>NC_057803.1:63563040-63935658 GCF_018294505.1 Triticum aestivum | reverse complement strand
CGCGTTGACACGTGGCGGCGCGGGGGTGGCTGGCGGCGGCGTGTCCGGCGCCGGCGGACAATGTCCGGCGCGCGGAGGGTCAGATCTAGGGTTTCGGGGAGAAGAAGAAGAGGAAAACGGAGGGGGTCTTTAAATAGGCATAGGAGGAGCTAGGAGAGTCCAAATGAGGTACGGTTTTCGGCCACGCGATCGTGATCGAACGCTCTAGATGATGGAGAAGGGTTAGGTGGGTTTTGGGCCAAATTGGAGGGGTGTTGGGCTGCAACACACACGAGGCCTTTTCGGTCCCTCGGTTAACCGTTGGAGTATCCAACGAAGTCCAAATGATACGAAACTTGGCAGACGGTCTACCGGTAGTAAACCAAGGACGCTTGGCAAGTCTCGGTTCAATCCGGAAATGTTTAATCCCCACACATGAAAGAAAGGTAGAAATGGCCACCGGAGGAGAACGAAGCGCCAGAATGGAAAACGGACAACGGGGAAAATACTTGAATGCATGAGATGAACACGGATGCAAATTCAATGCACATGATGACATGATATGAGATGCATGACAACGACAACAACACATGGAGACAAAAACCCGAACCCGAAAAAATAAAATAACTTAACGCCGGAAACGGCAAGAGTTGGAGTACAAATTGGGAAAGTTACATCCGGGGTGTTACAACACTCCACCACTATGAAAGGATCTCGTCCCGAGATCTAGGGCTGAAAGAACGCCGGGTACTCAGAACAGAGGTGATCCTCGCGTTCCCAGGTAGCTTCACGATCGGAACGGTGTGACCACTTGACTTTGAGGAATTCGATCGACTTGTTGCGAGTCTTGCGTTCAGTCTCTTCGAGAATAGCAACTGGGTGCTCACGGTAAGAGAGATCTTCTTGGAGCTCAATGTCCTCGAAGTTGACAGTGCGATCAGGAGTCTTGAAGCACTTTCGGAGCTGAGGGACATGGAACACATCATGAACATTTGCAAAGTTTGAAGGAAGCTCGAGTTGATAGGCGAGATCGCCTCTCTTGCTGACAATGTTGAAAGGTCCCACGTATCTGGGGGCAAGCTTCCCTTTGATACCGAAGCGACGAGTACCTTTCATAGGAGAGACGCGGAGGTAAACATGATCTCTGATCTCGAAAGCCCAATCATGATGCTTACTGTCATAGTAGCTCTTCTGGCGGGATTGGGCTGCTTTGAGGTTATCTCGAATGACTTTGCACATTTCCTCTGCCTCTGTGATTAAGTCATTACCCAAAAGCTGACGTTCACCGGTTTCAGGCCAGTTGAGAGGTGTACGGCACTTCCTGCCATACAGAATTTCAAATGGGGCCTTGCCCGAACTTGCTTGAAAACTGTTGTTGTAGGAGAATTCAGCATAAGGAAGGCAATCCTCCCACTTCATGCCGAAGGAGATCACACAAGCCCTGAGCATATCTTCAAGAATCTGGTTGACACGCTCGAATTGACCACTAATTTGAGGATGGAAAGCTGTGCTGAAGCGGATGTTGGTGCCCATGGCCTTCTGAAAAGAATCCCAAAACTTGGAGGTAAAGATGCTGCCACGGTCTGAAGAGTTCACTTGTGGAATACTGTGTAGAGAGACAATACGAGAGGTATAGAGTTCTGCCAATTGAGCTGCAGTGATCAACTCTTTGATAGGCAGAAAGTGAGCCACTTTAGTGAGTTTGTCGATGACAACGAATATAGCATCATTGCCATGCTTGGACTTTGGAAACCCAGTCACGAAGTCCATTTCAATGTGGTCAAACTTCCATTCTGGAATGGCAAGAGGTTGGAGGAGACCAGCTGGCCTTTGGTGTTCTGCCTTCACTCTTCTGCAGACATCACATTCATTCACGAATTGAGCAATCTCGCGCTTTATTCGAGTCCATCAATAAGCCTGCTTGAGGTCCTGATACATCTTCGTGCTACCAGGGTGGATGGAGAGGAGAGAATTGTGAGCCTCGTTCATGATCACTTTACGAAGGTCACCTTTGGGTACAACAATACGATCCTCGAAGAAGAGAGTGTCCTTGTCATCAAGGCGGTAGCACTTGTACTTGGGTTGACTCTTGGCAATCCCAATCTTCACCTTTTTCACCATAGCATCAAGGAGCTGGGCTTGGCGAATCTGGTCTTCCAAGGTAGGAGAGACTTGAAGGTTGGCGAAGAAACCTTGAGGAACAACTTGCAGATTAAGTTTGCGGAAAGCTTCACAAAGCTCGGGTTGATAAGGCTTGAGAATCAGACTGTTGCAATAAGCCTTTCTGCTCAATGCGTCAGCAATCACATTGGCCTTGCCTGGAGTATACTCGATACTTGGATTATACTCTTGAATCATTTTGACCCATCGAGTTTGCCTGAGTTTGAGATTAGGCTGAGTGAAGATGTACTTGAGACTCTTGTGATCAGTGAAAATGTCCACTTTTCTTCCCAATAAGAGATGTCTCCAAGTCAAAAGAGCATGCACAACTGCCGCCAACTCGAGATCATGAGTGGGGTAGTTCTTCTCATTAGGATTCAACTAGCGAGAGGTATAAGCAACAACTTTCTTCTCTTGCATCAACACTGCGCCAAGACCTCGGAGAGAGGCATCACAAAAGACCTCGTACGGCTTGGATTCATCAGGCGGAGTCAGAACTAGAGCAGTGATCAATTTCTCTTTCAAAGTGTTGAAAGCAATGTCACACTCCGGAGACCAAACGTACTTGACGTGCTTCTGGAGAATATTTGAGAGAGGCTTCGCGATCTTAGAAAAGTTTTCAACGAATCTTCGACAATAGCTTGCGAGACCGAGGAAGCTACGGAGTTGCTTCACGTTCTGAGGAGGTTCCCAATTCACAATTGCAGACACTTTCTTAGGATTCACCGCAATGCCCTTGGCCGAGATGATATGACCAAGATAAAGAACCTCATCGAGCCAAAATTCGCACTTGGAGAACTTGGCGTAGAACTGATGTTCCCTTAGCTTATCAAGCACCAAACGCAAGTGCTTGGCATGATCTTCCTTGTTCTTCGAGAAAACCAGAATGTCGTCGAGATAGACCAAAACGAAGTCATTGGTGTAGGCGTTGAAAATGAAGTTCATCATGCGAGAGAACGTTGGAGGAGCGTTGACGAGGCCAAAAGACATGACAGTGTATTCATATGAACCATAGCTTGTCCTGAAAGCCGTCTTGGGAATATCTTGCTCACGGATTCGAATCTAATGATAACCCATACAGAGATCAAGCTTGGAGAATACTTGGGCACCTTTGAGTTGTTCGAACAGCTCGTTGATGTTGGGAAGTGGGTATTTGTTCTTGATGGTCTTCTTGTTCAATGGACGGTAATCAACACAAAGTCGGTCCGTTCCATCCTTCTTCTTCACAAAAAGAACACCACAACCCCATGGAGAAGAACTAGGCCGGATGAGACCCATTCTTTCTTGAATATCGAGTTGCTTCTTCAGCTCCTTCAACTCTTCAGGTCCGAGCTTGTAAGGACGCTTGCACACAGGTTCCGTGCCGGGCTCAAGATCAATAACGAATTCAACTGGCCGGTGCGGAGGCATTCCTGGAAGCTCTTCTGGAAAGACGTCTTGATATTCGCAAACGACTGGAATTTGCGAGATAGCATCCAGTTCACCCTTCTCATTGAGAGAAAACAAACGGATGGTATCATCACGAGCGGCAAAGACAATTACATCCTCAGACGAATGAGTCAATTGAATCTGCCTGGCTGCACAATCAAGCTGAGCCTTGTGCTTAGAAAGCCAATCCATTCCGAGAATAAGATCAATATCCGAGTCACCTAGAACATTTGGAGAGGACAAGAACTTATAGTCACCCAAAGTGATTGTGACATCCGGAACGCATAATCGAGATGTCATTTGACGGGCCGGAGAGACAATAGCCAACGGTTTCGGCAACACTTGAGTAACAAAATCATGCTTAGATGCAAAAGGTCTCGAGATGAAACAATGCGATGCACCAGTGTCAAGAATAACTCTTGCGGGAATATCGTTAACAGGAAGGTTACCCATGATGACATCTGATGAATCCTCTGCCTGAGCTGCATTCACCATATTGACCTTGGCGTACTTGGGGTTATGCTTGACCACAGCTGTACTTGCCGATCTGACAAGAGGAGGAGGAGGAAGACGCCTCTGGTTGAAACACTTGTTGGCATAGTGACCCTTCTGTTGGCACTTGTTGCACGTGACCTCTGAAAGCGGACGGTGATACGGAGCACTTGATCTTGGAGCTTGAGACGAAGTCTTGTTCTGAAAGCCAGGGTTGGGTGGGTGGGAAGATCCACTACCACCTTTGCTCTTCTGCTGATACAGCTGACGGGACGGAGGAGGAGGAAGCCAATACTTCTGCTGCTTGGCCACTTGAGTAGAGGAAGACAGAGTAACATCTCTGACTCGCTTCTTGGAAGCATCACACCTCAATTGAGCAGCCTCTTGCTTCAGTGCCATGTTGTAGAACTCTTCTTCTTGGAAGCGGGGGTGGCTGGCGGCGGTGTGTCCGGCGCTGGCGGACAATGTCCGGCGCGCGGAGGGTCAGATCTAGGGTTTCGGGGAGAAGAAGAAGAAGAAAACGGAGGGGGTCTTTAAATAGGCATAGGAGGAGCTAGGAGAGTCCAAATGAGGTACGGTTTTCGGCCACGCGATCGTGATCGAACGCTCTAGATGATGGAGAAGGGTTAGGTGGGTTTTGGGCCAAATTGGAGGGGTGTTGGGCTGCAACACACACGAGGCCTTTTCGGTCCCTCGGTTAACCGTTGGAGTGTCAAACGAAGTCCAAATGATACGAAACTTGGCAGACGGTCTACCGGTAGTAAACCAAGGCCACTTGGCAAGTCTCGGTCCAATCTGGAAATGTTTAATCCCCACACACGAAAGAAAGTTAGAAATGGCCACCGGAGGAGAACGAAGCACCGGAATGCAAAACGGACAACGGGGAAAATGCTCGAATGCATGAGATGAACACGTATGCAAATGCAATGCACATGATGACATGATATGAGATGCATGAGAACGACAACAACACATGGAGACAAAAACCCGAACCCGAAAAAATAAAATAACTTAACGCCGGAAACGGCAAGAGTTGGAGTACAAATTGGGAAAGTTACATCTGGGGTGTTACAGGTCGGTCATGGCGAAAGAGAAGAGAGTTTAAGAGAATGGAAGAAAAATAGCGAACGAAAAAGAGGGCGAATAAAACGGCAATTTTTTGTGAAGTGGGGAGAGGAAAATGAGAGGCAAATGGTAAATAATGTAAATTGCGATGAGATGAGATTTGTGATTAGGAACCTGGTATATGTTGAAGATCCTCCCCGGCAATGGCGCCAGAAATTCCTGTTGATGTCGGCTAGGATTACGTCGGTATTTCCCCAAAGAGGAAGGGATAATGCAGCACAACGACGATAGGTATTTCCCGCAGTGACGAAACCAAGGTTATCGAACCAGTAGGAGAACTAAGCAACACAAGTAAACAACCCCTGCACACAAATAACAACCACTCGCAACCCGACGTGTTAAGGGGGTTGTCAATCCCTTTCGGGTAACGGCGCCAGAAATTGGCGCGTGGATGGGAGAAAGTTGCAATAGATTGAATAAATGGATCACAAATAAACTAAAGTGCAGCGAAGTATTTTTTTTTGTATTTTGGGTTTAATAGATCTGAAAATAAATGCAAAGGAAAAGTAGATCACAAAGGCAAATATATGAGAAAGAGACCCGGGGGCCGTAGGTTTCACTAGTGGCTTCTCTCGAGAAAAATAGGAAATGGTGGGTGAACAAATTACTGTTGGGAAATTGATAGAACTTCAAATAATCATGACGATATCCAGGAAATGATCATTATATAGGCATCACGTCCAAGATTAGTAGACCGACTCCTGCCTGCATCTACTACTATTACTCCACACATCGACCTCTATACAGCATGCATCTAGTGTATTAAGTTCATGGAGAAACGGAGTAATGCAATAAGAACAATGACATGATGTAGACAAGATCTATCTATGTAGAGATAGACCTCATCGTTTTATCCTTAGTAGCAACGATACATACATGTCGGTTCCCCTTCTGTCACTGGGATCAAGCACCGTAAGATCGAACCCACTACAAAGCACCTCTTCCCATTGCAAGATAAATAGATCAAGTTGGCCAAACATAACCCAAATATCAGAGAAGAAATATGAGGCTATAAGAGATCATGCATAAAAGAGATCAAAGAAACTCAAATACTTTCATGGATATAAAAAGATATAACTGATCATAACTCAAAGTTAATCATATCCCAACAAACACACCGCAAAAAGAGTTACATCATATGGAACTCCAAGAGATCATTGTATTGAGAATTCAGCGAGAGAGAGGAAGCCATCTAACTACTAACTACGGACCCGAAGGTCTACAAAGAACTACTCACGCATCATCGAAGAGGCACCAATGGAGGTGGTGAACCCCATCTGAGATGGTGTCTAGATTGGATCTAGTGGTTCTGGACTCTACGGCGTCTGGATCAATATTTCGTCGACTCTGCTAGGGTTTTCGGAATATTAGGGTATTTATAAAGCAACGAGGCGGTCCGGGGGCACCCGAGGTGGGCACAACCCACCAGGGCGCGCCTAGGCCTCCAGGCGTGCCCTGGTGGGTTGTGCTCCCCTCGGAGCACCACTCACGCGCTGCCTTGGCCCATTAGGTGTCTTCTGGTCCATAAAAAATCTATATAAAGTTTCGTGGCATTTGGGCTCCATTTGGTATTAATTTTCTGCGATGTAAAAAACATGCAAAAAACAGCAACTGTCACTTGGCACTATGTCAATACGTTAGTACCAAAAATGATATAAAATGATTATAAAATATCCAAGATTGATAATATAACGGGATGGAACAATAAAAAATTATAGATACGTTGGAGATGTATCAACATCCCCAAGCTTAACTCCTACTCGTCCTCGAGTATGTAAGTGATAAAAACAGAATTTTTGATGTGGAATGCTGCCTAACATGTCATATCATATTTATTTTATTTATAGCATGGACATTTGGACTTTTATATTGTTCAAAGAAATAGTCTAGATTTGACATGATAACTTAAATACTCAAGCATATAAACAAGCAACCATGTCTTTCAAAATATCAACGCTAAAATAAGCTATCCCTAGCCCATCATGCTGAATCATTGATCCATTCATGAAACACACTCAGCATATTAACTACACCCAGTACTCAAGTACGATCATATTGCCTCCTAGTTGGTGCTTTTATAAGAGAAGATGGAGACTCAAATTCAAAAATGAAAATTGCATAAAGTAAAAGAAAGGCCCTTCGCAGAGGGAAGTATTGATTTGTAGAGATGCCAGAGCTCAAAGCGAAAAACTTAGAGACATTTTGGTAGGTGTATCCATTCCACCAACGAAAATGACTTAGAGCTCCCAACACTTTCCATGCAAGACATATCATAGGGGGTTACCAAACAAAAAATAAAGTTTATTCCTATTTCAACCATACTTTCACTTTCCATGGCTAGTCGTATCCACGATTGCCCTCCATACCAACACATTCCAAGGAATTTATTATGTGACAACATAAAGTAAATTCATTTTTCATTTTGGGACTGGGCATCCCTAGTACCTTTGCCTTACTCTCGTGCAATGACAAGTGAATAAACATTCACTGTGAGAATAACACATCTAGCATGGAAAATAATAGCCACCCCTCACCGCTCCACGAGCGAAATGAACACACAAAAGAGAATTTTATTTGAAAATTAGAGATGGCAAATACAAATTTGCTTAGAAAGGCAAAAGAATACCACATATAGGTAGAAATAGTGGACTCATGTGGCAAAACTGGTTTAAAGGTTTTTGGATGCACAAGTAGAGATCATACTTAGTGCAAAATGAAGGCTAGCAAAAGATTGAGAAGCGACCAACCAAGAACCAAATAATATCATAAGCGAGCATTAAGTCTAATTAACACCGAATAATGCACCACAAGTAGGATATATTTCATTGCATAATTATTGACCTTCGTGCTTGCATATAATCTCATGAGCGAGCATTAAGCATAATTAACACCGAATAATGCACCACAAGTAGGATATAATCTCATAAGCGAGCATTAAGTATAATTAACACCGAATAATGCACCACAAGTAGGATATAATTTCGTTGCATAATTACTGACTTTCGTGCTTGCATAGGGAATCACAAACCTTAACACCAGTATTCTTACTAAAGCATAATTACTCATTAACATAACTCACATATCACATCATCATATCTCAAAACTATTACTAAGAACCAAGTTTATTTTGTCCAATGATCTTCATGAAAGTTTTTATTATATCCTTCTTGGATATCTATCACTTTAGAACTAATTTTCATATGTTTCTTTTGACAAGCTCAAACAAATATAAGTGAAGATCATGAGCATTCTTTCTCTCAAATTAATTTAACTGAAGCAAGAGAGAATTTCTTGAAATTTTTACTAACTCTAAAATAAATCTAAGTGAAGCAAGAGAGCATTTCTTTAAAAATACTAAAGCACACCGTGCTCAAAAGGATAGAAGTGAAGCATTAGAGCAAGTCCATAGCTCATAAAAATTTAAGTGAAGCATAGAGAGCAATTCTAACAAGTCATGACATAATTTTGGCTCTCTCAAATAGGTGTGTCCATCAAGGAATCAAGACTTAAAACACAAAATAAAACAAGAAAAGACTCGTATCGTACAAGACGCTCCAAGCAAAACACATAGTATGTGACAAATAAAAAATATAGCTTCGAGTAAAATACCGATGGTCGTTAGAAGAAAGAGGGGATGCCACTCGGGGGGCATCCCCAAGCTTAGTTGCTTGCTCTCTTTTGGATAATAGCAGGGGATGTCGGAGCATCCCCAAGCTTAGGCTCTTCTTACTCCTTGTTCCTTCATCCATCGTTGCCAAATAATATGGCTAGCCAAATAATAAATTCCTTGGAAAGTGTTCGTATGGACGGCACCCATGGATACAGCTAGCCGTGGAATGTGGAAGTATGGTGTAAAAAGGAATAAACGTTATTTTCTGTTTGGGAACCACCTATTATATATCTAGCATGGAAAGTATTGGGAACTACTTGATCGGTTTCGTTGACAAGAAAAGCATGCCACCCAAAATGTTTTATCTCTACTTTTTTATATCTCTTTGAGCTCTGGCACCTCTACAAGTCCCTACTTCCCTCTGCGAAGGGCCTTTCTTTTTTACTTTATGCAATTTTCAATTTTTATTCGAGTCTCCATCTTCTCTTATAAAGCACCAACTAAGGGGCGCTATGATCGTACTTGAGCATTGGGTGTAGCTAATAGGCGAGTGTGTTTCATGAATGGGTCAATGATTGAGCATGATGGGCTAGGGATAACTTTCTTTAGTGTTGATATTTTGAAAGACATAGTTGCTTGTTGATATGCTTCAGTATTGAAATCTTCTTGTCAAAACTAGACTATTGCTTTGAACCATATAAAAGTCCATATGTACATGCTACAAAAGAAAAGAATATGTCATGAACATGTTAGGCAGCATTCCACATCAAAAATTCTGTTTTTATCATTTACCTAATCAAGGACGAGCAGGAATTAAGCTTGATGATGTTGATACATCTCCAACGTATCTATAACTTTTGATTGTTCCATGCTATTATATTATCATTCTTGGATGTTTTACAATCATTTTATATCAACTTTATATCATTTTTGGGGACTAACCTATTGACATAGTGCCCAGTTCCAGTTGCAATTTTTTGCTTGTATTTTACTTCGCAGCAAATCAATACCAAACGGAGTCCAAATGCAGTGAAACTTTTTGGAGATTTTTTCTGGACTAGAAGACACAAATTGGGCCAAGGAAGTACCAGAGGGGGCTTCGAGGGGAGCACAACCCACTTGGGCGCGCCTGGGGGCCCAGGCGCACCTTGGTGGGTTGTGCCCACCTCGGCCGCCTCCCGCATCGCCTCTTTGCTCTATAAACTAGATCGTCGATGGCGCGTGTTGCCACGCGCGTTCATTTTGACAATAGAATGCTAGGAATTTGCATAAATATGTGGCATTTGATCATAACTTCACTCATAAGCTCATAAATTAAACTATAATGGCAAGCATTGCCACACGCCCGTCCATCTATGGAATAGAAGAAAAAGGTGTATACCAAATGAACTCTTCTATAGAAGAAAGAGTCAAACTAATACACATCAGTAAAAACATTCTAGTTGATTGTATCTATCCGGTCGCTATATAACTATTAATAGAAGGATCCTCAGGGTGAACCGATTCAACCTGTATTCCAGAAATTAAACAATACAAAATTACAAGATGTCTGAGTTGGATCAGTTATAAATAACAAAAGGGATTTAAGATTCTTACCTTGTTAGATAGTGTACACATTTCATCGAGTAGGTGGCAATAGTGTTAATCCATAATGTGCAAATAAATATTTCCTCACATCAGAACACACCACATGAAAGGCATCATGGAATGAGATTTCTAACTGCATTAGTACAAGCACAGCCATATTACATTGATGGCCATGTCTATTCCAAATAACAGTATTGTCATGCATACCAAACTAACTCTAAAGCACATTATCATAACATAGAAGTAACCAACCTTGCAGATAGATTGGATGAAGAAGATAGGTAAAGGCTTCAGCTAACTGCTGAAGGGGCATGGCAGAGAGGCTAGAAAGAAACCGAGGTGAAAAATATATCGAGGATTCTAGAGCAAAAATGAGAGAACAGAGGACTAACATATCTCCACTCGTGGAAATTGTTGCAGGAGGGCGCTAGAACTGCCCAGGATGCTTTGTATAGTATACACACCTGCTCATTCTCATTTAGGTAGAACATTATATGTATGTTGGAAAAGATGTAAAGAAGTGTCTTAAATAAGATATAAACAATGCACATGCATAGCGCAGTTGCTTAACCCAAAACTTATACATTCAAAAAACACTTTCAAGTGGATAAGCTTTTAATGGATACCTATTCATATTATGACATCTTCTATTTACTTTTCTTGTCAAAATAGCAGTTTCGAGTATAATAAGTTAGCTTATCCTTACTTGAATGACTCACATCATAGGCAGACTTGAGTGTCACAGCTCCTTAATCCCTGAAATTGACCAGAATAAAAGGAATGGAACAACCAAAAGCATGGACATGTAAATCACCGTCAGCTTTGGGAAATGCTTGTTATGTGGAGTATTTTAGATTCAGTCTACCATGTGAGGGGAAGTGGCAGCTTCCTTTATGAATACGACCAAATTGTTAGTTACCATCTATTTACTTTGAGGAAATATATCTAACTCAAGTTTAGAAGGAACATCCGTACTTGACAAAATGCCAGAATGGTTGCTTTGTGATACGATGATTCTAAATTTCTAATAGGCTAAGGGGTTGTGTGGTGTGTCTTGGGTCCATGCAGAACTTCATACAGAATTACCTACCACACACACATCTATCTGACACCTGAAGCACCCATAAAGTGTAAAGAACTCCAATACTTTTGAAAGGCTTCCACTCTATCCTAAAAAATGTTACTACTACATTAGAATATACAAACACGTATTTGAGCTAAATTGATGGTTTTTTAATGGGAAAATGGTGATGAATTCTCAGTTGTTTATTATTAATATTAGTAAAATCTCCATGTTCTCACAAGGTGTCTTGGCAAATAGCTATTTTCAATTAGGAATCAGCAAACTATTGCAGACAGAGGGATTGGGACTCATACTTGGGAAAATCCTCGACCAATAGATCAAAAACCGGTATGCGTGAAAGCCCAAGTTTCTGCCTCATGTCCACATTTTAACACCTCAAAAGACATGTATCAAGCATCAGAATTCATAAGGGAACACCCAAAAACACGGCAACCAGGATGCTTGTATATTATGCATGTCTTGTACCTATGATATTAATCATACAGGCGGTGCCATTTCCATGAATGATCCTTGTTCTCCCAACAAGAAGTATGATGGCATGTATTATCCATTGATTTTCTCCTTTTTCCTATTTGATTTTAAACATGCACATAATACATTCCATTCACCTGTTAAGGCTTTCTTGTTGTTTTTTCATCATCCAGTGTGGCTGGGTTCAGCAAAAACTATGGAATCCTTCTGATGTTATCATAGCTCTTCCCTACAAAATAATAATAATTGTTGGAAAAAAGAAAACACATATGGGATGCTAATATGCTATAGAAAATGCACATAATAGAAGAAGGGAAACCTGATCGTGTCTCAAGACATTTTTCATGTCTTCTTTGTAGCAATCAAAGTTAGTACATATGCAGGAGTTGGTAGCAGTATTGATCAATGCTAGTTGCTTTTTTTCAATCAATGTAAAACTATTGAGAATATGCGATCATGAACAAAAGAATAAATCTCAACAAAAGAATCAATCTATGTACCTTTGGGTGCAAACTTAGTGCAGAAGTCAACTTCTTCTAGTCTCTTCTAGCATCGTTCCTCCCGAGGACACCTTGGGCCATTTTCTTCACAAGTCAAAGCAGCAGAAGTGGAAAGATAGGGAGGCATCCGCCCGCTTCAACCCATGTGCGCTGCCCCTAAAATGAGTTATGAGAATACGTTGGTACAATTCTTTCGCTGCCCTATCATCTACATCTATGTAACACCATCACAATTTCTTAACCGGAAGACATCTGAGCCGCCACAATGTAGTGAAAGTAAGGTGATATTACATGGAACTGGCATACCATAAGTTAAGTTCGCGCTTTCCACCTGGTATGCGGACCCACAGGTCCCCAAACGCGATTCCTCCGGGAAGCCTTGCAAGCAAACCACGCAGCCTCCGAATAGTGACGACGCCAGTGACGCGTGGCTGAGGCAGTGAGGCCGAGCCCCATATCACGGTGCACCATATGGAGGCGACCGGTGTCGTTGCCGCGCATGGAAACGTGTCCGTGGGAGGTGAACTCCAGGGGCGTGGGTGGGGTGGGGTGGAATGGTTGGGAGGCGGCGGCGGGATCTTCTCGAGGAGTCACCGGTCGTACGAAGGAGAGAACGAGAGGTCGGGGGAGAGGAATGATTCGGCTATTGGCTGCCCTTCGATGTCCTTTTTTATCTCGTCGCTCGACGGGCCGTCGGCCCAATCAACCACAGATGTCCTATTTTTCCATCGAAGTAGCTGCCCCTCAGTACAGTCGGCTGATGACCCACAAGTGTAGGGGATCTATCGTAGTCCTTTCGATAAGTAAGAGTGTCGAACCCAACGAGGAGCATAAGGAAATGATAAGTGGTTTTCAGCAAGGTATTCTCTGCAAGCACTGAAATTATAGGTAATAGATAGTTTTGTGATAGGATAATTTGTAACGAGTAACAAGTAACAAAAGTAAATAAAGTGCAGCAAAGTGGCCCAATCCTTTTTGTAGCAAAGGACAAGCCTGGACAAACTCTTATATGATGTAAAGCGCACCCGAGGACACATGGGAATATCATGAAGCTAGTTTTCATCACGTTCATATGATTCCCGTTCGGTACTTTGATAATTTGGTATGTGGGTGGACCGGTGCTTGGGTGCTGTCCTTACTTGGACAAGCATCCCACTTATGATTAACCTCTATTGCAAGCATCCGCAACTACAACAAAAGTAATAGGTAAACCTAACCATAGCATGAAACATATGGATCCAAATCAGCCCCTTACGAAGCAACGCATAAACTAGGGTTTAAGCTTCTGTCACTCTAGCAACCCATCATCTACTTATTACTTCCCAATACCTTCCTCTAGGCCCACATAATGGTGAAGTGTGATGTAGTCGACGTTCACATAACACCACTGGAGGAGAGACAACATACATCTCATCAAAATATCGAATGAATACCAAATTCACATGACTACTAATAGCAAGACTTCTCCCATGTCCTCAGGAACAAACGTAACTACTCACAAAGCATATTCATGTTCATAATCAGAGGGATATTAATATGCATATAGGATCTGAACATATGATCTTCCACCAAATAAACCAACTAGCATGAACTACAAGGAGTAATCAACACTACTAGCAACCCATAGGTACCAATCCTGGGCATAGAGACAAGAATTGGATACAAGAGATGAACTAGGGTTTTGAGAGGAGATGGTGCTGGTGAAGATGTTGATGGAGATTGCCCTCTCCTGGTGAGAGGAGCATTGGTGATGATGATGGCGATGATTTCCCCCTCCCGGAGGGAAGTTTCCCCGGTAGAACTGCTCCGCTAGAGCCCTAGATTGGTTCCGCCAAGGTTCCGCCTCGTGGCGGCGGAGTCTCATCCGGAAAGATGGCTTATGATTTTTTCCTCATCGAAAGACTCCATATAGCAGAAGATGGCCATCGGAGGGCCACCAGGGGGCCCACGAGGTAGGGGGCGCGCCCAGGGGGTAGGGCGCGCCCCCCACCCTCGTGGGCAGGGTGTGGCCCCCCTAGTGAACTTCTTGCGCTCAGTATTTTTTATATATTCTGAAAATGTCTTCCGTGAAGTTCCAGGACTTTTGGAGCTGTGTAGAATAGGTCTATAATATTTGCTCCTTTTCTAGCCCAGAATCCCAGCTGCCGGCATTCTCCCTCTTTATGTAAACCTTGTAAAATAAGAGAGAATAGGCATAAGTATTGTGACATAATGTGTAATAACAGCCCATAATGCAATAAATATCGATATAAAAGCATGATGCAAAATGGACTCATCAACTCCCCCAAGCTTAGACCTTGCTTGTCCTCAAGCGAAAGCCGAAATCGAAAAATATGTCCACATGTTTAGAGATAGAGGTGTCGATAAAAATAAAATACGGACATGAGGGCATCAAGATCATTCTTAGAACAACAACTTATATAATTCTTGTCATATGATCTGTTATGCTAGAGTAACAATTCAATCATAATTTCAAGTATGAATCATAAACTTCATTGAAAACTAACAAACTATAATCTTATTTATTGGAGCAATTGCAATTTATCATAACATAGGAAAGAGTCAATATAAGAGCTTTTCAGCAAGTCCACATACTCAACTATCATATAGTCTTTCACCATTGCTAACACTCACGCAATACTTATGGGCATGGAGTTTTAATCGGACACAGAGAAAGATAGGGGCTTATAGTTTTGCCTCCCAACATTTTACCTCAAGGGTAATGTCAACAATAATAGTTCATGAAAACTCACATCAAATTAGCCATATATACCAGGATCCTTCCAACATGTTGTGCTTGCCAAAAGATAAAATGTAAAAAGATAGGTCCTTATGTAAGGTAGGAGATAAAGGTAAAAGATAGGCCCTTTGCAGAGGGAAGCAGAGGTTGTCATGCGCTTTTATGGTTGGATGCACAAAATCTTAATGCGAAAGAACGTCACTTTATATTGCCACTTGTGATATGGACCTTTATTATGCAGTTTGTCACTTTTATTTCTTCCATATCACATGATCGTATAAAAGCTTATTTCCTCCACACCAATCAATCATACATATTTAGAGAGCAATTTTTTTATTGCTTGCACCAGTGACAACTTACTTGAAGGATCTTACTCAATCCATAGGTAGATATGGTGGACTCTCATGGCAAAACTGGTTTAAGGGTGTTGGGAAGCACAAGTAGTATCTCTACTTGGTGCAAAGAATTTGGCTAGCATGAGGGGGAAAGGCAAGCTCAACCATGTTGGATGATCCATGACAATATAATTTATCTCAGATGTAAGAAAACATAACCCATTACGTTGTCTTCCTTGTCCAACGTCAACCCTTTAGCATGTCATATTTTAATGAGTGCTCACAATCATAAAAGATGTCCAAGATAGTATATTTATATGTGAAGACCTCTATTTCTTTATTACTTCCTATTAATTGAAACGATGACCAAAACTATGTTTGTCAACTCTCAACAACTTTTATTCATCATAATTTTTCTATGTGAGCTCATTACTCTCCATAAGATCCATATGATCTCTTTGTTTCTTTTTATTTCTTTCTCTTTTCTTTTATTCACTTAAGATCATGGCAAAATAATTAAGCCCTTGACTCAACACTAATCTTTATTATATATAGCTCACGGACTCGATTACATAGAAGGATCATAAAGCAAAACTCACGACTAGATCATACTAAAAACTTTTATTCTACTAGATCAAGATATTACCAAAAGGATCGAACTAGGAAAAATGGTAAAGATAAAAGTGATGATGATACGATACCGGGGCACTCCCCCAAGCTTGGCAGTTGCCAAGGGGAGTGCCCATACCAGATACTCAGTTCTTCTTTGTTGGTGAAGAAGGTGGAGTTGTTGATGATGAATAGTCACACACCAAGCGTAAGAGGTCTTCTAACTTGCGGATAATGCCTTTGAGTGCGATGATATGCTCCTTCAACAAAATATTTTCACGTGTGAGATACTTATTTTGTATACGAGCTAACTCAATCATCTTGAAAGCTTCGATCTCAGTTGGGGTAAGAAGATTGTGATCAAGTTGAAGGATGTCTTCTGTTGCCAGAACTTGGTCCTCCGTGGCCTTCTTGATCCCTTCATCCTTGTTGATCTCCATGGGTTCTTCTCTCTTTAGCTCTATCTTCATTAGCCAAGCATCGTTGCCCTCATTGTTGGAGGAGGAGGGAGACGACATGACGACCTGGATCTGTCAGAAAAACAGCTCGAAACAAAGATAGGAGATTTTTGCGTGATACGGTGGTCAAAACCTTCAGGAGATTATATAATGAATTTTTACCGACCAAAATGTGTGTCGTGTACGAAAATGAAGTCCGGAGAGCACACGAGGTGCCCACGAGGTAGGGGGCGCTCGCAGGGGGTAAGGCGCGCCCTCCACCCTCGTGGGGCCCTCCTGTCCTTCCCGGACTGCTTCTTATTTTCTATCTTCCTAAATATTCCAAAACGTAAGAAGATTGCCATTAGAACTGTTTTGGAGTTGGTTTACTTACCGTACCACATACATATTCCTTTTCAGAGTCTGGAACATTCCGGAAAGTGTCCCTTATGTATCCCTTCGGGGTTATGGTTTCAATAACATTGGTTTCAACATTTATAGGATTACCTGAGATATAATGTTTAATTCTTTGACCATTCACCACCTTCGGATTTGTGCCTTCGAAGTTGTTGATTTTTATGGCACCAGAACGATAGACCTCCTCGACAACGTAAGGACCTTCCCATTTAGAGAGAAGTTTTCCTGCAAAAAAACTTAAACGAGACTTGTATAGCAATACATAATCACCTACATTAAACTCCCGCTTTTGTATCCTTTTGTCATGCCATCTTTTAACCTTTTCTTTAAATAATTTGGCATTTTCATAGGCTTGGGTTCTCCATTCATCAAGTGAGCTAATATCAAATAACCTCTTCTCACCGGCAAGTTTGAAATCATAATTGATCTCTTTAATAGCCGAATATGCCTTATGTTCTAGTTCTAGAGGTAAGTGACATGCTTTTCCATAGACCATTTTATACGGAGACATACCCATAGGATTTTTATATGCAGTTCTATAGGCCCATAATGCATCATCAAGTTTCTTGGACCAATTCTTTCTAGATCTATTAACAGTCTTTTGCAAAATTAATTTGAGTTCTCTGTTGCTCAATTCTAATTGACCACTAGACTGCGAGTGATAAGGAGATGCAATTCTATGATTAACATCATATTTAGCAAGCATGTTACGGAAAGCACCATGAATAAAATGTGAACCACCATCAGTCATTATATATCTAGGAACTCCAAACCTTGGAAAAATAACTTCTTTAAGCATCTTAATGGCGGTGTTATGATCAACACTACTAGTTGGAATAGCTTCTACCCACTTAGTAACATAATCAACAACAACTAAAATATGTGTATATCCACTAGAGGCAAGAAAAGGTCCCATATAATCAAAGCCCCATACATCGAATGGTTCAATAACAAGTGAATAATTCATAGGCATTTCTTGACGTCTACTAATATTACCTATTCTTTGACATTCATCACAAGATAAGACAAACTTACGGGCATCCTTGAAGAGAGTAGGCCAATAAAAATCGGATTGTAATACCTTATGTGCAGTTCTATCTCCAGCGTGGTGTCCTCCATAAGCCTCGGAGTGACACTTGCATAGGATCTGTTCCTGTTCATGCTCAGGTACACAACGTCTAATAACATCATCTACTCCTTCTTTATAAAGGTGTGGGTCATCCCAAAAGTAATGTCTCAAATCATAGAAGAACTTTTTCTTTTGCTGGTATGTGAAACTAGGTGGTATAAATTTAGCAACAATGTAATTAGTATATTTAGCATACCATGGAGCAGTATGAGAAGCATTTATGACATTTAATTGTCCATCGGGAAAGCTATCATCAATAGGTACTGGGTCATCAAGAACATTTTCTAACCTAGACAAGTTGTCTGCAACGGGGTTCTCAGCTCCCTTTCTATCAATAATATGCAAATCAAATTCTTGTAGCAAGAGAGCCCATCTAATAAGTCTAGGTTTAGCATCTTTCTTTTCCATGAGATATTTAATAGCAGCATGATCAGTGTGAATAGTTACTTTAGAATCAACAATATAAGGTTTGAACTTATCACAAGCATATACAACTGCTAAGAATTCTTTTTCAGTAGTAGCATAATTTCTCTGAGCATTGTCTAGAGTTTTACTAGCATATTGAATAACATTTAGTTTCTTATCAACTCTTTGCCCTAGAATAGCACCTACAGCATAATCACTAGCATCACACATAATTTCAAAGGGTAAATTCCAATCAGGTGGCTGACCAATAGGTGCAGAGATTAATGCTTTCTTAAGTATTTCAAATGCTTCTACGCAATTATCATCAAAGACAAATGGTATATCTTTTTGTAATAAATTAGTCAGAGGCCAAGAGATTTTGGAGAAGTCCTTAATGAACCTCCTATAAAAACCGGCGTGACCAAGGAAACTTCTTATACCTTTGATGTCCTTCGGACATGGCATCTTTTCAATAGCATCAACCTTAGCTTTATCAACCTCAATACCTCTTTTAGAAACTTTATGCCCCAAGACAATACCTTCATTAACCATAAAGTGGCACTTTCCCAATTCAAGACAAGATTAGTTTCTTCACATCTCTGCAAAACTCGATCAAGGTTGCTTAAGCAATCATCAAAAGAGGATCCATAGACGGAAAAGTCGTCCATGAAAACCTCACAAATCTTTTCACAAAAGTCAGAGAATATAGCCATCATGCATCTTTGAAAGGTAGCAGGTGCATTGCATAAACCAAAAGGCATACGTCTATAAGCAAAAGTACCAAAAAGGCAATTAAAAGTAGTCTTTGATTGATCATTGGCCGACACAGGTATTTGAGAGAAACCAGATAACCATCTAGAAAGCAAATATGTGTATATTTGGATAATCTTTCTAGCATTTGATCGATAAAAGGTAAGGGGTAATGATCTTTTTTAGTAGCTTTATTTAATTTGCGGAAATCAATTACCATCCTATAACCTATAATAATTCTTTGCGGGATCAACTCATCTTTATCATTAGGAACTACAGTAATACCTCCCTTCTTAGGGACACAATGGACAGGACTTACACACTGACTATGAGCAACGGGATAAATTATACCTGCCTCAAGAAGCTTTACTATTTCCTTTCTTACCACTTCCTTCATCTTAGGATTCAGCCGTCGTTGATGATCATGAACTGGTTTGGCATCTTCCTCCAAATTTATTTTGTGTTGACACAGAGTGGGACTAATGCCCTTAAGATCATCAAGAGTATATCCAATAGCAGCACAGTGCTTCTTCAGAGTTTTCCATAATCTCTCTTCTTCATGCTCTGAAAGGTTAGCACTAATAATAACATGATATATCTTTTTCTCATCAAGATAAGCATATTTAAGAGTATCAGGTAACGGTTTAAGCTCAAACATGGGATCACCCTTGGGTGGAGGAGGATCCCCTAGGATTTCAATAGGCAAATTGTGTTTCAGGTTGGGTTCCTTTTTAAAGAATACTTCATCTATTTCCCTTCTTCCATTCATAAACATATCATTTTCATGGTCTAGCAAATATTGTTCTAAAGGATCACTAGGAGGCACGGAAATAGAAGCAAGACCAATAATTTCATCTTTACTAGGCAATTCCTCTTCACGGTGTTGTCTACGAAATTTAGAGAAATTAAATTCATGAGACATATCACCTAAACCAATAGTAACAACATCTTTTTTGCAATCTATCTTAGCATTAATAGTGTTCAAGAAGGGTCTACCAAATATAATGGGACAAAAGCTATCTTGTGGGCAACCAAGAACAAGAAAATCAGCAGGATATTTAGTTTTCCCACACAAGACTTCAACATCTCTAACAATTCCCATTGGTGAAATAGTATCACTATTGCCAAGTTTAATTGTGACATCAATATCTACTAACTCAGCGGGTGCAATGTCATGCATAATTTCTCTGTATAAGTCAATAGGTATTGCGCTAGCACTAGCACCCATATCACATAAGCCATGATAACAATGATCTCCTATTTTAACAGAAATAACAGGCATGCCTACCAAAGATCTAGGTTTATCTTTAGCACAAGGTTTAGCAATTCTAGCAGTTTCATCACAGAAATAAATAACATGCCCATCAATATTATCAGACAAGAGATCTTTAACAATAGCAATATTAGGTTCAACTTTAACTTGCTCAGGAGGTGTATAAGTTCTAATATTGCTTTTACGAACCATAGTTGAAGCTTTAGCATGACCCTTTATCCTAACAGGGAAAGGTGGTTTCTCAACATAAGAAGTAGGAAAAATAGGATCATTATAAGTGATAGTCTTTTCTTCAACTTTAATAGGCGCAGCTACTTTTACTTCTATAGGAGGATGATATTTAAACCACTTCTCCCTAGGGAGATCAACATGAGTAGCAAAAGATTCATAGAAGGAAGCTACTATCTCAGAGTCAAGTCCATATTTAGTGCTAAATTTACGAAAAACATCGGTATCCATAAAAGATTTAACACAATCAAATTTAGGTGTCATACCTGACTCCTTACCTTTGTCGAGGTCCCAATCTTCAGAGTTGCATTTAATTCTTTCCAAAAAATCCCATTTGAATTCAATAGTCTTCGTCATAAAAGAGCCAGCACAGGAAGTATCGAGCATGGTGCGATTGTTATCAGAAAGCCGAGCATATAAATTTTGAATAATCATTTCTCTTGAGAGCTCATGATTGGGGCATAAATATAACATTGATTTAAGCCTACCCCAAGCTTGAGCGATGCTTTCTCCTTCGCGAGGCTAGAAATTGTATATATATAATTGTGATCACGATGAACAAGATGCATAGGATAAAACTTTTGATGAAATTCCAATTTCAATCATTTGTAGTTCCATGACCCCGTATCATCACATAGCCTATACCATGTCAATGCATCTTACTTAAAAGATAAAGGGAAGACCTTCTTCTTAATAACATCTCTGGGTACACCTGCAAGCTTAAATAATCCACAAACTTCATCCACATATATTAGGTGCTCATCGGGATGCACTGTTCTGTCTCCTGCAAAAGGATTTGCTAGCAGTTTTTCTATCATACCCGAAGGAATTTCAAAGCAGACATTTTCATTTTCAGTAGGTTCAGTAGGTTGAGGAGCAACTCTTTGCTCTACTGGTCGGGGTGAAGATACCCCGAACAAGCCCCCAGAAGATTACTTTCCATAGTAACAAGTGACGGTAAATTTCAGCACACTATATAAATTTTTCCTTACCAAATTCCACCTACCAAAGGCGCTTCACTCCCCGGCAACGGCGCCAGAAAAGAGTCTTGATGACCCACAAGTGTAGGGGATCTATCATAGTCCTTTCGATAAGTAAGAGTGTCGAACCCAACGAGGAGCAGAAGGAAATGATAAGCGGTTTTCAGCAAGGTATTCTCTGCAAGCACTGAAATAATAGGTAACGGATAGTTTTCTGATAGGATAATTTGTAATGAGTAACAAGTAACAAAAGTAAATAAAGTGCAGCAAAGTGGCCCAATCCTATTTGTTGCAAAGGACAAGCCTGGACAAACTCTTATATGATGTAAAGCGCTCCCGAGGACACATGGGAATATCATCAAGCTAGTTTTCATCACGTTCATATAATTCTCGTTCGGTACTTTGATAATTTGGTATGTGTGTGGACCGGTGCTTGGGTGCTGTCCTTACTTGGACAAGCATCCCACTTATGATTAACATCTATTGCAAGCATCCGCAACTACAACAAAAGTATTAAGGTAAACCTAACCATAGCATGAAACATATGGATCCAAATCAGCCCCTTATGAAGCAACGCATAAACTAGGGTTTAAGCTTCTGTCACTCTAGCAACCCATCATCTACTTATTACTTCCCAATACCTTCCTCTAGGCCCAAATAATGGTGAAGTTTCATGTAGTCGACGTTCACATAACACCACTAGAGGAGAGACAACATACATCTCATCAAAATATCGAACGAATACCAAATTCACATGACTACTAATAGCAAGACTTCTCCCATGTCCTCAGGAACAAACGTCTACTCACAAAGCATATTCATGTTCATAATCAGAGGGGTATTAATATGCATATAGGATCTGAACATATGATCTTCCACCAAATAAACCAACTAGCATCAACTACAAGGAGTAATCAACACTACTAGCAACCCATAGGTACCAATCTCGGGCTTAGAGACAAGAATTGGATACAAGAGATGAACTAGGATTTTGAGAGGAGATGGTGCTGGTGAAGATGTTGATGGAGACTGCCCTCTCCCAATGAGACGAGTGTCGGTGTCAAAACCGGCGGATCTCGGGTAGGGGGTCCCGAACTGTGCGTCTAAGGCGGATGGTAACAGGAGGCAGGGGACACGATGTTTTACCCAGGTTCGGGCCCTCTTGATGGAGGTAAAACCCTACGTCCTGGTTGATTTATTCTTGATGATATGGGTATTGCAAGAGTTGATCTACCACGAGATCAGAGAGGCTAAACCCTAGAAGCTAGCCTATGGTATGATTGTCTGTTGTCCTACGGACTAAAACCCTCCGGTTTATATAGACACCGGAGGGGGCTAGGGTTACACAAGGTCGGTTACAAAGGAGGAGTTATACATATCCATATTGCCTAAGCTTGCCTTCCACGCCAAGTAGAGTCCCATCCGGACACAAGACGAAGTCTTCAATCTTGTATCTTCATAGTCCAACAGTCCGTCCAAAGGATATAATCCGACTGTCCGGAGACCCCCTAATCCAGGACTCCCTCAGTAGCCCCCGAACCAGGCTTCAATGACGATGAGTCCGACGCGCAATGTTGTCTTCGGCATTGCAAGGCGGGTTCTTCTCCAATTTTCAAGTGTTCGTAAGCAGTGTCCGGCTCCATAAATGTTGAACCTATTGGCTTCTGTGCCCAATAAGGGCTTTCTCCCACGTGTCGAATGAATACGAGGCGCCAGGGTGTTTTTCCAGTCGCCCCCCTAGCCAGATAAATAAATTGTCTATTAAAGGGATGGGGATTCTTAGATCCGATCCATACCATCCTCCCCCAGCGAGAATCCATCAGAGCGCGTTTCAGAAGGATCCATTCCAGCATGGCCGACCTCCGCAGATCCTCCTCCCGCCCCCGTAGCCCTAAGCCCGGTGATTGGGAGAGGTGTTCAGTCCTACATAGTCGATTAGTCGAACTGCAGACTAAGGGATTTCTCCCTCCGGCGTATATGGTGCCCGTTCGAGCCGGGCTTGCCACCTACAATGGCGGGGAGCAAGCGGAGAGCTTTCCCTGTCCCGGGTCTGCCTTGTTCCTTATTTACTAAGGGATTCGGATTTCCAATTCATCCGTTCCTCCATGGGCTCCTAGAGTTCTACGGCCTCCAATTACACAATCTCACCCTTGCCTCCATTCTACATATCACCGGCTATGTTGCTCTCAGCGAGTTGTTCCTGGGCTGCGAGGCTCACTTCAAGCTATGGAAAAGGCTATTTTGCCTCGTCCCTCGCATAAAGAGGAGATCAATTTATCAAGTGGGCGGAGCCAAAATATGGCGCATCGCCGGTACCGGATACCTGTCCGGTACCCCGAAGAAGTCGTCTGAAGACTGGCCTTCAGAATGGCTATATATGGAGGACGTTCCCCTTCCGGACCCTGTTCGGCGGGGTCTTCCTGAGTTCAACAATGCTCCTTCTTCAGAAGTGCTGAAGTTGGCGCCCACGGAGCCCCAGGCGGAAGACAACAGAGAAGTCCTCTATCTGATGAACCGGATCAAAGCACTGGCTCAATCAGGATTAACAATAATCAAAGTTATGTCGATTTGCATAATGCGGGGAGTGCAACCACTTCAATACTGTGGGCACCCCTTGTGGTGTTATAATGGGGCGGATGACGCCACCCACTGCGGGCATAAGGGTCCGGACAATGCTGCCGCTTTAGCGAAAATTATGTCTGAATTATTCAAGGGTGGGGAAGAGGAGTTCACCCGCATCAAGCCACGGGATGGATTCTCCATGTACAATCCTCCAAGCTGGGTAAGTTATATCTCCCTGCTCCCATTTTTCCTGCATTCTTTGTCGTAAGTATTCACCTTGCCACTTCGCGGCGGGAACTGTGAAAAGCCATAAAGGAGGTCAGCATCCCTTCTCCACAACCAGAGGACCCTGACCGGGCCCTCGACTCCGGACTTGAAGAAGATTCGGTTATATTCGTGGAGCTGATAGATGGGCAGTTCTATCAGTTAAGCTGCGACGATGCCATGGTGGCCATTACGGCCGACTATCCCAGACTACTCCCTGCATCGCAAGTAAGAAAACCCAAAAATCCCAACTCCAAAACTAGGCTCCCCTTTTAGGCACTTCACCCATCATATACACATGGCATCTTTCATAGGGAAGGCATTCGAGACGCCCTGCCGAACCCGCAGCAACTCGCTAACAAGAGGCACCGAGGTCGGGTAGGCCAAAAAGGAAGGCGGTCAGGACGGAGACGTTGGCGCAACGGTATAAGAAAAACCCTGCTCCGTGGTTGTCGTCTTTCTCAAAATATAATGACGCCCGCGTTTCTTTAACAGAAAAAACGCTCGCCAGAATATGTCCGGCGATGTTGCCAATCACGCTTCCACCAGTCTGGCGCCAGGACCGGACATGGAGGTAGAAGATGATATGGGGCAGGCGCCGGATAATCCCCCTACAGAGGATGCGGATAGATTATCCGCTACAAACTCAGAAGTGGAAAGCGCCATGAATCATAGGCACCGCCGGGCCGTACTCCGTGACGCTTGTTTCTCACCAGAGGCGTTTGACGCCTTCAATTCTGGAGAGGCGTACCTCCGTGCTGCTCAAGATGGTCTAGCCAGAGCCACGGATCAGTATGTAAAGGATGTACGGGTGAGTAAATCTGACGATTTATATGTATCAGTAGCCCCTAAGACTTGAAACAGTTAGCAGAACTGATTTAAGGATCATCTTTATTGTGCATGTTCTTACAGAGAAGAATACTAGGCTGTCACAGGAGCTGGAGGAATGCAAGACCCAACTGCGGGCTGTTGTGGCCGCATTGCAGGAACCGAAAAAGTCACCTGCGGGTAACATTTACTTTAAAGAATGATGGTTACCATATAACGTGCGGCATGGCTGCAGATCTAACAACAAATGTTGCAGATGAATCCGGAGAGAATCCGGAGGACCAGCATGTTATGTGACAGCTAGAGGCTGGCAAACGCGTACTGACTGAGGTTAGGCGGGAGAAAAAACAATCTTCAAGATGCCAATATGAAGCTGAGCATGGAACTAAAAGACGTTCGTGGCCAGCTTGCAGACTCCGAGAAGGAGAATAAGCGGCTTCGGCGCAGCATTTTCAGTAAGTGCTTGAACGAATCCTTTTAAGGGAGTTCGGCGAAGAAGCCGACAGCATTATGTCTGTAGGTATGCTGACGGGTCGTCCCGCAGAGGAAATGCCCGGGTTTGCGGGTGATCTTCTATCTGAGTTGTCACATCTGCACGAACAAGTTCGGCAGGTGATGCAGGGTGTTGCCCAGGCCTTGTGGCCGTCCGTCTCCCTGCCAGAGGGCGTTGCCGAGCTTGCGGAGAAGCTCAAGGGAGCACGGCGGCGCTTCCATTATGGAAGATATCAGCCTGCCGACAGGGTGCTAGAGAAGCCTGGGCCATGGTGAAGACGCGGTATACCAAGGCAGACCCAAATCACATGGCCGAGGTGGACCTGTGGGGCCCGATGGAAAAGAGATCCCCGTTAGCTTAGTTTATGGGCAAGTAGAATTAGCCGCAAAGTATTCTCAACAGGATTGTAAGCTAGACCGCCTGTTGGATGGTATAGAAGAGGTATTTAGTCAGTCTGCATGACTATGTAATTAAAGTGACACGTATAATGCCTTCTAGCTGGATTGTAGATCATTTGTCGTTGCGGACCTTTTCGCTTCAACCTCCGGGCCCAATAGTCCGGAGTGTATCCGAATACCTGCTCAGTTATATACGAACCGGGGTATGTGTGGAGACCAGGCGTAGGGATCATTAGTGCTTTATCAGACAAGTGCCCAACTAGTTATGTTATATTACATGGGTAGTAAGAAACATCTTCCAGGGAGAATAGTTCCGTTAAGGGTTCCTTTCCCTCGGTAAGCATGCCCTAAAGTGCATGTCCGAACTGCCATAGGAAACGCAGGAAAAACATCTGGGGGCAAATATGGACAATAAATAAAAATCATCTTTTGTTCACCGACCGAATATTCACTTAAGAACGCTAGCTTTCGGCTTCACCCAATCTGAGGTACACATCCGGCTGACCCGGCAGTAACAATCGCAGAGGTGCTCCCCTTATGCCCTAGCCGAATTAATGGGAATGTAGGGCATAAATACAAGAGCCAGGCAACCCAGCTTGGCCAAACCTTAAGTCATATCGATGCATATAATGGTGAAAAAAGGTACATGCGGAAGTATAACACATGTGTGGGGCATGAGGCCCAGATAAATAATTTAAGCTTCTGTGAAAGAAGCCCCCAGGTATGAAGAGTGCGGCTAGCGCATCTGTAATGTGCAAGCAAGGCACAAGGTGACCCTTGAAGGCCTAGAGAAATAATAAAAGAAAGAAAGAAAGAGAAACAAGACAGATAATATATATGCAGAAAATGGACAAAGGGAGGGGACTAACATAGAGTCTGGTGCTAGGCGTAGAAACTTCGGAGCCTGGCCGCGTTCCATGGGTTCGGCTCGAGTCGACTAGTCGATGCATCCCGCGATCGGTACGCTCTACTAGTCAGAACTTGGTCAATAATGAAGGGACCTTCCCATTTGGGCTCGAGCTTGTTCTTTTTCTTATCCGGCAGGCGTAGAACTAGTTCGCCAACATTATAAGTTTTGGCCCGTACTTCTCTGCTTTGGTATCTGCGAGCCTGTTGCTGATAAAATGCGGAACGGGCTTTGGCTACATCGCGCTCCTCCTCCAAGGTGTCCAAACTGTCCTTCTGATCAAGCTCGGCTTCTCTTTCTTCGTACATGCGCACTCGAGGTGAGTCATGAATTATGTCACAGGGCAAGACTGCCTCTGCGCCGTACACCATAAAGAAGGGTGTATATCCGGTACTACGATTCGGCGTGGTCCGCAGCCCCCAGAGTATAGAGTCGGGCTCCTCTACCCAGTGCGTGTTAGACTCCGTTAAGGAGCGCACTAATCTGGGTTTAATGCCGCTCATTATAAGACCGTTTTCTCGCTCGACTTGACTGTTGGTTTGTGGGTGATAGACTGAAGCATAATCGAGCTTGATGCCCATTTTGCTGCACCAGAGTTTTACCTCGTCGGCCGTGAAGTTCGTGCCATTATCAGTGATGATGCTGTGGGGGACGCCATAACGGTGTACAACCCCGGAAATGAAGTCTATCACCGGTCTGGATTCAGCTGTTTTAACAGGTTTGGCCTCTATCCATTTGGTGAATTTATCCACCATGACCAATAAGTATTTTTTCTTGTGGGTTCCCCCTTTAAGGGGTCCAACCATGTCAAGCCCCCAGACCGCAAAGGGCCATGTAATGGGGATTGTTCGGAGGGCGGTGGGTGGCATGTGGCTTTGATTTGCGAAGAGCTGGCAACCGGCGCAGCGTTGGACCAAGTCATGTGCATCTTCCTGGGCCGTTGGCCAATAGAATCATGTATGGAAGGCCTTGCTTACAAGAGCCCGGGCTGCGGCGTGATGACCGCCGAGTACGGCGTGAATTTCTGCCAAAAGATTCCGCCCTTCCTCTTCGGAGATGCACCTTTGAAGGACTCCGGTAGTGCTTTTTTGTACAATTCTCCCTCATGGACCCTGTAGGCCTTGGATCGCCGCACTATGCAGCGTGCCTCATTTTGGTCCTTCGGAAGTTCCTGTCTAGTTAGGTAGGCCAGGAATGGTTCTGTCCACGGGGCAATAATGGACATTATTTCGTGGGCTGAAGGTGTTATTTCGGTGGCAGAGCCTCCGATTGTGTCAGAGAGTTCAGTATCGGGTATTTTGGCCAGGTCCGGACTGTTGTTACCGTTGTCCCCTTCCCATACTACGGATGGCTTGAACAGCCTTTCCAAAAATATGTTGGGGGGACCGCATCACGTTTTGCGCCGATGCGGGCGAGGATAGCCGCCGCTTGATTGTTTTCCCGAGCCACATGGTGAAATTCGAGCCCCTCGAACCGAACTGACATTTTTAGGATGGCGTTTCGATAGGCCGCCATTTTCGGATCCTTGGCGTCAAAGTCTCCATTTATTTGGGATATTGCGAGGTTTGAATCCCCACGCACCTCCAGGTGTTGAATGCCCATTGAGACTGCCATCCGAAGACCATGCAACAGAGCTTCGTATTCGGCTGCATCGTTGGAGTCTGTATACAATATTTACAATACATACTGAACGGTATCTCCGGTTGGGGATGTCAGGACGACGCCAGCCCCTAGACCAGCCAGCATTTTAGAACTGTCGAAGTGCATGATCCAATTGGAGTATGCGCCGTACTCTTTAGGGAGTTCGGCCTCCGTCCATTCGGCGACGAAGTCGGCCAATACTTGCGACTTAATGGCTCGTCGAGGTTTGTATGATATATCGAATAGGAGGAGCTCAATGTCCCATTTGGCAATCCGGCCCGTAGCGTCGCGGTTGTTTATAATATCATTGAGTGGCACTTCTGAGGCTACTATAATCAAACACTCTTGAAAGTAGTGTCGCAGCTTCCGCGATGCCATGAATACCGCATATGCTATCTTTTGGTAATGCGGGTACCGTGATTTGCATGGAGTGAGGATAGTGGATACATAGTATACCGGCTTTTGAAGAGGGAATTTATGTCCGTCCGCTTCCCGTTCGACAACGAGCACCGCTCTTACAACTTGATAAGTTGCCGCAATGTACAACAGCATTGGTTCGCCGATATTTGGAGCGGCCAGGATTGGATTGGTTGCCAAGATGGCCTTTATTTCTTCCAATCCGGTTGTGGCCACGTCCATCCACTCGAAGTGTTCGGTGCGCCGAAGGAGGCGATAAAGGGGTAAAGCCTTTTCTCCTAAGCGGGAGATAAAGCGGCTTAGAGCCGCCGCGCATCCAGTTAACTTCTGGATTTGTTTGAGGTCTGTTGGGGTAGCCAACTATGACAAAGCTCGGATTTTGGCCGGATTAGCTTCAATACCTCTACTGGAGACAATGAAACCCAGGAGCTTTCCGGCTGGTACGCCGAAAATGCATTTTTCCGGATTGAGCTTGATGTCGTATGTTCGGGGGTTGTCGAATGTGAGCCTCAAGTCGTCTATCAAAGAGCTGACATGTTTGGTTTTGACGACCACATCGTCTACGTATGCCTCTACTGTTTTGCTGATTTGTTTCTCCAGACATGTATGAATCATGCGTTGATATGTTGCGCCGGTATTTTTGAGCCCAAAAGGCATTGTGTTAAAACAGAAGGGACGGTATGGTGTGATGAATGCCATTGCGGCTTGGTCGGACTCCGCCATCTTGATTTGGTGGTAACCGGAGTATGCGTAGAGGAAACACAATGACTCGTGTCCTGCGGTAGCATCAATGATTTGATCGATGCGTGGGAGGGGGAAGGGATCCTTTGGGCAAGCTTTATTGAGGTCATTGAAATCGACACAAAGGCACCAGGATTTGTCCTTCTTTGGTACCATCACCAGGTTTGCTAGCTAGTCCGGGTGTTTTATTTCTCTGATGAATCCGGCCTCCAATAACTTGGCTAGTTCCTCTCGCATGGCCTGTCTCTTAGGTTCGGAGAAACACCGAAGAGCTTGCTTGATCGGCTTTAATCCCTTTAGGATATTGAGGCTATGCTCGGCCAGTCTACATGGGATTCCTGGCATGTCTGAGGGATGCCAGGCGAATATGTCCCAGTTCTCGCGCAGGAACTCTCGTAGTGCGGCGTCCACAGCTGGGTTTAATTGTGCCCCGATGGAGGCTGTTTTTGTAGGGTCCGTTGGGAGGACTTGGAATTTGACTATTTCATCCGCTGGTTTAAAAGAGGTGGACTTGGATCTCTTGTCGAGTATCACGTCGTCCCTGTCCATTGTGGAGCGTAGCGTGGTTAATTCCTCGGCCGAGAGGGCTTCGGATAATGCCTCGAGGGCGAGTGCGGCTGTTTTGTTTTCGGCGCGGAGTTCCATGTCCGGATCGCTGGTGAGAGTGATGATTCCGTTGGGCCCGGGCATTTTGAGCTTCATGTACCCGTAATGGGGTACGGCTTGGAAGATTGTGAACGCTTCCCGTCCTAAAAAGGTGTGATAACCACTGCTGAACGGGGCCACTTGGAATGTAATTTCTTCGGACCTGTAATTATCCGGCATGCCGAATACCACATCTAGTGTGATTTTCCCAGCACAGCGTGCTTCCCGACTGGGGATGATTCCTCTAAAGGTTGTGCTACTTTGCTCAATGCGGTTCCAGTCTATTTCCATCTTTTGAAGAGTTTCCTCATAGATGAGGTTTAATCCGCTGCCACCGTCCATGAGTACCTTGGTGAGTCGAAAGCCATCCACAATTGGACTGAGGACCAGTGCGGCTGGTGCTCGGGCTGTTCGGAATTTAGGTTCATCACTAGCATTGAAGGTAATAGCCATGTCACTCCATGGATTTATTGCTGCTACGTGGCAGATTTCGGCCATGGTGCGGAGTGTTCGCTTGCGCCTATTATTTGACGCAAATGTCTCAAAGATTGTTAACACCATATTGTTATCCACGGGATGGTGCTCTGTGGCATTTGGGATAAGAAGATCCTCACCGCTTTTGGCCACCTGCCGGAGTATCCAACATGCTCTAACGTTGTGCGTTGGTATTGCATCCGTTGTACTATGAATTTTGCAGGGTCCATTGAGCCATCCCTCCAGTACGGTTCCATGCCCTGTAGAGGGTTTTTGCTTTTTGGTAGTTGACCTAGGTGTCTTTTGATAGTGCACCCTTTTATTTCGGACTGGGTTCGTATTTAGGGCCGGATTATCCCAAAAGTTTGTTTCGGTTTTCCAGGCACTTTCCATCGCACAGTACTTTCGTACTATGGACGCCAAGTCAGCGAAGCGTGATATCTCACGGTGATTTACGGCGTTTAGGATCCCTTGTCCGTGCAATTATTGCGGAAAAATAAGATTGCGTCTTCCTCGCGATAGTCCTTAACCTTGTTCATCGCAAGGAGGAATCTGGCCCAATAGTGATGTATTGTTTCCTGGGGCTCTTGCCTGATGTGGGAAAGAACGCTTATGTTTGGGTGGGTGGGTGGAATTGAATCCAAACCCTTACCCGATCTGGGATCCAGGGGCTGAGGAATTTCCAATTTTGGAAATTCTGGTTCTGGGGTGTTGCCCGATAATCCTGGCCCGCTGCCTGACTCTAAGTTCAGGGATTGGATGATGTCCCCCCGCGAACGGGTATCTGGCTCGGAGAGCTCAGGAATCCGGACATAGTTGGTCCTCAATATGGAGTAGAGGTCGCCGCATTGTTCCTCCACCACTGCAATATGATGGGTGACCGGCGGAGAGTTAATCTCCCTTTGATCGGGTTTAAGCCCAATCCGATCATAGTCCGTAGCGACTCCCAGGGCGGCGATGCGATCCAAGAGCTCGTTTATGGAGGCGAGCTCCACCAGATCCATCTGTTCGGCGAGTGCCGACTTAACGTGGAGGCTATTTTCGATGACCCGAGAAGTCATCATCGGCGCGGCGGCCGAACAGGCAGTCATGATGAAACCGCCTAGCCAGAGAGTTTGGCCAACAGCCAAAGATCCCCCAACAGTAATATCGTCTTTAGAGACGAGACGAGACATCCTTCCTTCTGGCGATGTCACAGAGGAACTCTCAATGAAAGCACCAATGTCGGTGTCAAAACCGGCGGATCTCAGTTAGGGGGTCCCGAACTGTGCGTCTAAGGCGGATGGTAAGAGGAGGCAGGGGACACGATGTTTTACCCAGGTTCGGGCCCTCTTGATGTAGGTAAAACCCTATGTCCTGCTTGATTTATTCTTGATGATATGGGTATTACAAGAGTTGATCTACCACGAGATCAGAGAGGCTAAACCCTAGAAGCTAGCCTATGGTATGATTGTCTGTTGTCCTACGGACTAAAACCCTCTGGTTTATATAGACACTGGAGGGGGCTAGGGTTACACAAGGTCGGTTACAAAGGAGGAGATATACATATCCGTATTGCCTAAGCTTGCCTTCCACGCCAAGTAGAGTCTCATCCGGACACGAGACGAAGTCTTCAATCTTGTATCTTCATAGTCCAACAGTCCGGCAAAGGATATAATTCGGCTGTCCGGAGACCCCCTAATCCAGGACTCCCTCAAGGAGCGTTGATGATGACGATGGCGATGATTTCCCCCTCCCGAAGGAAGATGATCCTGTTGTGCAAAGACAAGAGGACTACTAAATGCTAGCATCACTGTTTGCTCGAAAAAAGGAAAGGAAATATTTAAAACAACACAGATGAAGCACTTCTCAAGGACAATACCACTTTTTCATGACATTATCTAAACAGTAGCACAACACCAATAGAGATGACAAAGCTCAATCATATGGATGAAATCAGTGGGCGAGTACCAACCTTTGTCAGGAGGCTTGTTGTGTAGAGCATACAAATGAAGCAATTCTCCGGAACCATCTGTTGCTATCTACGGTGGTGGCCATGCTTACTATATACTCCTCGATTAGTTTAATGTTTCCGACATCTTCTTGTACAGTTCCACTAAAATATATGGTATCTTCAAAGAAGATCCCTGTTTGCATAAGTAGAAATAATTACATATTACATTAAGAGTGGCATCAAATCAGTGGCAAAACAATTACTCGTTCCAGCCATAGCAATAAATTAAGATGCAAAACTATATCATTACTTGTGTCATCATAGCTCGAGTGCTTCATTACAGCACCGGGAGTTGATTTTTGTTTTTCTTCCCCTTGTTCTTCCCCTTCATCACTTGGTTCAATAACAAACAAGCTTCGCCTTCAATGTAAGATTTGGCATGTCAATTAGGGAGCACAAGTATAGTACTAAACTTAATTTTCCGATGAAAGTGGCAAAATACAGGCCAGCAGTTGTGAAATAGCCTTATCTTACCTCAATGGGATATTACGGTGCACATACAGATTGGAAGTCTTGTCTCCATTTGTGTAGTTCACTAAAATCAAGCAACATTATCGTACAAGTAGCACACCATATAAATGCACACTGCAGAATCATGTGAAATAAGGCTAGTACTGACCTCTCATTATGCGGAATTCAAACAACTCACAAGAAGAAGATCTGAACCAAATTCGCCTTAACGGATAGGAAGTAAGATCTCCTCTTGTGCAGTTCCACTAAGATCAAGCAATCAAGCAACATTGTCGGTGTGACATTTTGGTTGAACTGCACAAAACACTCTTAAAACAAAAGTGTTTTGTGCAGTGCAACAAAAGGTCACAATGGTAACAAGGTGAAGCAGATAACCCTGTTTACACAGAGGTGCAAAGGAAACAATTAGTGGTCAATAACGGTGGATGACATAGAAGCCAACAAAAAGAAGCATCTACCTTATCTAAATGGGAAATAAAGCAAGACAGTAGCATCTCTCAAATGGTGGCATTGATTAATATTAACATAGAGATTATATTAACAATAAAATTCGTTAAACATGTAATTTGCTTTTAACTGTGGCATTGCATCAATTTCCAGCGGCATTATTAGAGGGTGTTTGTTTACAGGGACATTTTGGTGTAGGGACTAAAAAACTCCATGTCAGTCCCATCTAAACCAAAGAGGAGGGACTTTTAGGGACTAAAAGTGGGCATTTAGGATTAAAGAAAGAAGACCCCGAGGGAGACTTTTTGGGACTTTTTCCAACAGTTGCCCCTACCACGCATCGCACCTTGTCTCTATTAGTTCATTACTAGGGGTAACATGGTCTTTTAGCATGTCATTTAATAACCTCTAGTCCATGTTTAGTCCCTAGAACCCAACAGGTAGGGACTAGGGAGTTTTTAACCAAACAGGGCCTTAGATTAACAACAACTAATGAGTTGCACGGGACAGTGGATGCACCAGCACCATGTGCATCTACCGATGTACTATGGTCATGCACAGTCTGTTGCAACAAAGAACAAACAACCAACGATCATATTTGTGTTGGTCCCAGTTTTGTTATCTTTAGACGCCTTTCCCTATGTGAGTGCAGCAAATCTAGTCCTGCTCAAACTCTACAGCCTTGTCCCTTCCTTTCCTTTTTGAAAAAGTACTTTCGCCCCTTCCTTTCCTCTTTGAACCACGTCCTAGATTTATGCGATACAACTTTCCCCACTACTTTCCCCCATTCCTTTACTCTTTGAACCACGTCCTAGATTAATGCTATACAACTTTCCCCCTTCATTTCCTCTTTGAACCACGTCCTAGATTCATGCTATATACAACTTTTCCCACTACTTTCCCCCACTCCTTTCCTCTTTGAACCACGTCCTAGATTCATGGTATACATGCAGCTAGAGCAATGCATGTGGAGTAAGTAAATTATACCTTAAGGTTCTTGGGGCGTGGTTCGGTGGGCGACGGGACGGCGGCGAAGAAGAAGGGGTCGGAGGCCCTCCCGCGCCGCCGCTGGGTGGAAAGTGAACAACTACAAATGTGGACATCTCCAGAGCAACTTTAGATCTGGAGACGGCGAGAGAGTGTGAACAGAGCAATTACAAGCGCTGAGGCTCCAGCGGGAGAGGGCGAGAGAGTGTGAAGAGAGAAACTACAAGCGCTGAGGCTCCAGCGTGTATATATATACTGGAGAGAGAGTGTGAAGCGTGCAAACCCTAGAAAACATTTTGACCAGTCAAAGAATCCTCCTGGCACAAATCATGCTCAAGTGTAGTTATCGAACCCGAGACCTCAAATTTGATGAGCGAACAGGCTAACCAGCTACACAACCCTCCCGTTATGTTCAACGAGAGGGAAATAACCTTTTATACATTCCTGCATTCGTGTGACAAGTATGCCGTGTTTTTTTGTGTGTGTGGGACTCATTGGGATTTCAATCATAATCGTGTCATGTGGCTTTGGTGGTAAGACTATCCATAGTGGTGCAGAAATAATGTAGCCTTAGTCACCTTACCTCTCTCCACGTAGTATGTTGGGTCCCACCAGTCAGAGGGTGAAACAAACAAATTAATAAGAAAAATTAAAAGCGCCAGCGGTGTATCTTGCCTCACACATCTCGCTACTGCTCGGGAACACTGTCCAATTGATCCCTCTGTTCGCTCACGTACTATTTTAAGTGAATCCTTATTATAACATGCACACAAATTTTGGGCGCTTGTATTCGACTTAAGTCAGTGTGCTACCGTATCTCGTATACTTACTACTCCCTCCGTCTAGGTGTAATAAGTCACGTTAGAAGGTGCAACGGGACCAAGGTGCGTGTGTGTGTGTGTTTAACACCATGTGTGTGTTAGAGAGAGCGACAGATCGACCTACTCCTACAGAGAGATGTTGTGTAGTGTATGATTTTAGCCGCGAGAGTCGGTGCATCCTCTCGTTTCTGGGCGTGTCTGGTAGGGACATGCGGACAACTGCCACGCCCGCTCCTGAGCAGCTTGGCCCACCCAAAGCCCCTCCATTGCCTGCGCGCGCTTCCCGCCCGAAACGGTCAGCGCCGCTCCAAAGAATCGGTGTCGCATTCATGCCCGGGCAGAGCGGACGTGACCTCTCACTGGCGCAAGAGTGATGGTTGCTTCGTCTGTCCAACTTACTGCTGGGTCTATGTGATTTGACGGATCATTGGTCTTTATTACTGAGGTGGTAGGACAGCTGGATGTCCCACGCTTTCGACGAAAGGAGGTATACTACTACTAGATTACAATTTTCTCCATTCTTACAGCGGAGGCGTGCAAGAGCAGTGAAAACACGCAGGCTCGGTGATTACATGGCCCAGCTCACACTATCACCGTGTGACACGTAACACTTTACATGGTACTCCCTCCGTTCCTAAATATTACTAGATGAGTCCCCGCGCGTTGGCGCGGAACAGCGGTGTATCTCTCTGCGCAAAATTATCGATTTCATAGAACAAAAAAAAACTCTATAACCGCATGACAAATGTGGTAGCCAAACTAAATAAACTCCCATCATCATTTAGATCATCCCACATAAGGAAAAAAGATCAACCAACTCCTACTGCATAATGGGATTATATTTTTCTTTTTGACATGTTAATGGGACTTAAAAGCTCACTTACATGCATGCTACCGGTGCATGATTGCATGCAGACATGTTGATGTGATTTAAAACCCACTCACATGCATGTGGCACGGTATTTCTGCATGCTTGCATGTGGCTTAGTGCGGAGCCTCTCAACGTCAAGATCAGACGGCTATTATGGACTGATTTACTTCATCTAACGGCTACATCAATTTTGATGACGTGGCTCAAGGAGAGGATAGAGAATTCCTAGTAGTGGGGGCTAGCTATTACTAGTAGGTATAAGTCTTTGTAGAGATTCCACTACATACGGAACAAAATGAATGAATCTACACTTAAAATGCATCTATATACATCCACATGTGGTTCATGGTGAAATCTCTACAAAGACTTATATTTAGGAACGGAGGAAGTACTAGTATAGTACGTACTGTAATTTATTAGCGAGATAAATTTGTACAATGCTATGAAGCTTCCAGCTTCTGTTACATGTATCTTGCATCCAAGGTTTCCCGTTGCACCATTTCATCAAATACAAAGGAGACTAACATGCATGCTACTGCACCTCAATGATTGACAGATCATAGCAAATATGTACTCCCTCCGTTCCAAAATAAGTTTCTCAACTTTGTGCAAACTTTAGTACAAAGTTGTACTACTAGTAAAGTTGACACTTATTTTGGAACAGAGGCAGCTAAAGAAAAAAGGATCCATGCAGTCCCTAGCCCTTGAACCGTGAACCCTGACCAGGCTTAAATTTGCTGGCAACGTTCGAGCTTCCTAATAAATGAAGTTTGCAACCTTTTGACCATCGGATCATTTTGTGCAGTTTCACCAAAATTGAGATGAGCATCCCTGTGGCAAAGAAATTGAACACGCATGATTAGAATAAGATTACTGGGACTAGTTGATGAGACATAAACTCATCACAAATACAGTATGTAGAAGCCAGTAGAGGTATGTGCGGGGCAAAGAAGTAGAGAAATATCCACAGGGAGTGATGTGGGCAGCTAGAGCAGTGGTGCAAGCCGGCTGTAAAGGGAGTTGTACCTGAGGGACGTAGCTCAATGTTGAGGAGGGCAGCAGGAGGCGGCAACTGCCCACGTCGCGGCAGTGAGCAAGGGACGAAGGCAACCTCACCGGCTTTGTGAGAGAGAACGGCGGGGACCCCTGATCGGGACGTGCCGATAGTGGGTTTTTGTCGTCGGTGACGGCCACTGCATCTACACTAAGCATCCACCCCTTCCCCAAGCGGACGTGATCCGCCGGGATGTTAGAGATGTGGCCACAGTCGTTTTGTGCGAGAGAGTGTGAAGAGAGCAACCCGAGCAAGCAACCGTGTAGGCTAGCCCGTCCTGACTATGTATATAGTGGAGCAGTTTCCTTTTCTCTCCATATGAACCTATCATATTGCGTATGTGCCACTTAAGAAAAAAATTATTTATAAATGACGCGGCACCTACTACTCGTTCTCCTATAACCTTGCGCTTGGCATCTCCAAAATATTAACCTTGCGATTGGCTCTTTGCCTCTTCGGGAAGTCGAGCAATAATGGTAGTGCAGTATATATCGTTCTGGCTATATGAGACCGAGTGAATTGTTGCACATCCACCACGTGGGCGAGGGTCGAGGGGCGAGGGAGAGTGCTACATACGGAGCAAAATGAGTGAATCTACACTCTAAAATACGTCTATATACATCAGTGTTTGGAATATGTACTAGTAGTTCATATTGAAATCTACTAAAGGACATATATATTCCAAACAATATGATATAATCTCTATAACCAAGGTAGTAGGGACGAGGAGTAAACGGAGGGAGTAGTAAATTTTTCTCCTCGTCCTGCGAGCCACCGCGTGCATGGGCGAGGGAGCGGGCGTAAGGCGTAGTAAGCAAGCTTCACCTCATCCTGCGAGCCACCACGCATGTGGGCGGGGGAGATGGCGTACTAAGCAAGCTTCTCCTCGTTCTGCGAGTTGACGGGACACATCAAAAGTACTCCAGTGTATAGAGCCTTGCCTCTAAGGTAGGCCCCACATGGTTTGCCTCTTTTTTTAACATAACACGTCAAGTCGCAATTTGTTTGTTCACCCGTGGTAGACGATCCTCCCTCCACCAAGTGGACAACCAGTACACGTGCCAAATTACCACGTGGGTTGCCTTTTTCGTACAAAAATGAGCTCCACCGTGTACCCGCGCGGGTGTGGTTGGGAAAGAGATGGGAGTACGTGCACCGTGCATGCACCTCTTCTCTTCGTGCACGTCCCCCACCTACGTGGGTGTGTGTGAGAGATACAAACCGCGTTCATGAGTGTTTTTTGTTTTGGGGTGGGGGTGGGGTGGGGGTTGATTTCGTGAATTATTTGTGGGAATATGTGTCGATGACATCTCAAACAAAATTTTGCATGCAATGTGTGTGAAATGGAGGCCTATCCATATCATACATAGAGGGTCGGGCAATCCACGAGAAGAGAGGGAGGGGTCATAGCTATCGATAGAGTCGAAGAGAGGATCAAGTGGGTGGGTGCGAGATCGATGAAGAGAGCCATCGAAATTGCGTGTGTGTGTACAAGTCAAAGATATAGGGCGACTAGCCTACCGGAATGTTAGAGGGCACACGTCAAGTTTGTGTGTGGCAGGGAGACATGACTAGAGCGCTCGATGTATCGGTGTGTGTGTGGGGTGGTGGTGGGAGGGGTAGGCAGAGGCCTAACTATAGAGGTAGAACGACTCGTATATGTGTTGAGAAGGAGAGACCCAGGTATGTCTTGAGGGAGATCGGTCGACATCCATACATAACTGAAGGACAGGAAATATGATGGGAGAGAGAGAGGGAGGGAGGGAGAGGGGTAGAGTGTTGGATGGGTGTTGGAGTTGCTTCTCGGAGATGGTGGGAGAGGCCTACTAGACAAACTGAGGGTGGAACTGCAATGTTATCAATAAGAGTGGGGATGTGTTTCTGTGTGTGCCTGTGCGTGCTAGATCTGTCGGGGCGCATCCATGGATGATTAAGGGGAACCATGTGTTTGGTAAGCAAACCTAACTAGATCGGTAGATCAATTGTTGTTTGTCGGAGGAAGGGAGAGACACAACTAATGAGGTAGATCGATTGACGTGTGGGTAAAAACGAGTTATAAGGACCTAGCTAGCTATATGTATAGCGAGAGATCGGTCGGTGTACGCCATTTGTTAGAGGCAAATAAGGCCTAGCGAGACAGATAGACAGAGAGAATGGAGCTAGGAGGTGGTGCGAGAGGCCCAACTACTAGCTAGATAGGGGGAGGAGTGTGCGGTTGTGAGAGCGATGAAAAGAGGGGCGAGAGTTTACACGTGTTCCTGACCGTATGAGAGACACAAGGCAAGGACACATAAAGGAGGAGATTGAAGGTGTGTTTGTATGTTGTAGGCAGGCATCGCTGGAGAGGTTTATCGATCGGTGTGTGTGTCGGAAAGGAGTTGTGGAGACTCTAGGAGAACGACCTAAAGAAAAAAATCAATGTGCCCGGTGGATAGAATGCCGAGGGAGGGGGAGGGCGAGGAGGGCGTGTGCATGCACGAGAGAAAGTTAGTGGTAGCTACAAAGGTTAGAGGATTGTGTGGGTGTAAGAGACTAACAAAGATCATAATTTGATATGAAAGCGGATTCATATATTTGAATAGGAGATCATAGTGTTTTAAACATTGCAGGCAGGAATATAGCGGTGATACACGCGTTGTGCACATGTTATACCATAATGTGATAATGCATGGCGTTTGCAACTCACAGCTAAATGCCGAACAATCTAAACCATACTATACATCAAACAATCTCACATTTTATTTGAATTTGTGATAATGTGTGGCGTTTGCAGCTTACAACTAAATATCGAACAATCTAAACAATACTATATATCGAACATTCTCACATTTTATTTGAATTTGTGGTAATGTGTGGTGTTTGCAACTCACATCTAAATACTTGTAGGCGTAGGGGGCGGGGCACCATACATAATGTGATAAACACATTATACATATGAGACATGGTTTAGATTATGAAGATCTAGCTAGAGCTAGAAATGTAATGTGATTTGAAATCAAAATAAAGTGGATTCAAAAAATCTAGTTCGAGTTCATATAGTACACATAGTTCATATGTAACTCGAGACTAATCATGTGGTGTGCTGTGAAGATAATACACAAACGATGGTTTAACTTGACAATAATGATGATTGTAGATCTTATTAAAACAGAGAAACGAATTCAAATGCTTTGACTTCACAACAATCATTACTATAGATCTTATTCAAATAGAGAAATGAATTCAAATTTAGTTCATATTGAAGTGGTAGTATATACGTTTGGAATACACTAAAACGTTCATTTCAGTAGTAGGTTGCATGCATTATACACATAGAAAAATATTTTAATTGAACATAAGATGAATTCAAAGTTTTGAATGACATTTGTAGGGCGCATTGATTTGGTACAGTACACGTTAGGCTTGTCCGGAAATTTCAACCCGCGCCTTGTTAGCCTGAAATATTTAAGATATATCTTTGTCTCGTTGTGCTCCGACAACTCCCTCCATCTCAACCCGCGCCTTGCTATTCCGAAATTACAACACACGCGAAAACTCCCACCTCCTGTGAAATCCCGACACGCGAAATGCCCGTGGTACCCCTGAACCGAAAGAACCGCCTGAAATCAGTGGGGGTACTTTCGTAACTTACCCCACATTTCGGACAAGCGCGTCTCTGTAGCGACCAGACCCCAAATGGTCCAATCTCTATGCTCAGGTGTCATCCCTGGATCAGTAATGCTGACACCACACAATACTTGAAGGATTTATAATAGAGTAGCAATCACACACTTATTACATCGAGTGTCTCAAAAGAGAACTTATTACAATAAATATGTCTTAAGGCCATCTAATGACGATAACAGCGGAAGGCTTATAAGATAAGTGAGTCCATCAACTCGAACGGCATCACTGAGTATAGAACCACGACCTAAAAGCACCTTAATCGTCATCTGAAAAGTCTGCAACATTATCGTTGCAGCCCGAAACGGGTCAGCACATGGAATATGCTGGCAATGTAACACATAGAGAGTAATGGAAGATTAAGTCTATTCTACATGCATATTTGGCTAGTGGAAAGCTCTATGGTTACAGTTTTGCGTAAAGCCAATTTTTTCCTACTACAAAGGAATAAATTTTATTTAACTATCATGGTAGTTGTTAAACATTGAGAATTGTTGACAGCATTCTCAATCCCAATTAAGCATCATCATTAAACAAAACCCAACAAAATTAATTTTAAAGTAACATGTTGGGATTCACATGATAATCCAGGTACTAGATACTCAAGATGTCCATAACCGGGGACACGGCTAACCATGATTAGTTTATACACTCTGCGGAGGTTTGCGCACTTTTCCCCACAAGACTCGATCTCCTCCGTTGGGATTCTCACACTACATGGTGTTTGAGAAACGGATGACCGAGACATAGTCTTTCAGAAGCGCTAGCACCTTACGATCGGGTAGATCGTTATACCTACTTTCCCCTACATCTGCTAGTCTACCACTGTAAGAGTTCGCACGACTTAGTCAACTATGCTAGAGCCCATAGTAGCTTGTGGCTGCACACGGAAGTTTCTAGCATGAATAATCTCATGATCCCTTTGAGCCTGGGTGGCGGTCCAAAAGAAAACAGGCAATCGCTGGAATACCCAGGTGCCTCAATCCACCCAGATGTGTATTTAAGTTGCCACCTTAGATAAACCTTTACTTTAACAATCTCACATCTGTCATGAATTTCACTCACCCAACCCATGTCTACTAGCATAGCATGGCATAATAAGCAAATGTAGAAGTAACTCCCAAAGGTTTGATAATAAACAGGTAATAGGCACTACCTCATCTACTTCCCAAACCCACAATTTAATTAGATCCGAACCATGCAATGTGTGGGGATTGATCTAATGCAATAAAACTGGGTAGTAAGAGGTATGATCAAAGTGTTACTTGCCTTGCTGATGATCCGGGAAACCTAGCGATTCGATGTAGCAAGCGGCGCACTCCGGGTACTCTATTGCAAACAAACAAGCATACAATAAGTACTCAACTAATGCACAGGTAAAACTCGAATAAGAGATCTAACCAGAAATTTCAACTTAAGAACTCCGGTTGGCAAAAAGAATCAAATCGAGTGAAGCAACGAAAGACAAACGGGAAAAGAAACAGGCTTCGTTTACTATTCTGGATCTAGGGCAATTTTTACAGTGGCAAAAACTTGTTTGAGTTGGTTAATCGGAAAGAGGGTTTCGAGACGAAACTCCAGGCGCTTGAATCGCCTGATTCCGATAAATGAGCGAAAAGTTATACTAGAACAAAAAACGGATCAGGAATCGCGATCAGAAAAATCACGGATTTAATCCGAGAAAAAAAATGACGAACAGATTAACGAACGGACGTTCGTTAACTAGATCTAATCGAAGAACACGTTCGTTAAAATGAATGAACGAGCGAACGCTCGCTAATTAGATAAATCGGAAAAACCGATCTATAAAAAAACGAACTAAAAAACCGAACGAAACCGACGGAAAAACCGATCGGTTTTTCGAAAAAAACCGGTGGCGGCGAGGTCAACCTCCGACGGCGGCGGATCCGACGGGCGGCGGCTCCGGCTGCAGCGGCGGCGGTGACGGCGGGCGGCAGCGGCGGCGGCGGGCTAGGGCGGCGGGGCTGGCGGCTAGGGTTTGGTGGGGGTCCAGCTGGGCCTTCCCCGGCTATTTAAAGCCGGCCGGGCCAAGTGTCCAGGTCGGACATGGCCGGTAGGTCGGTTGCTTTTTTATAAATAGTTACGCTTAGAAAAAAACAAAAGGAATACTAAACGGACTCCAAGATTCCCGAAATAAATTTTCCCTGACTTCTAAAATCGAGCCGCACAGGATGAACATTTATTTGGGGCCTAAATGCAATTTTGAAAAACGCGCATTTTTCCTAAATTCAAATAAAATAGCAAATAAAAAGAAAATAAAATCTTATTTGATTTTTTATTAAATCCCCAATATTTCTTTATTTTGGGAAAGTCATTTTATTCCCTCTCTCATATTTTTGTAATAGAAATAATTGAAGATAAAATAAATAAAATCAAATGATCCTATTTTCAAAGTTTGAGAAAATTCAAATATGAAAATAACGAAATCCCCAAATCTCTCCGAGGGTCCTTGAGTTGCGTAGAATTTTCTAGGATCAACCAAAATGCAATAAAATATGATATGCAATGATGATCTAGTGTATAACATTCCAAATTGAAAATTTGGGATGTTACAAACCTACCCCCTTAAGATGAATCTCGCCCTCGAGATTCGGGTTGGCTAGAACATAGGTGAGGGTGATCTTTTAGCAATTCTTCCTCTCGCTCCTAGGTGGCTTCATCCTCCGTGTGGTGGCTCCACTGAACTTTGCAAAACTTTATAACCTTGCTGCAGGTGACTCGACTGGCATATTCTAGAATCTTGACTGGTTTCTCTTCATAGGTCAAATCACTGTCCAACTGAATCGCTTCCAGCGGCACTGTATCTCTCAGCGGTATATCAGCCATCTCTGTGTGGCACTTCTTCAACTGGGAAACGTGGAACACGTTGTGAACTCCTGACAATCCTTTGGGCAATTCCAACTTGTAGGCTACTTCTCCCATACGCTCCAAAACTTTGTATGGGCCTACAAAACGTGGCGCTAACTTCCCTTAACTCCAAAGCGCTTAACTCCTTGAAGTGGAGATACTCGAAGATAAACTCGGTCTCCGACTTCGTAAATTGTCTCCTTGCGTTTAGAATCTGTGTAGCTCTTCTGCCTGGATTGAGCTACCTTGAGCCTATCGCGAATCAATTTCACTTTCTGTTCAGACTCCTTAATCAAATCTGGTCCAAACAACTGGCGGTCTCCAACTTCATCCCACGATAATGGGGTCCTGCACCTTCTTCCGTACAAGGCTTCGAAGGGGGCCATCTTCAAACTGGATTGATAGTTGTTCTTGTAAGAGAACTCTGCATATGGCAAATTCTCATCCCAACTAGATCCGTAATCTAGCGCACAAGCTCTCAACATATCCTCCAAAATCTGATTGACTATCTCGGTCTGTCCATCTATCTGCGGATGGAAAGCTGTACTGAATTATAGCCTGGTACCCAAAGTTTCATGCAACTGATTCTAGAACTTTGAGGTAAATTGGGTTCCTCTATCTGATACAATGCTCCTTGGAACTCCATGCAAACAGACGATCCTAGTCATGTATATCTTTGCCAACTTTGCACTAGTATAGGTAGTCTTCACTGGAATGAAATGAGCTACCTTTGTCAAACGATCGACTACAACCCATATCGAGTCATAGCCTGAACGAGTTCTAGGTAAACCTGTAATAAAATCCATGCCTAACTTATCCCACTTCCATTCAGGTATCGGCAATGGCTGTAGCAGTCCTGCTGGCTTCTGATGCTCGACTTTTACTCTCTGACATACATCACAAACTGCTACATACTCCGCAATATCCTTCTTCATTCCGGCCCACCAGAAAATATCCTTCAAGTCCAAATACATCTTGGTATTTCCTGGGTGAATCGAATATGGTGAATCATGGGCCTCTTGCAGAATTAACTTCCTGATCTCCGAATCATTGGGCACATAAACGCGGTCTTCAAACCATAAGGTATCGTGCTCATCCTCACGAAATCCTTTAGCTTTTCCCTTGCTCATTTTCTCCTTAATAGAAGCGATCTCTTTGTCAGTCTTCTGGGCATCTCTGATCTTATCCATCAAAGTGGACTGAATCTCCAATGCTGCTACATAGCCTCTTGGTACTATTTCCAAACATAGCTCTCGAAGATTTTTGGCTAACTCCCTTGGTAAATCTCCCGTCATTAAGGTGTTGACATGACTTTTACGGCTCAACGCGTCAGCTACTACGTTGGCATTTCCGGGGTGATAATGCAATCTCATATCATAATCCTTGATGAGCTCCAACCATCTCCTTTGCCTGAGATTCAACTCCTTCTGTGTGAAAATATACTTCAAACTCTTGTGATCCGTGTACACCTCACAATGGTTTCCAATGAGAAAGTGTCTCCAGGTTTTCAACGCATGCACTACGGCTGCTAACTCCAAATCATGCATAGCATAATTTAACTCATGAGGCTTAAGATGTCGTGAGGCATATGAAACAACTCTTCCTTCTTGCATAAGTACTGCTCCAAGTCCTCGACATGAAGCGTCGCAATACACCTCATAATCCTTGGTCTGATCCGGCAAAATCAACACAGGTGATGTAACCAAAGGTTTCTTTAACTCCTGGAAACTAGCCTCACATTCCTCAGTCCATATGAACTAGGTATCCTTCTTCAACAACTCCGTCATAGGCTTCGCAATCTTTGAGAAGTTATCAATAAACCTCCGGTAGTATCCTGTGAGTCCAAGAAAACTCCGGATCTCTCCAACTGTTGTTGGGGCTTCCCAATTCGTCACAGTATCAACCTTAGTGGGATCTACTGCTATACCTTCTCCAGATATAACGTGTCCGAGAAATTCAACTTCCTTCAACCAAAACTCACATTTGCTAAACTTAGCATATAATTGATGTTCTCTGAGCTTACCAAGTACCAAACGCAAATGCTCCTTATGCTCCTCTTCATTCTTCGAGTATACCAGGATATCATCAATGAACACCACGACGAACTTATCCAAAAACTCCATGAATACTTTGTTCATCATGTTCATAAAATATGCAGGTGCGTTAGTCATACCAAATGACATAACAGTATACTCGTACAGCCCATACCTGGTGGTAAAAGCCGTCTTAGGTATATCTTGTTCTTGAATCTTCAACTGATGGTATCCTGATCGCAGATCAATCTTGGAAAATACCTTAGCTCCTTGCAATCGATCAAATATATCATTGATCATTGGTAGTGGGTACTTGTTCTTCATGGTTACTTCATTCAATCCTCGATAACCAACAACCATCCTTAACGATCCATCCTTCTTCTCCACTAGAAGTATTGGCGATCCCCAAGGCGAAGAACTTGGGTGAATATATCCTTTATCCAGTAACTCCTTAATCTGTTTCTTAATCTCCACCAAATCCTTTGCGGGCATCCTATATGGTCTCTTTGATATTGGCCCGGTGCCAGGCAAAAGCTCAATCAAAAACTCAATATCTCTATCCGGTGGCATGCCTGGCAACTCCTCTGGAAATACATCAGGGAAATCCTTCACCACTGGTACTTCCTCCTGCACAACTCCTGTTAAACAATTTACTTGAGTCCTCTTTGGCACATGTCGGGATACATACTTGATCCTTCTCCCTTCTGGGGTGGTAAGCAAGATCGACTTACTGGCGCAATCGATGTTTCCTCCAGACATCGACAGCCAATCCATACCCAGAATTACGCCCAATCCTTGTGATTCCAAAATGATTAAATCCGAGGGAAACACATGCCTACCTATACTCAATGGCACTTGAAAACATCCTTGACTAGCCATATACTCCACTCCTGGTGAGCTTACTAACATAGGCGTTCTAAGATCTTTGGTGGGCGGGTTATACTTATCCACAAATCCCCTTGATATGTATGAATGCGATACACCAGTATCAAAAAGAACGATTGCAGTAAAAGACTTAACCAAAAACTTACCGATTACTGCATTCGGCTGCTCTTCAAGCTCCTCCACGTTAACGTGGTTCACCTGTCCCCTATTGAAAGGGTTCAGCTTCTTCCCAGAGCTTCCATTGCCATTTCCATTCTGGGATTCAGGACATTCATTAGCATAATGTCCGGTCTTCTGGCACTTGAAACAAGTGACTTGGCTCAGGTCTCTCTTGGCTGGGGTTGATGGGTTGGTGCGGTTCTGGCCATTGCTTCCTCCATTCCCATTACCATTCTTGGTGCCATTGTGATTGTGCGAGCTACCTCCTCCATGGGTATGTTGAAAATGTCCTCCCGGCCTAGGGGTAAAATGTGGCTTCTGTTGAGCTCCTGAATTGTACTTCCCTTGTCCATACTTCCTCTTGCGGTTCTCAATTTGTTGTTGCTTCCCTTCAATCATAAGAGCACGATCTACCAACTCCTGGTAGTTGTTGAAGGTTGCTACCATCAACTACATGCTCAACTCATCATTCAGTCCTTCCAGAAACTTCTCCTGCTTAGCTGCATCCGTAGCTACGTCATCTGGGGCATAACATGCTAACTTACTAAAGTCCTCCACATACTGACCAACTATCCTTCCTCCTTGGCGCAAGTTGCGAAACTCTCGCTTCTTCATGGCCATAGCTCCGGCTGAAACATGGGCAGTACAAAAAGCCTGCTGAAACTGGTCCCACGTGACAGTGTCGACAGGGAAAGTGGCTGTGAAATTCTCCCACCATGATGATGCGGGTCCTTCAAGCTGATGTGCGGAAAACTTCACCTTTTTCGCAGTTATGCATCCTGCCGTGGTCAACTCCCTTGCTGTCTTGCGGAGCCAATCATCTACTACTATCGGCTCGGTGCTACTGGCATGAACGTCCTTCCTGGAACTTGAACTTGAATCATCCAGTGCTCTTCTTCAGGTAAAGTAGCGTTGTAAGTTCCGGTGAAGCTTGGTACTCCTATGTTCAGATATCTAGTGACTTCTTTCAAGTGACATCCAAAGGGTGTATCTTCATCCGGTTGCGTGAACTTATTCCTTACATCTGCCATCCTAAAAGAGTAGAAAGGATGAGAAGTCAGAATGAGAAGAGAGTGAGTAGTGATCTAGGTCTTTTAGCTTAGTGGTCATGTCCTACAGTCAGCGTGTGCTCTGATACCATCTTGTAGCGACCAGACCCCAAACGGTCCAATCTCTGTGCTCAGGTGTCATCCCTGGATCAGTAATGCTGACACCACACAGTACTTGAAGGATTTATAACAGAGTAGCAATCACACACTTATTACATCGAGTGTCTCAAAAGAGAACTTATTACAATAAATATGGCTTAAGGCCATCTAATAACGATAACAGCAGAAGGCTTGGAAGATAAGTGAAACCATCAACTCGAACGGCATCACTGAGTATAGAACCACGACCTAAAAGCACCTTAATCATCGTCTGAAAAGTCTGCAACATTATCGTTGCAGCCCGAAACGGGTCAGCACATGGAATATGCTGGCAATGTAACACATAGAGAGTAATGGAAGATTAAGTCTATTCTACATGCATATTTGGCTGGTGGCAAGCTCTATGGTTACAGTTTTGGTAAAGCCAATTTTTCCCTACTACAAAGGAATATATTTTATTTAACTATCATGGTAGTTGTTAAACATTGAGAATGGTTGACAGCATTCTCAATCCCAATTAAGCATCATCATTAAACAAAACCCAACAAAATTAATTTTAAAGTAACATGTTGAGATTCACATGATAATCCAGGTACTAGATACTCAAGATGTCCATAACCGGGGACACGGCTAACCATGATTAGTTTATACACTCTGCAGAGGTTTGCACACTTTTCCCCACAAGACTCGATCTCCTCCGTTGGGATTCACGCACTACATGGTGTTTGAGAAACGGATGACCGAGACATAGTCTTTCAGAAGCGCTAGCACCTTACGATCGGGTAGACCGTTACACCTACTTTCCCCTACATCTGCTAGTCTACCACTGTAAGAGTTTGCACGACTTAGTCAACTATGCTAGAGCCCATAGTAGCTTGTGGCTGCACACGGAAGTTTCTAGCATGAATAATCTCATGATCCCTTTGAGCCTGGGTGGCGGTCCAAAAGAAAACAGGCAATCGCTGGAATACCCAGGTGCCTCAATCCACTCAGATGTGTATTTAAGTTGCCACCTTAGATAAACCTTTACTTTAACAATCTCACATCTGTCATGAATTTCACTCACCCAATCCATGTCTACTAGCATAGCATGGCATAATAAGCAAACATAGAAGTAACTCCCAAAGGTTTGATAATAAACAGGTAATAGGCACTACCTCATCTACCTCCCAAACCCACAATTTAATTAGATCCTAACCATGCAATGTGTGGGGATTGATCTAATGCAATAAAACTGGGAAGTAAGAGGTATGATCGAAGTGTTACTTGCCTTGCTGATGATCCGGGAAACCTAGCGATTCGAAGTAGCAAGCGGCGCACTCCGGGTACTCTATCACAAACAAACAAGCATACAATAAGTACTCAACTAATGCACAGGTAAAACTCGAATAAGAGATCTAACCAGAAAGTTAAACTTAAGAACTCCGGTTGGCAAAAAGAATCAAATCGAACGAAGCAATGAAAGACAAACGGCAAAAGAAACAGGCTTCGTTTACTATTATGGATCTAGGGCAATTTTTACAGTGGCAAAAACTTGTTTTAGTTGGTTAATCGGAAAGAGGGTTTCTAGATGAAACTCCAGGCACTTGAATCGCCTGATTCCGATAAACGAGCGAAAACTTATACTAGAACGAAAAACGGATCAGGAATCACGATCAGAAAAATCGCGGATTTAATCCGAGAAAAAAACGACGAACAGATTAACGAACGGACGTTCGTTAACTAGATCTAATCGAAGAATGCGTTCGTTAAAACGAATGAATGAGTGAACGCTCGCTAATTAGATAAACCGGGAAAACCGATCTATAAAAAAGTGAACTAAAAAAACGAACGAAACCGACGGAAAAACCGATCGGTTTTTCGAAAAAAAAACTGGTGGCGGCGAGGTCAACCTCCGGCGGTGGCGGATCCGGCGGGCGGCGGCAGCGGCGCCGGTGGGCGGCGGCGGTGGGCTAGGGCAACAGGGCTGGCGGCTAGGGTTTGGTGGGGGTCCGGCTGGGCCTTCCCCGGCTATTTAAAGCCTGCCGGGCCAAGTGTCCAGGTCGGACACGGCCCGATAGGTCGGTTACGTTTATTTTAAATAGTTACGCTCAGAAAAAAACAAAAGGAATACTAAACGGACTCCAAAAATCCCACACTAAATTTTCCCTGGCTTCTAAAATCGAGCCGCACAGGATGAACATTTATTTGGGGCCTAAATGCAATTTTGAAAAACACGCATTTTTCCTAAATTCAAATAAATAGCAAATAAAACCAAAATAAAATCGTATTTTATTTTTTATTAAATCCCCATTATTTCTTTATTTTGGGAAAGTCATTTTATTCCCTCTCTCATATTTTTGTAATAGAAATAATTGAAGATAAAATAAATAAAATCAAATGATCCTATTTTCAAAGTTTGAGAAAACTCAATTATGAAAATAACGAAATCCCCAACTCTCTCCGAGGGTCCTTGAGTTGCGTAGAATTTTCTAGGATGAACCAAAATGCAATAAAATATGATATGCAATGATGATCTAGTGTATAACATTCCAAATTGAAAATTTGGGATGTTACAGTCTCTAAGCCATGGTTCCCCACTGCCATCCCATCCGCCCACCCATTCGTACACCGAGGCCGCGAAAACCCATGACGAAACCCCACACCCTACTCCGTCCGCCATCCAGACGGAGCCTCTTCCCCGACGACATCGTCCACAGCAACACCTCGACGTCCCTCATCCACCATACTGGATGAGGATCCATCGTCGATCTCATCATCTCGCCAGTTCAGCCACCCCGTCCTCCACCTCCAAGGAGCTGCCCCGACGTTCCCCTCGTCTTTCGCGCCACCTCCATTCCCACACCGCCGTCTTCACCTGCACCACCGGAAGAGCATCATCATCACCATTTCCTCGAATGAAGCTGCAGCCTAATCGGCGCCACCAAATAGGTTGTACACTAATCGCCGCATTTTCTTCTTGATTTGATCTCACGGTGCTATCGGCGCTCGGTCCCGAGCCGACATGGCGCGGCTCCATCCACGGCGGCGTCGCCGACCACTTCCTCCACGACGTCGCTCCCTCAGCAGCGACGTCCACATCAGTAGGACCTGCTGCTGCTTTAGCTCTTGCTCGCGCTGCTGCTCTGCTCTTGCTCTTGATCCCCTGCCTGGTCTGCTCTTGCTATTGCTCTTGCTCACGCTGCTGCTCTCGCTCTTGCTCTTGCTATTGCTCTTGCTCACGCTGCTGCTCTCGCTCTTGCTCTTGCTTGCGATGCTGCTCCGATTTAGCTACACTTCACTCTGATGCCGCCGGGGTGAAGGAAGAACCAGCCGCAGCAGGGAGGGGGGCTCGTCGGAGAGGTACCCCACTATCTATCTTAGGGTTCAGGATGGGGGCGGTGGTCGCTGTCGGTGGCGGGGCGTTGGCGGGGCGGTGGCGTGGGGATCGCTGGAGAAAAAGCTCGGCACGGGGGGGCTAGAGGGATGGCCGGGGTGGCGGCAGACCGGCGGTGGGGAGTGTTTTTGGGGCGGGTGGGGCGGCGCACCGCCGTCCGCGGGCGGTGGGGGGCTGCTGTTTGGCCGGCTCAGGGGGTGGAGGTCGAAGATGAACCGCGGGCCCTTGATTTCGTATCCAACGGCTGCAAAATCGACTGACCAGAGATGAAAAAGTCAGTCGACCGACGTGTAGCCTCACCTTGCTAGTGCTTTCAGTTTCGACAGCAAAATTCAGTTTCGACAGCAAAATTCAGTTTTAACAGTTAAGTTCAGTTTCGACAGTTAAGTTCAGTTTCGACAGTTAAATTCAGTTTTTACAGTTAAGTTCAGAGATGAGCGGCTGATGTATTTTACATCTAGCACTTTTTGTTTATGTATTTTACATCATGTATTGGAGATGCTATTAGAATTCCACTCAGGTTAACGTTGTTCGTTGTCTCTCTTGTCCTACTTCAGCCTCGGCGTCGTACAACTCACCGGAGCTGCTCTAATGACGAAACCCTCCATCACAGCGGAGCAGTACCTCGAGCTCCATCTCCAGACGCCTAAGATCTTCTTCCCCTCCTCCGACAGCCAAGTCAGCCGGAGCATCCTCACCGGCCAACCCAATCACGCTGAGATCGACATGGCTTCGCCAAAGAGGTTGTACACTTGTTGCATCTCTTTTTTACTCTACATGTTACATATATTGTCCACTGAGCACACGGATTTGTTCCTTTAGTGTCTCCTTGAAAGAAAAAATGTAGGAATTTTAATTTTCACTTGTCCTCCTTTTCAAATTCCTATTCATGAAGCACAAGACTAAGAGATAGTAGCATAATAGCATTATAACCGTACATTTTCTTGTGGTTTGACTTAATCTCTCCATGCTTCTTTGCATCCTGTGATCTTCCAATTGTTGTGAATCAAACACCTAGATTGGCAGAAATCCTGTGTTTTTAAATACTCTGTTTTGCACGTGCATTCCTATCCTATTCCTGTCTATTTCCTATCCCTGCATTGTTGGAATCCTCCAATTCAAACAAGCCCTTACAGAATTACTTCTCTTACAGATAGTTGTCAAAGAAAACCTTGTGTGGTTTGTCCCGCTCCTGATGCACCGTCGTCCACCCCAGCTCAGCTGCTTCAACGATAGAAGGGTCCAGCATAGCAGGGATCCGGCCTCCAGACTGTCTTTCGTCGCCTTAGATCTTCTTCCCCGCCGCTGGCAGCCATGAAAAATGCACTACCATCATTAACCGAGCAGATGACCTCAAGGACTACACGGGTCCGCAAGAGAGGTCGCACTCTTTCGTGTCTTCTTACGTTATGCATCGCTTAATATTACATGCTACTTTATCATCCTGTTCACCAATTAGACTCTGAGTCAGCTCCAAACTAATGGTCAAACTTAAGTTTTTAAATGGTTGTGGGGTACATATCGGGGCCGCTATCAATAGTATCTATCTACTATCTGGTTAATCTCCGGTGTCTACTATGAGTTTCATGTTGGGTGGGAAACAAACAGTAAAGAAGCCATTATCTGTATTTTTTAACTGAAGCCATTATCTGCCTGCTATTACTGGTTTTGGGTCTATCCACAGGTTGCTACCATCACTCTGGATTTCTGCATGCACTCCTTACATAATCTCACTATGTTTTATTCCTATGCGTGACAGTTATTGTAAACAATGGAACTGAACATGTAGAGCAAAAGAGACGAGCCTTGCGTGGCAATAAAATTTCATGCAAACGTCGCTCCATGGTAGGCGCAAAGGCAGCCCCCCCTCCACGCATTTCGGATTGTAATCGAGAGGAAGATATCTGTTCTGAGGGGGATTCAGAAGGAGAAGACAACTCCTATTTACCCCCTGAGGTCTTCGCTCTAACTTGGCATGCTGATGTTGGTTATATCATGCATATGGTGTCTTGCATTGCTTACTTTATACATCAAATATGTCATCTGCTTAGTTTAGACACCCTTTGTGCGAATGCCATCTGTTTAGTTTATTCATCATTTATGTGAATTATGCAACACCATCTTGTTTAGCCAGGCATCATATTTGTGAATTTTGCAATGACATCCTGCTTAGCCAGTCATCTTATATGTAAATTATATCAGGCCATCCTTTTTTTCATTACATATTACATTTTTCAACAATGTTATTACATTCAACTGCTCTTCGTGTGCATCAGCCATTTGACACGGTGATGGCAAATTCTGGAGTGAAAACAAGGTCTTCAGAGCAGACTATGCTATCTGACGAAGCACATATCTCGCTGGTTATGGATAGCTCCTCAGAGGAGGATTCAGAGACAGATGACCAGTCCTATTCCAACCCCCCCCCCCCCCCCGAGGTGTGTGCTCTAACTTGGCAGGGTTATGTTGCTCATATCGTGCGTATGGTGTCTCGCATTGCTATGTCATTTGATTAGTTTAGACATGCTTTGTGTGAATGCCACCTGCTCAGTGTCTAATTACCATATATGTGAATTATGCATTGCCATCTTGTTGCAAGACATTATATATGTGAATTATACAATGCTATCTTGTTGCAAAGGCATTATATATGTGAATTATGCAATGCCATGCTGTTTAGCCAATCATCATGTATGTGAATTATATCATGCTATCATTTTTTTGTATTATGTGTTCCATTTGTCGACAACGTTTGTATATTCAACTACTCTTCCTGTTCATCAGCCATTTGAAGCGGTGATGGAAGTATCTGGAGTGAAAACAAGGTATTCAGAGCAGACAATGCTACCTGCTGAAGCAGACATCTTGCTGGTTACAGAGAGCTCCTCAGAGGAGGATTCAGAGACTGATGACCAGTCCTATTTTCCCCCTAAGGTCTATGCTCAAACTTGGCAGGGTTATATTACCCATGTCATGCATGTGTTCTTGCATTGCTTAGTTTTTACATCATATATGGATTTCCATCTACTTACTTGCTTACTATATAAATCATATATTTGAATTATATCATGCCATCATGTTTACATAGTACATACACATCATCTATCTAAATTATGGCATGGCAACCCATTTAATAAAGACATCATATAGTTATATCATCTCATCTTGTTTAGTGTTTACAGTCATCATATTTTGAATTATGGCATTCTATCCATGAATGTATGTGAATTATGGCATGCCAACCTATTTAATAAACATATTATATAGTTATGTCATGTCATCCTGTTTACATAGTCTCATATTTTGAACTATGTCTTTCCATCTTTTTTAGTTAGCCATCATAATGTGAAATTGTGTCATGCTATCTTGTTTAGTTAGCCATCATATATGTGAAATTGTGTCATGCTATCCTGTTTGGTTAGACAACATAAATATGAATTATTTCATGCCCTCTTTTATTCCCCACTATCCATTGCACTTGTCTATCATACAATGTCTATACTTTCAATTACTTTTCTTGTTTATCAGCCATTTGAATTGGAGAGCGTGATGGCAGTATCTAAGGGAGTAAAAACACGGTCTTCAGAAAAGATAGTGCTACCAGTTGATGCAGATAGAACCACGGTTGTACTTGCCCAAGGACCAGATCCACCACACATAACCCAGACTCTCGCAGATTGTACCCCTACCCAGTTGGACAGAGAACTAGCTACACCCCTTCTAACCCCAACCTCGGCAGATAGTAACCCAGTTCCAGTTGACACAGCACCGTCTCCATCATAGAGCACCCAAACACGAGCAGTTAGTAAGGGAACTGCAGTGCCCAAAGCACGAGGACCACTGTAACGCCCCGAGACCGATGTGCCAGGTGTCGTCCAGTTATTCGCTGTTGTTGCCTTGTCATTGCTTGCGTGTCATGCATTGCATATCATGTCATCATGTGCATTTCATTTGCATACATGTTCGTCTCATGCATTCGAGCATTTTCCCCGTTGTCCGTTTTGCATTCCGGCGCTCCGTTCTCCTCCGATGGTCATTTCTACCTTCTTCTCGTGTGTGGGGATTAAACATTTCCGGATTGGACCGAGACTTGCCAAGCGGCCTTGGTTTACTATCGGTAGACCGCCTGTCAAGTTTCGTGCCATTTGGACTTCGTTTGATACTCCAACGGTTAACCGAGGGACCGAAAAGGCCTCGTGTGTGTTGCAGCCCAACACCCCTCCATTTTTGCCCAAAACCCACCTAAACCTCCTCCATCATCTTGGTCATTCGATCACGATCGCGTGGCCGAAAACCGCACCTCATTTGGACTCTCCTAGCTCCCTCTACCTATATATATGTGATCCCCTCCGAAATATTCGCGGTACAAACCCTAGCTTCTTCCCCTCGCGCCGCTGGACGAAAACCCCCACCGCGCCGGACAATGTCCGCCGCCACCGCCACCTCACCCGGACCTATCCGGAGCTGCCACGTCGTCCCGCTGCCGCTCCCCGCCACTCCGCGCGCGCCACCTGTCGCCCCACTCCGCCCCGCGCCCGCCGGCCCGCGGAGCCCGATCCGGGCCCCCGCGGCCCATCCCGCCGCCACCGCCGCACGGGCGCCACCCGCCCGCGGTCGCCCGCCTCGAAGTCGCCGGGTCCTCGCTGCCGCCTTCATCTCGCGCCGGCCGGCGACCTCGCCGGCGCCGCCCGCCATCCCGTGGCTCCGGCGCCGCCCCGACACGCCGCATCCGTCGCCGGTTGCCGATCCCGCCGGACTCCGGCGCCCCGACCTCACCGGACCTCTCCTTCCCCGGCCTCCCTCGACCTCCACCTCATCTCCGGCGAGATCCGTGCTGCATTGAAATCCGTGCCAAGAACCCTAGATCTGGAGGTCCAATTTCTACTAAGTCCCCGAGTTTCCCATGTTTCATATGCCCATGTTCATCGCATCGTAAATTTGCATCCATAGCTCCGTTTCGGCCATATAGCATATCAAAATGTTCGTCTCAGAGAGTACATCATTTCATCTCATTGCATAATTTTCATTTGATCTCATCTTGATGCCCGAAATGCTGTTGGGAGAGTGCTATTTGAGATAATTGTCAGATCTGCTGCTCCAATTAGCTATTTGTCATTTTTGCCATGATTATTGTGTGCATGATATGTTCCTGAGCTCTACATGTGTTTTGTTATATGCTTTTCCATATTTCCAGAGGTGCAACCCATGTATTTTTGTGATGTGTGTGGTGACTAGCACAAGCTTGCAAAGTGGTGCATTCGTTAATGCTGATTTCAGGGACTTAGCATTTCCACTAAGTCCTTGGACTGTTTATCTCATTATGCCATATGTTCATGTTGTTTCCTAGTGATCCGTGCCTCTTTTGAGGATGATCAGTAAGTATGATTTGCTCATCTTGTGGTGCTCTATCCATCCATATCTTTGTTTGCAATTATGGAGCACCCTAGCTTGAGTCAATCGAGCTCTACTTTTGCTATTTCGTGAATTTGGGCAGATTGTCTACTTGTTAGCAATTTTGCCGAGGATGTTGTAGTTGACTCGTGCATGCTATGTTATTGTTCTTGCCATGTCTAGCTTGTATTTTGTGCATTCTTGATGGGTGTATGCTTAGTTTGTCATGCCTTGCTCTGTAGTGAGTGCATCGAGCTCGTAAACATGCCTACTTGGTATCTGTTTTGCATGCTCCAGTTTTTCACTAAGTCTGAGAGTCTGATTATGTTTTTGCCATGTTCACATGCTTGCAAATGTATTTTCTGATCCCTTTTGGCTCAAGGTCACTAAGGGACTTTTGTTAAGCTCTTTGAGTTGATCCATGCCATGCTTTACTTTGCCATGTTCAGGTCCTGAAGCATATAGTTTTCATGCTCCAAAGTGTGCTACCTGATCTGAGATTCTAGACAAGTGTTAATTTCACTAAGTCTGAAACCTGTTTACCAATTGCATTTTTTGCCATGCTTGTTTGAGCATGTTAATGGATGAATTAGCCATAGCTCAGTGTTCATCTTTTGTTAAGCATCATGAATGGATCCCTGCCATGTATTTTGTTGCCATGTTTGAGTGCTGTAGCATGTTTGTCTTGTTGCATTTAGATGGCTACTTGTTGTTTATCGCAGACCGGTGCCATATTTGAATCGCTCGCCATTTCCAAACCATAACTCCGATTCCGGTGATCTTTATATCATTTTCAAGCGATTTCATCTCACCTTTCCAGTGTCACACTTGGATTTCCAAGTTGAGGCCAGGTTCAATCATTCCTTGTCAAATCATGCATATGCATCGCATACCGCATCTCGCATATCATACCATGTTCTTGTGTTGGTTGTTTACTATGTTGTGTGTTTCTTTCCGGTGTTTGCTCCTTCGGGTTGGTTCCGGTAACGTCGCGTTTGTGAGGGTCCATTCGTCTACGCTCGTTTGTCTTCTTCATGGAATCGTTCTTCTTCCTCGCGGGATTTCAGGCAAGATGATCATACCCTCGAAATCACTTCTATCTTTGCTTGCTAGATGCTCGCTCTTTTGCTATGCCTATGTTGTGATACCTACCACTTGCTTATCATGCCTCCTATATTGTTGAACCAAGCCTCTAACCCACCTTGTCCTAGCAAACCGTTGTTTGGCTATGTTACCGCTTTGCTCAGCCCCTCTTATAGCGTTGTTAGTTGCAGGTGAAGATTGAAGTTTGTTCCTTGTTGGAACATGGAGATGTTGTTCCTTGTTGGAACATGTTTCCTTGTTGGGATATCACAATATACCTTATTTAATTAATGCATCTATATACTTGGTAAAGGGTGGAAGGCTCGGCCTTATGCCTGGTGTTTTGTTCCACTCTTGCCGCCCTAGTTTCCGTCATATCGGTGTTATGTTCCCGGATTTTGCGTTCCTTACGCGGTTGGGTATAATGGGAATCCCTTGACAGTTTGCTTTGAATAAAACTCCTCCAGCAAGGCCCAACCTTGGTTTTACCATTCGCCGCCTAGCCTCTTTTTCCCTTGGGTTAGGCCAGCCCAAGGGTCGTCTTTATTTTAACCCCCCCCCCCCCCCGGGCCAGTGCTTGTCTAAGTGTTGGTCCGAACTGAGTAGACTGCCGGGCCACCTCGGGGAAACTTGAGGGCTGGTTTTACTCGTAGGATGTCTCATCCGGTGTTGCCTTGAGAACGAGATATGTGCAGCTCCCATCAGGATGTCAGCGCATCGGGCGGCTTTGCTGGACTTGTTTTACCATTGTCGAGGATGTCTTGTAGAACCGGGATACCGAGTCTGATCGGAATGTCTCGGGAGGAGGTTTATTCCTTCATTGACCGTGAGAGCTTGTCATGGGCTAAGTTGGGACACCCCTGCAGGGATTTGAACTTTCGAAAGTCGTGCCCGCGGTTATGGGCAGATGGGAATTTGTTAATGTCCGGTTGTAGAAAACCTGAAGTGACCTTAATTAAAATGCATCAACCGCGTGGGTAACCGTGATGGTCTCTTTCCGGTGGAGTCCGGGAAGTGAACACGGTGTTGGAGTTATGCTTGACGTTGGTTGTTCTAGGATCACTTCTTGATCATAGTTGTTCGACCGTGCTTTTGCCTTCTCTTCTCGCTCTCATTTGCGTATGTTAGCCACCATATATGCTAGTCGCTTGCTGCAGCTCCACCTCATACCTTTACCTTACCCATAAGCTTAAATAGTCTTGATCGCGAGGGTGCGAGATTGCTGAGTCCCCGTGACTCACAGATACTTCCAAAACCAGTTTGCAGGTGCCGATGAGTCCGTGCAGATGACGCAACCAAGCTCAGGAGGAGCTCGATGAAGATCTTGTCCTTTGTGTTGTTTCGTTCTAGTTGGTCAGTAGTGGTGCCCAGTTGGGGTCGATCGGGGACCTTGTCGCATTTGGGGTTCCTCTTTTATTTGGTTCCGTAGTCGGACCTTGATTGTATTTGGATGTTGTAATGCTTTATTCATGTAATTGTGTGAAGTGGCGATTGTAAGCCAACTATGTATCTCTTTTCCCTTATTGTATTACATGGGTTGTGTGAAGATTACCTCACTTGCGACATTGCTTTCAATGCGGTTATGCCTCTAAGTCATGCTTCGACACATAGGAGATATAGCCGCATCGAGGGCGTTACAACCACCACTCCAAATCCCAACTCAACGCTTAAAGGAGAAGAAGATTTGTTCTCGGGTCAGGTTCTGTAGCTATGGTTCATACTCCTTTGTTGTTGCATGACTGTATTTACTCATACCAACTATTTTCAAATTTGAAGGATGGAATTGAAACTCCAATGGCGCAACAGGTATGTTTTAAACCTATTTCTTTAACTGGTTTGTTGTTGTAACCTGCTCTATGTTGATTTCAGTTTCAATTGAATAAACAGTTATGTTCTCATGTCATGCACATTACAAGTGTTGTTATTTCTCTATAGTTACCCACACTTATATTCTGTCTATTCTGCTTTATCTTGAACAAATATTATTGAACTGTGTCTCTGTCTTGATTTGTCAACAAAAACTAGAATGATATAGACCATAAAGTGACCATGGTACATAGATATATGTTTGTTTCATGCTGTTATCCTGTCCACTTTACTACTGAACTCATTTACCAAAATGATTTTCATATACAACATGGTAATGTGATGTGTCTGCTTATTTCTCTTTTAGAATGCAGACAAAATATTGGAGAACAATACTGCGTTATCCAATGGTAAAGGAAGTAATGCAGATAAGGTTCAAGATAGTGAGACATCCCTGTTGGTCTCCAAGAAAGTTGATAAAAACTATCTTGACGACAGTGAGGGAACCCAAAAGTCATGTCTTGATGTAGTGTTCGAGTTACTGGCCACTACTGGTGGCACAAGCTCTTCAAACTCGCTGCCTGAATCAGTTCGTCTTCTTGAGTCTCAACTTCAAGTTGAATGACATCGATCAGATGTGCTGCGACAGGAAGCTGAAGGACTGAGGAAGTCCCTGCAGAATTCAGATGCATATTTTCTGGTGCAACAGCAAGCGCTGGAGGATTTAAGCGCCAAACAAGAGAAAGTTAATAAGCTTGCTAAGCATCTTGCCAGCATTATGGGTACCCAGGATATTGTTTCTTGAGATCTTCTGAAGTGGTTTTAGTTCTGGATTTGTTTTGCTGCGGCGTTTATTTGCGCTGGTCGCCAACTTTGACAACCAGTGTATATGATATGCTGCTTTGTTCCCTATATTTGCACTAGTGGTGAACTTTGATGCCCAGTGGGTGTAATATGTGTAATAGCCGTGATAGCCTAGCGTTAGTTGCTTGCTTATTTATTTCCTTGTTGTCTTGTTTATTTGTTTGCTTGTAGTCATTGCAGTTCTTTTTCCGCGGTTAGCTAGTGGCTGCAATAACCTATTTTTTTAAAACTAGGCCACAATAACCATGGGCTAATATTTACTATAGTGACACTGGGCCTCCTACTGGCCGTAGAAACAGTGGGCCTTCTATGGGCCGTAGAAACAATGGGCCTTCTACAGGCCGTAGAAAAAATGGGCCTTCTGCGGGCCGTATTATCAATGGGCCTTATACGGGTCGTATAATCGATTGGCCAAACATGGGCCAAACAGACCGCATTATGGCTGTAAACGGGCTAGAGTTGGAATTGTCCATTCATGGGCCGACCATAACGGGCCATCATTAATAGGTCGTATTTGATGACGCTATGAAATTGGCCCAACGTATTAACGGACCACAAATGGGCCGACTGTAACCACGGGCTGAATTTGGCCCACAAGCAGAAAATGACAGTAACGGGCCATAAGTAAACGAATGCTGGAAATGAGCCCAAGAATAAATGGGCTCTGAGAAGGCCGAAAGATAACATGGGCTAGAAACGGCCCAACGGAATAATGGGCCGTTAATGGGTATAAAGTGATACACTGTTCATTACGGGCCAGTTTCACCACGGGCCGTTAATGGGTGTAAAGTGATACACTGTTCATTACGGGCCAGCTTCACCACGGGCCGTTAGTAGGCCAAGAGTTACATAGGGCCTCATATGGGCCGAAAGACGTCATGGGCCATACATGGGCCAGAAGTGAAAACGGGCTGGAATCATATTGGATGGCCCAGATGAAGCTACTGGTCCTAATTCGGATAGGGCGTAATGGGCCTTGGGTTAGCGGGCTGTAAATGGGCTATATTCGAACAGGCCGTTAACAGGCTTTCCATGGGCCGGCCCGCCAGCTTTTAACCAAGTCAAATGGGACGACCTTTTCACATGAATGGGCCTCTGTTGGGCCGTGCCACGTGTCGACGTATCATAGGCGCCTTCCATCCAATGAGTGGTTGCCATCTGTCCCAACGATGAGCCGACACGTGTTTCCTCCAGCCAATGATGATTTTACACGTGGAAAATACCCATTGGTCGGGGCTGTTAACGGGTTATCGGATCCAAAACCTGACCCAATAGCTTAACGGTGTTCCGTTACGGTGGATGCCACGTGTCGGTCACCCTTGACGAAAGCACTTCTATGACGCGCGATTTATCATCATGGAAGTGGACACTTCTGTGATGATAATTTTGTTAATGTCATGGAACACTTCTACGACAGCACAGGTATGACTATCTTGATTCTGTCATAAATTTGTCATGGATGTACATGCATGACAGAAAACGTGATCTACTATGACAAACATGTATCATTACGGAAGTGTATTTTTTTGTAGTGGAGGCAGGGGGCGCGCCCCCCACCCTCGTGGGCAGCCCGGGACTCTCCTGGTCCAACTCTGAAACTCCATGGGCTTCTTCTGGTCCAAAAATAAGTTCCGTGAAGTTTCAGGTCAATTGGACTCTGTTTGATTTTGCTTTTCTGCGATACTCTAAAACAAGGAAAAAACAGAAACTGGCACTGGGCTCTGGATTAATAGGTTAGTCCCAAAAATAATATAAAAGTGTATAATAAAGCCTATAAACATCTAAAACAGATAATATAATAACATGGAACAATCAAAAATTATAGATACGTTGGAGACGTATCACCCGACAAAAATTACGACGTGACATTTCCTTATGCTCATCATATAAATAAAATTCCACCGAAGGTGGCGAGCTTCTAGCATGGAAATGAAAGTTTTGCACAATGATATTGGTGAGTAAGAGATACTATTCGCGCTGGTCGTGGAGGAAGGCGGTGAGGCCTGCATTCTTAGCCAAATAATAAAAATCTTCATAAATCCCGACCTCTTTCAAGAACTCATCACAAGGCCATTCACATGGCCAAACCTCCGCAGTACGAGGGAGATTATACTTTGGCTTCTTGTTCTCTTCACTTTGCTTATTCTTCGAGCTTCGGCTCGATGAGCCCCTCAAAAATTTCTTCATCTTTTTCTGAAAATTTCTGAAATTTTTCGTAACTTAGAATAAAAGTGAACCAAACTCAACAAAATTGATAGCAACTACTCCTACAAGTGCCTAGAGGATATATCATGCATTAAAACTACTTTTGACCACATAAATTTGACGTGCAAGCTCAAGAACAGGGTCACCTAAGCAGCAAAAATTTGCAATGAATAAAGCACTAGAACAAAAACTAATTGGACCATTGGAGGAGTCACATACCAAAGAACAATCCCCCAAAGCAGTTTTGTGAATGGAGCTTTGAGCAATGAGATCGAAAATGGCAGCAAGAGGAGCAAGAACTCGGGTTTGAGCTGGTTGGTGATTTTTTTGGGAGGAAGAAGGAGTGTGTGGTGGCTGGAATAAGTGAAGGGGACCCACGTGGGGTCCACGAGGTAGGGGGCTCGCCCAAGGGGGTGGGCGCGCCCTCCACCCTCCTGGACACGTGGCTGCCCCCCCCCCTGTTGTGTTTTCAGAGCTAGATATTCTAAAATATTCTAGAAAAAAATCATACTTAAATTTCAGGGCATTTGGAGAACTTTTATTTTTGGGGTATTTTTTATTGCATGGATAATTCAAAAAATAGACAAAAAATACTATTTTTGCTTTATTTAATATAAATAACAGAAAGTAAAAAGAGGGTACATAGAGTTGTGTTTTCTAAATTCATCCATCTCATGCTCATCAAAAGGAATCCACTAACAATGTTGATCCGGTCTTGTTAACAAACTCATTTCGAATAACATGAAACCAGAGAATTTTTGAATAACACTAGGTTACCTCAACTGGGATATGCACATCCCCAACAATAAGAATATCATATTTCTTCTTGACAGTAGGAAGAGGAAATTCAAAACCTCCAATAGTAATTGTTGAAATTTTTCCAATAGAATTGATATTGTGGACTTGAGGTTGTTTTCTCCGAAAGTGTACCGTATGCTCATTACCATTAACATGAAAAGTGGCATTGCCTTTGGTGGAATCAATAACAGCCCCTGCAGTATTCAAAAAGGGTCTTCCAAGAATAATAGACATACTGTCGTCCTCAGGAATATCAAGAATAACAAGTTCGTTAAAATAGTAACGTTTGCAACCACAACAGGCACATCCTCACAAATACCGACAGGTATAGCAGTTGATTTGTCAGCCATTTGCAAAGATATTTCAGTAGGTGTCAACTTATTCAAATCAATTCTATGATATAAAGAGAGAGGCATAACACTAACACCGGCTCGAAGATCACATAAAGCAGTTTTAACATAGTTTCTTTTAATGGAGCATGGTATAGTTGGTACTCCTGGATCTCCAAGTTTCTTTGGTATTCCACCCTTAAAAGTATAATTAGCAAGCATGGTGGAAATTTCAGCTTCCGGTATATTTCTTTTATTAGTAACAATTTCCTTCATATATTTAGCATAAGGGTTTATTTTAAGCATATCAGTCAAACGCATACGCAAAAAGATAGGTCTAATCATTTCAGCAAAGCGCTCAAAATCCTCATCATCCTTTTTCTTGGATGGTTTAGGTGGAAAAGGCATGGGTTTCTGAACCCATGGTTCTATTTCTTTATCGTGCTTCCTAGCAACAAAGTCTCTCTTATCATAACGTTGATTCTTTGATTGTGGGTTATCAAGATCAACAACAGGTTCAATCTCTACATCATTATCATTGCTAGGTTGAGCATCAACATGAACATCATCATTAACATTATCACTAGGTTCATGTTCATTACCAGATTGTGTTTCAACATCAAAAATAGAAATATCATTGGGATTCTCAGGTGTGTCAATAACAGGTTCACTAGAAGCATGCAAAGTCCTATCATTTTTCTTTTTCTTCCTTTTAGAAGGACTAGGTACATCTACATTAGCTCTCTCAGAATCTTTCTCAATTCTATTAGGATGGCCCTCAGGATACAAAGGTTCCTGAGTCATTTTACCACCTCTAGTCATAACTCTAATAGCATTATCATTTTTCTTATTATTTAATTCATTGAGCAAATCATTCTGAGCTTTAAGTACTTGTTCTACTTGAGTGGTAACCATAGAAGCATGTTACTAATAAGTTTAAGTTCACCTTTAACATTATCCATATAATCACCCAAGTGTTCAAGCATATCAGCATTATGTTTCAATTGTCTACCAACATAAGCATTAAAGTTTTCTTGCTTAACCATAAAGTCATCAAACTCATCCAAGCATGGGCTAGCAAACTTAGTAAATGGGATTTCACTTTTATCGAATCTATAGAGAGAATTTACCTTTACTACCTGTGTCGGGTTATCAAGACCATGTGTTTCTTCAACGGGCGGCAAATTAAGACCATGTATTTCTTCAATAGGTGGTAAATTCTTAACATCTTCAGTTTTAATACATTTTTCTTTCATAGATTTCTTTGCCTCTTGCATATCTTCAGGACTGAGAAATAGAATACCCCTTTTCTTCGGAGTTGGCTTATGAGTTGGTTCAGGAAGTGTCCAATTATTTTCATTAGTCAACATATTATTTAATAAAAATTTAGCTTGATCAACAGTTATTTCCCTGAAAACACAACCAGCACAACTATCTAGGTGGTCTCTGGAAGCATCGATTAGTCCATTATAAAAGATATCAAGTATTTCATTTTTCTTGAGAGCATGATTAGGCAAAGCATTAAGTAATCGGAGAAGCCTCCCCCAAGCTTGTAGGAGACTCTCTTCTTCAATTTGCACAAAATTATATATTTCCCTTAAAGTAGCTTGTTTCTTATGAGCGGGGAAATATTTAGCAGAGAAGTAATAAATCATATCCTCGGGACTACGCACACAACCAGGATCAAGAGAATTAAACCATATTTTAGCATCACCCTTTAATGAGAATGGAAACAACTTAAGGATAAAGTAATAGCGAGTTTTCTCATCATGTGTAAACAGGGTGGCTATATCATTTAATTTAGTAAGATGTCACAACAGTTTTAGATTCATAGCCATAAAAAGGATCAGATTCAACCAAAGTAATTAACTCAGGATCGACAGAGAAATCATAATCCTTATCAGTAATAAAGATAGGTGAAGTAGCAAAAGCAGGGTCATATTTCATTGTAGCATTCAAAGACTTTTCTTTAAGCTTAGCTAATAATTTCTTAAGATCAGATCTATCATTGCAAGCTAAGAAGTCTCTAGCAGTTTCTTCATCCATAACATAACCCTCAGTAACAACAGGCAATTCATATTTAGGGGGAGAATCTTCATCATCACTTTCATCAATATTATCAGTTTCAATAATTTCATTCTCTCTAACCCTAGCCAGTTGTTCATCAAGAAATTCACCTAGTGGCACAGTATTATCAAGCATAGAAGTAGTTTCATCATAAATATCATGCAAAGCAGAAGTGGCATCATCAATAACATGTGACCTATCGGAATCAAGAGCATGTGTAGGTGTCGCAAGTTTACTCAAAACAGAAGGTGAATCAAGTGCAGAGCTAGATGGCAGTTCCTTACCTCCCCTCGTAGTTGAGGGAAAAATCCTGGTTCTTTGATCTTTCAAGTTCTTCATAATGATAAGCAGATATAAATCCCAAGCGACTTAAAGAATAGAGCTATGCTCCCCGGAAACGGCGCCCGAAAATAGTCTTGATAACCCACAAGTATAGGGGATCGCAACAGTTTTTGAGGGTAGAGTATTCAACCCAAATTTATTGATTCGACACAAGGGGAGCCAAAGAATATTCTCAAGTATTAGAAGCTGAGTTGTCAATTCAACCACACCTGGAAACTTAATATTTGCAGCAAAGTATTTGGTAGCAAAGTAATATGATAATAATGGTAACGGTAGCAAAAGTAATATTCTGGGGTTTATAGTGATTGTAACAGTAGCGACGGAAAAGTAAATAAGCGAAGAACAATATATGAAAAGCTCGTAGGCATTGGATCAGTGATGGAGAATTATGTCGGATGCGATTGATCATACAACAATTATAACATAGGGTGACTGATGTCTACTACACAACCTTCTTGTAGACGTTGTTGGGCCTCCAAGTGCAGAGGTTTGTAGGACAGTAGAAAATTTCCCTCAAGTGGATGACCTAAGGTTTATCAATCCATAGGAGGCGTAGGATGAAGATGGTCTCTCTCAAGCAACCATGCAACCAAATAACAAAGAGTCTCTTGTGTCCCCAACACACCCAATACAATGGTAAATTGTATAGGTGCACTAGTTCGGCGAAGAGATGGTGATACAAGTGGTATATGGATGGTAGATAAAGGTATTTGTAATCTGAAATTATAAAAACAGCAAGGTAACTAATGGTAAAAGTGAGCATAAACGGTATTGCAATGCTAGGAAATAAGGCCTAGGGTTCATACTTTCGCTAGTGCAAGTTCCCTCAACAATAATAACATAATTGGATCACATAACTATCCCTCAACATGCAACAAAGAGTCACTCCAAAGTCACTAATAGCGGAGAACAAATTAAGAGATTATGGTAGGGTATGAAACCACCTCAAAGTTATTATTTCCAATCAATTTGTTGGGCTATTCCTATAAGTGTCACAAACAACCCTAGAGTTCGTACTAGAATAACACCTTAAGACACAAATCAACCAAAACCCTAATGTCACCTAGATACTCCAATGTCACCTCAAGTATCCGTGGGTATGATTATACGATATGCATCACACAATCTCAGATTCGTCTATTCAACCAACACATGGAACCTCAAAGAGTGCCCCAAAGTTTCTACCGGAGAATCACGGCGAAAACGTGTGCCAACCCCTATGCATAGGTTCATGGGCGGAACCCGCAAGTTGATCACAAAAACATACATCAAGTGAATCACGTGATATCCCATTGTCACCACAGATACGCATGGCAAGACATACATCAAGTGTTCTCAAATCTTTAAAGACTCAATCTGATAAGATAACTTCAAAGGGAAAACTCAATCCATTACAAGAGAGTAGAGGGGGGAAGAAACATCATAGGATCCAAATATAATAGCAAAGCTTGCGATACATCAAGATCGTATCACCTCAAGAACACAAGAGAGAGAGAGAGAGAGAGAGAGAGAGAGAGATCAAACACATAACTATTGGTACATACCCTCAGCCCCGAGGGAGAACTACTCCCTCCTTGTCATGGAGAGCACCGGGATGATGAAGATGGCCACCAGAGAAGGATTCCCCCTCCGACAGGGTGCCGGAATGGGTCTAGATTGGTTTTCGGTGGCTACGGAGGCTTCTAGAGGCGGAACTCCCGATCTATTGTGATCCCCGATCATTTTAGGGTATATGGAGATATATAGGCAGAAGAAGTACGTCAGGGGAGCCACGAGGGGCCCACAAGGGTGGAGGGCGCGCCCAGGGGGTGGGCGCGCCCCTTGCCTCGTGGCTTCCTCGTTGCTTCCCTTACATGGACTCCAAGTCTCCCGGGTTGCTTTCCTTCCAAAAATAAGTTCCGTGAAGTTTCAGGTCAATTGGACTCCGTTTGATTTTCCTTTTTTGCGATACTCTAAAACAAGGAAAAAACAGAAACTGGCACTGGGCTCTAGGTTAATAGGTTAGTCCCAAAAATCATATAAAATAGCATATAAAGGCATATAAAACATCCAAGGTTGATAATATAATAGCATGGAACAATCAAAAATTATAGATATGTTGGAGACGTATCAGCATCCCCAGGCTTAATTCATGCTCGTCCTCGAGTAGGTAAATGATAAAAACAGAATTTTTGATGTGGAATGCTACCTAAATATTCATCATGTATTTCTCTTTATTGTAGCAAGAATATTCAGATCCATAATATTCAAGACAAAAGTTTAATATTGACATAAAAATAATAATACTTCAAGCATACTAACTAAGCAATCATGTCTTCTCAAAATAACATGGCCAAAGAAAGTTCATCCCTACAAAATCATATAGTTTGGTCATGCTCCATTTTCATCACACAAGAATGATCTCATCATGCACAACCCTGATGACAAGCCAAGCAATTGTTTCATACTTTAGTAATCTCAAACTCATAAACCTTCACGCAATACATGAGCGCTAGCCATCGACATAGCACTATGGGTGGAATAGAATATGATGAGGGGGTTATGTGGAGAAGACAAAAAGGAGAAAGTCTCACATCGACGTGGCTAATCAATGGGCTAGGGAGATGCCCATCAATTGATGTCAATGCAAGGAGTAGGGATTGCCATGCAACGGATGCACTAGAGCTATAAATGTATGAAAGCTCAACAAAAGAAACTAAGTGGGTGTGCATCCAACTTACTTGCTCACGAAGACCTAGGGCACTTGAGGAGGCCCATTGTTGGAATATACAAGCCAAGTTATATAATGAAAAATTCCCGCTAGTATATGAAAGTGACAAAACAAGAGACTCTCTACCATGAGGATTATGGTGCTACTTTGAAGCACAAGTGTGGCAAAGGATAGTAGCATTGTCCCTTCTATCTTTTTCTCTCATTTTTTTCGGGCCTTCTCTTTTTATATGGCCTTTCTATTTTTTTGGGCCTTCTCTTTTTTTATGGCCTTTCTCTTTTTTTTTATTCCTCACTTGGGACAATGCTCTAGAAAATGGTGATCATCACACTTCTATTTATTTACAACTCGATACTAGAACAAAGTATGACTCTATATGAATGCCTCCGGTGGTGTACCGGGATTGCGATGAATCAAGTGTGACATGTATGAAAAATTATGAACGATGGCTTTCCCACAAATACGATGGCAACTACATGATCATGCAAAGCAATATGACAATGATGATGCGTGTCATAATGAACGGAACGATGGAAAGTTGCATGGCAATATATCTCGGAATGGCTATGGAAATGCCATAATAGGTAGGTATGGTGGCTGTTTTGAGGAAGATATAAGGAGGTTTATGTGTGAAAGAGCGTATCATATCACGGGGTTTGGATGCACCGACGAAGTTTGCACCAACTCTCAATGTGAGAAAGGGCAATGCATGGTACCGAAGAGGCTAGCAATGATGGAAGGGTGAGAGTGCGTATAATCCATGGACTCAATATTAGTCATAAAGAACTCACATACTTATTGCAAAATCTACAAGTCATCAAAAACCTTGGCACTACGCGCATGCTCCTAGGGGGATATATTGGTAGGAAAAGACCATCGCTCGTCCCCGACTGCCACTCATAAGGAAGACAATCAAAAAAAACCTCATGTTTCAAATTTGTTACATATCGTTTACCATACGTGCATGCTACGGGACTTGCAAACTTCAACACGAGCACTTCTCAAATTCACAACTACTCAACTAGCGCGACTTTGATATTATTACCTCCATATCTCAAAACAATCATCAAGTATCAAACTTCTCTTAGTATTCAATGCACTCTATATGAAAGTTTTTATTATATCCTTCTTGGATGCCCATCATATTAGGACTAGTTTCATAACCAAAGAAAACTACCATGCTGTTCTAAAGACTCTCAAAATAATATAAGTGAAGCATAAGAGATCAATTATTTCTATAAAATAAAACTACCACCATGCTCTAAGAAGATATAAGTGAAGCACTAGAGCAACAACAAACTACTCCGAAAGATATAAGTGAAGCTCAATGAGTAGTCGAATAATTATGCAACTATGTGAAGACTCTCTAATATTTAAGAATTTCAGATCTTGGTATTTTATTCAAACAGCAAGCAAAACTAAATAAAATAAGATGACGCTCCAAGCAAAACACATATCATGTGGCAAATAAAAATATAGCTCCAAGTAAAGTTACCGATGAACGAAGACGAAAGAGGGGATGCCTTCCGGGGCATCCCCAAGCTTAGTCTCTTGCCACTCCTTATTCCATAGTCCATCGAATCTTTACCCAAAACTTGAAAACTTCATAACACAAAACTTAACAGAAAACTCGTAAGCTCCGTTAGCGAAAGAAAACAAAACACCACTTCAAGGTACTGTAATGAACTCATTATTTATTTATATTGGTGTTAAACCCACTGTATTCCAACTTTTCTATGGTTTATAAACTATTTTACTAGCCATAGATTCATTAAAATAAGCAAAGAACACACGAAAAACAGAATCTGTCAAAAACAGAATAGTCTGTAGTAATATGGATCAAACATATACTTCTGGAACTCGTAAAATTCTCAAATAAATTTCTGGACGTGAGGAATTTTTCTATTAATCATCTTCAAAAAGAATTAACTAAATAGCACTCTCCTAATAAAAATGGCAGCAGTTCTCATGAGCGCTAAAGTTTCTGTTTTTTCAGCAACTTAACAAGATTTTCCCCAAGTCTTACCAACGGTTCTACTTGGCACAAACACTAATTAAAACATAAAAACTCAATAATGATAGAGGCTAGATAAATTATTTATTACTAAACAGGAGCAAAAATAAAGTTGGGTTGCCTCCAACAAGCGCTATCGTTTAACGCCCCTAGCTAGGCATGATGATTTCAATGATGCTCACATAAAAGATAAGAATTGAAACATAAAGAGAGCATCATGAAGAATATGACTAGCACATTTAAGTCTAACCCACTTCCTATGCATAGGGATTTTGTGAGCAATCAACTTATGGGAACAAGAATCAACTTGCATAGGAAGGTAAAACAAGTATAGCTTCAAGATTTTCAACACATAGAGAGGAAACTTGATATTATTGCAATTCCTACAAGCATATATTCCTCCCTCATAATAATTTTCAGTAGCATCATGAATGAATTCAACAATATAACCAGCACCTAAAGCATTCTTTTCATGATCTACAAGCATAGAAATTTTATTACTCTCTACACAAGCAAAATTCTTCTCATGAATAATAGTGGGAGCAAACTCAACAAAATAATTATCATGTGAGGCATAATCCAATTGAAAACTAAAATCATGATGACAAGTTTCATGGATATCATTATTCTTTATAGCATACAAGTCATCACAATAATCATCATAGATAGCAACTTTGTTCTCATAATCAATTGGAACCTCTTCCGGAATAGTGGATTCATCACAAAATAAAGTCATGACCTCTCCAAATCCACTTTCATCAATATAATCATCATAAATAGGAGCCATGCTTTTATCATAATAAATTTGCTCATCAAAACTTGGGGGACAAAAAATATCATCTTCATCAAACATAGCTTCCCCAAGCTTGTGGCTTTGCATATCATTAGCATCATGGATATTCAAGGAATTCATACTAACAACATTGCAATCATGCTCATCATTCAAATATTTAGTGCCAAACATTTTAATGCATTCTTCTTCTAACACTTTGGCACAATTTTCCTTTCCATCATACTCACGAAAGATATTAAAAATATGAAGCGTATGAGGTAAACTTAATTCCATTTTTTTTGTAATTTTCTTTTATAAACTAAACTAGTGATAAAACAAGAAACTAAAAGACTCGATTGCAAGATCTAAAGATATACCTTCAAGCACTCACCTCCCCGGCAACGGCGCCAGAAAAGAGCTTGATGTCTACTACACAACCTTCTTCTTGTAGACGTTGTTGGGCCTCCAAGTGCAGAGGTTTGTAGGACAGTAGCAAATTTCCCTCAAGTGGATGACCTAAGGTTTATCAATCCGTAGGAGGCGTAGGATGAAGATGGTCTCTCTCAAGCAACCCTGCAACCAAATAACAAAGAGTCTCTTGTGTCCCCAACACACACAATACAATGGTAAATTGTATAGGTGCACTATTTCGGCGAAGAGATGGTGATACAAGTGGTATATGGATGGTAGATAAAGGTATTTGTAATCTGAAATATAAAAACAGCAAGGTAACTAATGATAAAAGTGAGCGTAAACGGTATTGCAATGCTAGGAAACAAGGCCTAGGGTTCATACTTTCACTAGTGCAAGTCCTCTCAACAATAATAACATAATTGGATCACATAACTATCCCTCAACATGCAACAAAGAGTCACTCCAAAGTCACTAATAGCGGAGAACAAACGAAGAGATTATGGTAGGGTACGAAACCACCTCAAAGTTATTCTTTCCAATCAATCCATTGGGCTATTCCTATAAGTGTCACAAACAGCCCTAGAGTTCGTACTAGAATAACACCTTAAGACACAAATCAACCAAAACCCTAATGTCACCTAGATACTCCAATGTCACCTCAAGTATCCGTGGGTATGATTATACGATATGCATCACACAATCTCAGATTCATCTATTCAACCAACACATAGAACCTCAAAGAGTGCCCCAAAGTTTCTACCGGAGAATCACGACGAAAACGTGTGCCAACCCCTATGCATAGGTTCATGGGCGGAACCCGCAAGTTGATCACCAAAACATACATCAAGTGAATCACGTGATATCCCATTGTCACCACAGATACGCACGGCAAGACATACATCAAGTGTTCTCAAATCTTTAAAGACTCAATCCGATAAGATAACTTTAAAGGGAAAACTCAATCCATTACAAGAGAGTAGAGGGGGGAAGAAACATCATAGGATCCAAATATAATAGCAAAGCTCGCGATACATCAAGATCGTATCACCTCAAGAACACGAGAGAGAGAAAGATCAAACACATAGCTACTGGTACATACCCTCAGCCCCGAGGGAGAACTACTCCCTCCTCGTCATGGAGAGCACCGGGATGATGAAGATGGCCACCGGAGAAGGATTCCCCCTCCGGCAGGGTGCCGGAACGGGTCTAGATTGGTTTTTGATGGCTACAGAGGCTTCTGGCGGCGGAACTCCCGATCTATTGTGCTCCCCGATCGTTTTATGGTATATGGAGATATATAGGCGAAAGAAGTACGTCAGGGGAGCCACGAGGGGCTCACGAGGGTGGAGGGCGCGTCCCCTGCCTCATGGCTTCCTCGTTGCTTCCCTTACGTGGACTCCAAGTCTCCCGGGTTGCTTTCCTTCCAAAAATAAGTTCCGTGAAGTTTCAGGTCAATTGGACTCCGTTTGATTTTCCTTTTCTATGGTACTCTAAAACAAGGGAAAACAGAAACTGGCACTGGGATCTAGGTTAATAGGTTAGTCCCAAAAATCATATAAAATAGCATATAAAGGCATATAAAACATCCAAGGTTGATAATATAATAGCATGGAACAATCAAAAATTATAGATACGTTGGAGACGTATCAGTGACACAGAACTTGCTCCAGTTCATCAATGTAATGTAGGCATGTATTCCGAATATAGTCATACGTGCTTATGGAAAAGAACTTGCATGACATCTTTTGTCCTACCCTCCCGTGGCAGCGGGGTCCTATTGGAAACTAAGGGATATTAAGGCATCCTTTTAATAGAGTACCGGACCAAAGCATTAACACATAGTGAATACATGAACTCCTCAAACTATGCTCATCACCGGTAATGGTCCCGATTATTGTCACTTCGGGGTTAACGGATCATAACACATAATAGGTGACTATAGACTTGCAAGATAGGATCAAGAACTCACATATATTCATGAAAACGTAATAGGTTCAGATCTGAAATCATGGCACTCGGGCCCTAGTGACAAGCATTAAGCATAGCAAAGTCATAGCAACATCAATCTCAGAACATAGTGGATACTAGGGATCAATCCCTAACAAAACTAACTCGATTACATGATAAATCTCATCCAACCCATCACCGTCCAACAAGCCTACAATGGAATTACTCACGCACGGCGGTGAGCATCATGAAATTGGTGATGGAGGAAGGTTGATGATGATGATGGCGATGGATTCCCCTCTCCGGAGCCCCGAACGGACTCCAGATCAGCCCTCCCGAGAGATTTTAGGGCTTGGCGGTGGCTCCGTATCGTAAAACGCGATGAATCCTTCTCTCTGATTTTTTCTCCCCGAACACGAATATATGGAGTTGGAGTTGAGGTCGGTGGAGCATCAGGGGGCCCACGAGGCAGGGGGCGCGCCCAGGGGGGTAGGCGCGCCCCCACCCTCGTGGACAGGGTGCGGGCCCCCTGACATGGATTCTTGTTCCAGTATTTTTTATATATTCCAAAAATAATCTCCATTGATTTTCAGGTCATTCCGAGAACTTTTATTTCTGCACAAAAATAACACCATGGCAATTCTGCTGAAAACAGCGTCAATCCGGGTTAGTTCTATTCAAATCAAGCAAGTTAGAGTCCAAAACAAGGGCAAAAGTGTTTGGAAAAGTAGATACGACGGAGACATATCAGTTATCAAACCTTTTTCTGGCGTCGTTGCCGGGGAGCATAGCTATATTTGTTGAGTCACTTGGGATTATTATCAATTTATCACTATGAAGAATCTGAAGGATGCTAAGACTAAGATTTATCCCTCTAAGACGAGGAGAGGTAAGGAACTGTCATCCAGTTTTGCTTTAGATTCACCTTCTGTTATAAGTAAACTTGCAACACCACCACATGCTATTAATCCTGATATGTCGCAAGTTAATGCTGATGCTACTTATTCTATGAATGATACTTATGATGATGCTAGTGCCTTGCTTGATGATAATGATGTGCCACTTGGTGATTTTCTTGATGAACAAATTGCTAGAGTAATTCAACATGATGTTGTTGAATCTGATGATGAGCTTGAGACTGAAACTCCTAAAACACCTGCTAGAACTAGCCCTCCTAGATATGAATTGCCTAAGGTGTCGGAAGGTTATGTTATGAATGAGGAGACAACTAGAGATATTCTTGCTTGTAAGGATATAGATGATCTAGAGAAATTACTATGCAAGTATAAAGAAAAATCTCTGAATGCTAGAATGAAATATGATCCTAAGTTTGCTACTTCACCAATCTTTATTGATGATAAGGATTATGAATTATCTGTCGACCCAGAGTTAATTACTTTGGTTGAATCTGATCCTTTCCATGGTTATGAAACTGAAACTGTTGTGTCACATCTTACTAAGTTGAATGACATAGCCACCCTTTTTACTCATGATGAGAAGACTCGTTATTACTTTATTCTCAAATTATTTCCGTTCTCATTAAAGGGTGATGCTAAAGCTTGGTACAATACTCTTGCTCCTGGTTGTGTGCATAGTCCCCGGGATATGATTTATTACTTCTCTAAAAAATATTTCCCTGCTCATAAGAAACAAGCTGATTTACAAGAAATATTTAACTTTGTGCAAATTAAAGAAGAGAGTCTCCCACAAGCTTGGGGGAGGCTTTGCCAGTTACTTAATGCTTTGCCTGATCACCCTCTTAAGAAAAATGAAATACTTGATATCTTCTATAATGGACTAACCGATGCTTCTAGGGATTTCCTAGATAGTTGTGCTGGTTGTGTTTTCAGGGAATGAACTATTGGGCAAGCTGAAGAATTATTGAATAACATATTGAAAAATCATGATGATTGGAATCTTCCTGAACCACCGCCTAAACCCACTCCGAAGAAGAGGGGTATATTATATCTCAGTCCAGAAGATATGCAAGAGGCAAAGAAATCTATGAAGGAAAAAAGGTATTAAAGTCAAGGATGTTAAAAATTTACCTCCTATTGAAGAAATACATGGGCTTAATACACCACCACCACCTAAGGTGGTAGAGGTAATGTCACATCCCTAGCTTCAGGCATTGCTCTAGGTTAGCTTCATGTGTGCATCATGTCTATATTTTTGAAACTTGAATTGAGGAATATTGGAAGCCTCAAAACCCTAAATAAAAGAGGGGCAAAAACCCTAGAAATCTTATTCATTGCTCCAAAAGGCTCTTCTTAAATGTTTGATAATTTTTGGTAAGGGTTCTGGTCCCAACCAAAATATTGAACATTTTTAAGGATTTATTTTTGGGACTTTGAATTTAAATCATTAGCTATTTGAATTTGAATTATATTCATATAATTAGAATATAAATTCAAATACCCCTGAAATATTTTATAAGCTTTTGGAAGAGTCCATCTAGCAATATAAAATATTCAGAGGAGCTTTGGCATTGTTTGAATTATTATTTTTAATTCAAAACAGTGGCAAAAGAATTAAATAAAAGAAAAACAGAACAAAAATAAAAGAGAGAAGGCCACCTGGGCCACTTACCTGGCGCCACTTACCTGGCCCAACTCCAGCTGGCGGCCCAGCCCCCCCCCCTCCCCCCCCCCCCCTTGTCCTCTTCCTCCTCTGCCAGGAGGACGGACACCGCACGCACGCGCGCACGCGGAGGCCTCCACCTCCTGCTTCGCCGTGGCAGCCTCCCCGACTCCCTCGCGACGCCACGGAGACGCCCTCGACCCCCTCGACCGCCTCTCTCTCTCTGGACCCCCTCTCTCCCTCCCCTGACTCTCTTCCCCGAGCCACCCGAGAGTCGCCGTCGCCGCCGCTCGCCATAGCCACGGCCACCGACCACCACTCGCCTCGCCGACCAATCCAGAAGGACCGCAGCGTCGTCCTCGTCACCTATGCAGAGCCAAGCTACGCCGGACGCACTGCATCACCGCCTTCTTCATCGTCTTCAAGCTCCGGCCCCGAGATCGCCGGCGACCCCGCGCTCGCCTCGCAGCCTCCCCGAGCCCACTGACCACCCCTGCGGACTCGACGTGAGCTCCTCTTCGTTTCCCCTCCGTATTTTCGCTCAATTTCGTACCGTATCCATCGTCTCCGCCGAGCCCGAGAGCCCATTGCCGCCGGCCACGAGGTCGCCGTGGCTAGAGCTCACGCGCGTCACGTCCAAGCACACCACCATGCTCAGCACCACGCCAGGATCCCAAAACCCTAGTCTATCGCTCCTGTGGCGCACCGTAGCCACCGCCCGCGCCTCACCCGAACTCCGGCCGCCGCCGTCGTCATGATTGCCGTTGCCTCCGGCCACCTTAGCTTCTCCCGTCCGCCCTGTTAGATGCGCGCGAGCCTGGGCATCCCGTAGAGCCCCTCCGCCGCTCTTTTGGTCATCGGAGGGCGAATCCCGGCGCTCTCCGCCGTCCCTGGCCTCGCCGGCGACAAGCCGCGGGTCAACTCCGGCGAGTTGACCCGGGGTTGACCCCCCTCTCTCTCACTGACATGCGGGCCCCGCCCGGCTAATCAAGTTAGGTTAGTATTAACTAAGTTAGATTAGTTAGTTAGACACTGACACTCGGGACCCACCGGTCAGGGGTTGACCGGACTGTGCCACGTTGACCTGCTGACGTCATCATGACGTCAGTATGACGCAGTAATACTTTCTGGATTTAATTATATTCAGGAAATTCCAGAAAATGCCTAAAACTTCTAAAATTCATAGAAATTCAACCGTAACTCCAAATTAAATAATTTATATATGAAAAATTATCAGAAAAATTCAAGGAATCCATCTGTACCATTTTCATGCATGATAGAACAACTTATAGATGCTGTTTAGCACAAATCATATAAAGGGCATTTAAATAATCACATATGGAGTTTGAATTTGAATCTTGTATTCAAACCAACTTCATTTAATCTGTTGCTAGTTGCATTAGCTCAAAACACATTCATTTTGCCATGTCATGATCATGCATCATATTGTGCATTGCATTGATGGTGTTCCCTTTGGTGTTGCCGGTATTTGTCCCCTCTCGATAGACGTGATACCGATGATGCGATCGTTGACACTGATGAAGACTCAATGTTATCTTCAGAAGTGCCAGGCAAGCAAAACCCCCTTGTTCATTCCGATACAATCCTACTCTCTCGCTCCTGCTCTCTTTTACTGCATTAGGACAACACCGATTCATCTGTTACTTGCTGCGGTAGCTGAACCCCTTTATCCTCTGCATGACCTGTCATTCCACAGTAAATAGATGAAACCCACTAGCATGAGTAGGAGTTGTTTGAGCCCTGTTGTGCCTACTCATTCATGCTTGTTTGTCATGCCTGCTACTGCTTAGAGTTGAGTCGGGTCTGAATCATCGGGGATGAATCAGAGGTGTGTGAACATGTCCTACCGTGTGTGAGCTAAGTGTGTGAACACGATTTGGTAAAGGTAGCAGTGAGAGGCCATGTAGGAGTACATGGTGGGTTGTCTCATTGCAGCCGTCCTCAGGAACTGAGTTCTGTGTTTGTGATCCATGATTCAGCTACTACCACGCATTGGGCCCGAAACCAATGGACCCTCTCGGCTTCTTGATCACCCTTGTCCTCTGTCCAGGAGTTGCAAGTAGTTTCTGGTGTTTGTAGTATGCTGGAGGCCGTGCGCAGCGCTGACCGTAGGGGTGGGCTGTGATGCGGTAGGCACGTGGCCGGGTAAACCGGGCGCCTGTTTGGTGTCACGGAACCCTGTACACATCGTTTGGGGCTGTGAGTGAAACTCCGGCCGGATCTCCTCATGGATGGAACCCGAATAGGCGATAAACCTGGACTAGAGACTTGAGTGATTAGGTAGGTCGTGGCCGACACCCACGTTGGGCTTCCGCTTGAAGGTTGCCGAGTACATGTCGTGTAAACGGCGGTAAGTGGTGAGAGCGTGTGTGAAGAAGTACACCCCTGCAGGGTTAATATGATCTATTCGAATAGCCGTGTCCGCGGTAAAGGACTTCTGGGTTGCTTATATCAGTTCATAGACAAGTGAAAGTGGATACCTTAAAATGCGCAAGATAAGCGTGAGTGCTATGGATGGCGTTCTCGTAGGGAGACGGGAGCGGATCCATAGTGGTGTATTGATATGGTGAATATGTGGACTCGTGTGCGCCACCTCAAAAGAGTCGCTTGCAGTCGTAGTTTAGGATAGCCACCGAGTCAAAGCTGGCTTGCTGCAGTTAAACCCCACCATCCCCTTGTTGAAAATGATGCATATGTAGTTAGTTCTGATGTAAGTCTTGCTGGGTACATTTGTACTCACGTTTGCCTATTTTATGTTTTTGCAGAGAGACTTCAGTCTCACTAGTAGTTCCACGTGGACTTCGACGTTTAGCTTGTTACCTCAGCTACGATCTTGTGCCCTCGGCAGGATCTGATAGATAGTCAGGCTTCTCAGCCTTTTTCATTTATAGATGTCTATACTCAGACATGATAGCTTCCGCTTGTGCTTTGACTTGTATGCTCTGATTGTTGGGTCATGAGACCCATGTTTGTAATGTCTCGCTCCTCGGAGCCTATTGAATAAACTACTTGAGTCGTAGAGTCATGTTGTGATGCCATGTTGTATTGCACATATCGAGCATATTGTGTGTATGTTATTGAAATGCTTGGTATGTGTGGGATCTGACTATCTAGTTGTTTATCTTCAGTAGCCTCTCTTACCGGGAAATGTCTCCTAGTGTTTCCACCGAGCCATGGTAGCCTGCTACTGCTCCGGAACACTTAGGCTGGCCGGCATGTGTCCTTCTTCGTTCCTGTGTCTGTCCCTTCGGGGAAATGTCACGCGATGAATACCGGAGTCCTGTTAGCCCGCTACAGCCCGGTTCACCGGAGTCCTGCTAGCCCAGTGCTACAGCCTGGATTCACTCGCTGATGACCGACACGTTTGATGCTGGGTCATGGATGCCTGTCCCTGTAAGTTTGTGCCACTTTGGGTTTACGACTAGCCATGTCAGCCGGGGCTCCTTATCATATGGATGCTAGCGACACTGTCATATACGTGTGCCAAAAGGCGCAAACGGCCCCAGGAAAAGGTAAGGCGACACCCGTGGGAATACCGTGCGTGAGGCCGCAAAGTGATATGAAGTGTTACATGCTAGATCTATGTGGCATTGAGTCGGGGTCCTGACAGCGTTGGTATCAGAGCTTGACTGCATGTAGGATTACCAAGCCAAACTGGTCGAAGTTGAGTCTAGAAATTCTTAGTTATATGTAAGGGAATTGATTGTGGGATGGAACGTAAGGCTCTTTTTACTCCTTATACCTTATGCCTTCTGATCTGAGTCATCTTATCTTTCCTGCGGGGATTAAGAACTAGGATATCTTTTCTTTCTATCAGGATCACGTGTTACTAATCCGTAGACTTATAGATTGTTGGACTTAAGCCTCGTTTCAGTTCCTAGTACTTCTGTATGTTAATTATTGACCTCGAGACCTTGATATTGTGCTTCTGAGTGGTTATGCCACCATTTTTGTGAATGTCTCAAGTCTTTTCTGAGCATTTACAGCCGTTATGCTGTCCGAGTCATTCTAGGTTTCTAAATAGTCTGATGCATTTGCAAAATCCTTTCCCTCTGGTTTCGATGTTCCTTTATGCCAGCTCAATCACACTAATTGTTGAGTTGAGGTATTCTATTGCCTTGACATTATGTTGGAGTTACTATTATGACCCTAGGTGTCTCAGGGGATCATCTAGTGGTCTAGCCATGTTTTGTGTCCCAGTGTGATGATTCTGGCTTTTATTTTTGAAAGCATTCCGTGATGCTACTTAGTAGTAGGTATTCTATTCATAGGTTCTTGAACCCGAGATTCACTCTACCTACTTTATGTTGATATTAATTGCTAGCGCCTGTAGGTTATTAGCAACCTTTGCGATAGTCCTCGAGGTCCGTGGTATATCGTTCTTCCAAATACCATGAACCATTCTTGGCAGGAGTTCTTCTGAACCAAAAGATGGCAACAAGAGTGCTCTCGATGAGTTCTCCATGCTATATTGTGACTCTGCCAGTTCTACCTTTCTGCATGGGTTATCCGGAAGAAATATGTTGAACTTCATTCGACATGCTAATCCATGCATCCACAACTCAGAAAATCATATGTTCTTTTGAGTTGTCCCATCTTAGTTGTCTTCTGACCCTCGTCTATCAATTGATAGTCAAGATTATGTGTGCATTCGTTCATCGATGCCTATTACTCTTGTGGTCTGTCAAGCCATTCTATTCCGGAATGACTAGGAGAAACAAACTCCAGTACCTCTTCCCTATCCAGGATTGGGTCAAAGAAGTTGTGCTCCGCAGATTGAATTGCTAATCCAGCTTTTGTTCTGCTCTACCTTGGAGTATTACATATTTTATATCGAGATTGTTGTAGGAATTGCACACCATCCTATGAACTCTTGGTACAGTGATACTTCCTGCCATCATTGTCATTCCTCGGCCCTCGTGTTGATGCAACCGGAATACCGACAAATGAATTGTGATGTGCGAAATCAATACTCCTAGCAACTCCGTTGCTTGGTAGTTAATGGACAATATTCTCATTCTTAGCATGCTGGTTATTGAATTATCATTCTAAGACTGATCGTGCTACCTAGTCCTTATTTCCGGTGCACTCTTCGATCAATGAGCTAGGATTGTGTCAATCCCTCATTTTTTTCTTTTTGATCATATCATCTTGCCCTGAAAAGCAAGATTGTTCTCGAGCTTAGAGACATATCGATGGTTCGTGATTTTCCGTATATCCTCTCGGAAGTATTACCCGGTTGTCACCTGACTGTTATGTTGAGCTCGTGATCAAGTTGGTCTATCCTGTAAACCACCCCTTCTCCAAGAATCCGTGTTGGATACCCCTGAGCTAGTTGGTTAAGCTAGACAACAACCTGGAGAATTGGAAGATAAAAGCTTGCCTGACTTAGTTCGTCCCAAAGGGATATTCTTGTGTAGTGTGTGTTGAAGAAGATGATATCTTCATCGATTGGTCCCTGTGATCAGTTGCTGGACCTATTGTCTTATCAATCCTTTGATTTGAGTATGGGCTATCGTCAAATCAAATCAGTACCAACGATGCTCGTAATGTTGTCTTATTCGTGGTTGATCCCTCGAGCATACACCATTACATCTTTGGTCTGACCAATGCTATCACCGTGTTCACTTAACTATGGAATTCCTTTTAAAAGGAAACCCGGATGAATTGTTGTTGAGCCCATTGACAACATCCTTATCTCCTCCATGATTTTGGTGAACATTAAGCTAGTGTTGGAAATTTTTGAAAGCATTTGTTCATGCTAGCTCATGAAGCATATGTTTGGATGAAGGTAGTGACTTCCTTTAATTCATGTGCATCTAATGCAAGTTGCCGCCGTGGATTCGAGAAAGTCAATGTTGCTTTCTTTGGAATCATTCCAAATCAGTCATGCACACGTGCGAAGAATGCTGTGGTTTGAAGACTTGCAACCTTCAATCTATAGGTATCCCTAGCACACCAAGCCACTGATTGATTTGTTCAAGGAGAAGGAGTTCCTTCATAAGAGCTAATCTGGACTTATGTAAGGACTTCGATACCCTCGTTGATGGTTCCCCCTCCTGAACTCGGTAGTGTTTTATTATAAGACTACCACGTGGTCATGCTTGTCTGGGACAACGTGTTCACATGTTTGTAGCAGAACCAGCTCATGTTTTGGAGCTTGCTATCGTAGTTCATTTCCTGAGAATCTCGCAACGTCATCTCGTCGATTTGTGTTGCAAACTTTCGTTTTTCTTCCTAGACTCGATGAGTCTGGAATATCCTGGCACCAACCAGATCTGAATCTCAGGCAGATATGATGGTTTGGAACATTTCCCAAAAACTATAATATCGGTCCCTCGGAAACCGGTAAAGTGGATGTCATGGCCAACACACCCAACCGGAAGACATGTTATTATAATATCTTGATTGAGGAAGTTGGCCACCTCCCCATAAGGATTTCGTAGGATTTACTCCCTAGTTGCCCCTATGGATTTTTGTGTTCCCGAAGTTCGACCTTTACTTGATGTTCTAGATACCAAACCATATCTATGAATGGGTTACACTAGCACATCAAGGAGAACATTAGAAGCGGAGTCCTAAATGTCTCTCGGTCGATCATCCAGATTTTTATTCCTTGGCCTCGCTAAGGTGAAATCTGAGAAGGTGTTATCTTCCTTTGCATCTGCATCCTCCATCACCATTCATCATGGTAGTAAGTTGTGTTTACCGGACCCTTGACACGGATATTGGTAGAATCTTGATGATTGTGGAAATGCTCAAGTTCTTGAGAGCACGCACAAGCGCTAGGTATTATCGCCGGCACTAACCGGGATTGCTCCTAGTCTCGTCGGTTATGCTATAACCACTCCAACAGTGAATTCACTCTTTATTGTTGGGTTCTTCCCCAGTTACCAGAATCATTCCTAGCATTTGCATTTTGTTCCTAGCTTGCACCGCCAATGTGCCATTCTACCATGGGTCTCTTCCATTTCCGGTGGCAAGCAAATTCATCCATTACGTTGTCTTCAACAAGGTAATCCACATCATCCAAGTCCGAGTATGCCATTCCACCGACCCCCTCCAAACGATCGCTCGAGAATTGCCTTAGGCTGGTTTAAAGAGTTTCAATGATCTCTGAATCAAAGGTAATTCTTCTTGCCACTTAAGGGGATATATCTACGAGTCACCGTCCCTAAGATGCCTCGTTGTGGTATCATGGCAACTCAACTCCTCGCTACGTTGGCAATCGATTACCACCTTCTTAAGCGTGAAATTATTGTCTACCTAGTGCACCTTCATCATCCGTCTCTTTCCACCCCTCTTGATGTGTAACTCGTGTCTCAACCCGAGAGATGGTTCTAAGTCTCATTCCGTGAGTTAATCCTGAGTTGTTCGACCTTCGAGAAGACCGATCCTTCTAGAGTTTTCCTTTCCTCTTCTTGTCATGATTAGCTGAAGTTCTCAGAGCAAGACGACAAGACAAAGATGGTGTTCAAATCAACGTTCATTTGAAGTGCAACCTGGATCATGAAGATTGTACCAGTTTGCGTTTCCCCTTCATCCTACCCTACGCTTGAATCTCGAGACGAGATTCTTGTTTAGTGGGGGTGAGTTGTCACATCCCTAGCTTCAGGCATTGCTCTAGGTTAGCTTCATGTGTGCATCATGTCTATATTTTTGAAACTTGAATTGAGGAATATTGGAAGCCTCAAAACCCTAAATAAAAGAGGGGCAAAAACCCTAGAAATCTTATTCATTGCTCCAAAAGGCTCTTCTTAAATGTTTGATAATTTTTGGTAAGGGTTCTGGTCCCAACCAAAATATTGAACATTTTTAAGGATTTATTTTTGGGACTTTGAATTTAAATCATTAGCTATTTGAATTTGAATTATATTCATATAATTAGAATATAAATTCAAATACCCCTGAAATATTTTATAAGCTTTTGGAAGAGTCCATCTAGCAATATAAAATATTCAGAGGAGCTTTGGCATTGTTTGAATTATTATTTTTAATTCAAAACAGTGGCAAAAGAATTAAATAAAAGAAAAACAGAACAAAAATAAAAGAGAGAAGGCCACCTGGGCCACTTACCTGGCGCCACTTACCTGGCCCAACTCCAGCTGGCGGCCCAGCCCACCTCCTTCCCCCCCCCCCCCTTGTCCTCTTCCTCCTCTGCCAGGAGGACGGACACCGCACGCACGCGCGCACGCGGAGGCCTCCACCTCCTGCTTCGCCGTGGCAGCCTCCCCGACTCCCTCGCGACGCCACGGAGACGCCCTCGACCCCTCGACCGCCTCTCTCTCTCCTGGACCCCTCTCTCCCTCCCCTGACTCTCTTCCCCGAGCCACCCGAGAGTCGCCGTCGCCGCCGCTCGCCATAGCCACGGCCACCGACCACCACTCGCCTCGCCGACCAATCCAGAAGGACCGCAGCGTCGTCCTCGTCACCTATGCAGAGCCAAGCTACGCCGGACGCACTGCATCACCGCCTTCTTCATCGTCTTCAAGCTCCGGCCCCGAGATCGCCGGTGACCCCGCGCTCGCCTCGCAGCCTCCCCGAGCCCACTGACCACCCCTGCGGACTCGACGTGAGCTCCTCTTCATTTCCCCTCCGTATTTTCGCTCAATTTCATGCCGTATCCATCGTCTCCGCCGAGCCCGAGAGCCCATTGCCGCCGGCCACGAGGTCGCCGTGGCTAGAGCTCACGCGCGTCACGTCCAAGCACACCACCATGCTCAGCACCACGCCAGGATCCCAAAACCCTAGTCTATCGCTCCTGTGATGCACCGTAGCCACCGCCCGCGCCTCACCCGAACTCCGGCCGCCGCTGTCGTCATGATTGCCGTCGCCTCCGGCCACCTTAGCTTCTCCCGTCCGCCCTGTTAGATGCGCGCGAGCCTGGGCATCCCGTAGAGCCCCTCCGCCGCTCTTTTGGTTATCGGAGGGCGAATCCCGGCGCTCTCCGCCGTCCCTGGCCTCGCCGGCGACGAGCCGCGGGTCAACTCCGGCAAGTTGACCCGGGGTTGACCCCCCTCTCTCTCACTGACATGCGGGCCCCGCCCGGCTAATCAAGTTAGGTTAGTATTAACTAAGTTAGATTAGTTAGTTAGACACTGACACTCGGGACCCACCGGTCCGGGGTTGACCGGACTGTGCCACGTTGACCTGCTGACGTCATCGTGACGTCAGTATGACGCAGTAATACTTTCTGGATTTAATTATATTCAGGAAATTCCAGAAAATGCCTAAAACTTCTAAAATTCATAGAAATTCAACCGTAACTCCAAATTAAATAATTTATATATGAAAAATTATCAGAAAAATTCAAGGAATCCATCTGTACCATTTTCATGCATGATAGAACAACTTATAGATGTTGTTTAGCACAAATCATATAAAGGGCATTTAAATAATCACATATGGAGTTTGAATTTGAATCTTGTATTCAAACCAACTTCATTTAATCTGTTGCTAGTTGCATTAGCTCAAAACACATTCATTTTGCCATGTCATGATCATGCATCATATTGTGCATTGCATTGATGGTGTTCCCTTTGGTGTTGCCGGTATTTGTTCCCTCTCGATAGACGTGATACCGATGATGCGATCGTTGACACTGATGAAGACTCAATGTTATCTTCAGAAGTGCCAGGCAAGCAAAACCCCCTTGTTCATTCCGATACAATCCTACTCTCTCGCTCCTGCTCTCTTTTACTGCATTAGGACAACACCGATTCATCTGTTACTTGCTGCGGTAGCTGAACCCCTTTATCCTCTGCATGACCTGTCATTCCACAGTAAATAGATGAAACCCACTAGCATGAGTAGGAGTTGTTTGAGCCCTGTTGTGCCTACTCATTCATGCTTGTTTGTCATGCCTGCTACTGCTTAGAGTTGAGTCGGGTCTGAATCATCGGGGATGAATCAGAGGTGTGTGAACATGTCCTACCGTGTGTGAGCTAAGTGTGTGAACACGATTTGGTAAAGGTAGCGGTGAGAGGCCATGTAGGAGTACATGGTGGGTTGTCTCATTGCAGCCGTCCTCAGGAACTGAGTTCTGTGTTTGTGATCCATGATTCAGCTACTACCACGCATTGGGCCCGAAACCAATGGACCCTCTCGGCTTCTTGATCACCCTTGTCCTCTGTCCAGGAGTTGCAAGTAGTTTCTGGTGTTTGTAGTATGCTGGAGGCCGTGCGCAGCGCTGACCGTAGGGGTGGGCTGTGATGCGGTAGGCACGTGGCCGGGTAAACCGGGCGCCCGTTTGGTGTCACGGAACCCTGTACACATCGTTTGGGGCTGTGAGCGAAACTCCGGTCGGATCTCCTCATGGATGGAACCCGAATAGGCGATAAACCTGGACTAGAGACTTGAGTGATTAGGTAGGTCGTGGCCGACACCCACGTTGGGCTTCCGCTTGAAGGTTGCCGAGTACATGTCGTGTAAACGGCGGTAAGTGGTGAGAGCGTGTGTGAAGAAGTACACCCCTGCACGGTTAATATGATCTATTCGAATAGCCGTGTCCGCGGTAAAGGACTTCTGGGTTGCTTATATCAGTTCATAGAAAAGTGAAAGTGGATACCTTAAAATGCGCAAGATAAGCGTGAGTGCTATGGATGGCGTTCTCGTAGGGAGACGGGAGCGGATCCATAGTGGTGTATTGATATGGTGAATATGTGGACTCGTGTGCGCCACCTCAAAAGAGTCGCTTGCAGTCGTAGTTTAGGATAGCCACCGAGTCAAAGCTGGCTTGCTGCAGTTAAACCCCACCATCCCCTTGTTGAAAATGATGCATATGTAGTTAGTTCTGATGTAAGTCTTGCTGGGTACATTTGTACTCACGTTTGCCTATTTTATGTTTTTGCAGAGAGACTTCAGTCTCACTAGTAGTTCCACGTGGACTTCGACGTTTAGCTTGTTACCTCAGCTACGATCTTGTGCCCTCGACAGGATCTGATAGATAGTCAGGCTTCTCAGCCTTTTTCATTTATAGATGTCTGTACTCAGACATGATAGCTTCCGCTTGTGCTTTGACTTGTATGCTCTGATTGTTGGGTCATGAGACCCATGTTTGTAATGTCTCGCTCCTCGGAGCCTATTGAATAAACTATTTGAGTCGTAGAGTCATTTTGTGATGCCATGTTGTATTGCACATATCGAGCATATTGTGTGTATGTTATTGAAATGCTTGGTATGTGTGGGATCTGACTATCTAGTTGTTTATCTTCAGTAGCCTCTCTTACCGGGAAATGTCTCCTAGTGTTTCCACCGAGCCATGGTAGCCTGCTACTGCTCCGGAACACTTAGGCTGGCCGGCATGTGTCCTTCTTCGTTCCTGTGTCTGTCCCTTCGGGGAAATGTCACGCGATGAATACCGGAGTCCTGTTAGCCCGCTACAGCCCGGTTCACCGGAGTCCTGCTAGCCCAGTGCTACAGCCTGGATTCACTCGCTGATGACCGACACGTTCGATGCTGGGTCATGGATGCCTATCCCTGTAAGTTTGTGCCACTTTGGGTTTACGACTAGCCATGTCAGCCCGGGCTCCTTATCATATGGATGCTAGCGACACTGTCATATACGTGTGCCAAAAGGCGCAAACGACCCCGGGAAAAGGTAAGGCGACACCCGTGGGAATACCGTGCGTGAGGCCGCAAAGTGATATGAAGTGTTACATGCTAGATCTATGTGGCATTGAGTCGGGGTCCTGACAGGTAAATTCTCTTATGAAATTCAGTGATAATGACAATCCTCACAATATGCACCCTAGCCAATGCCTTTATGAGTTTGAAAACTATATTAGAAAACAAGATCACTTCAATGCAAATGTTATGAAACAATTGAAATACAATTCTGATATGATTGCTCGTTGAGTGTTAGAATCTCAAATGATGTTAGAGGTGTTGGAAAGCATGATTCTATGCTACAAACCCAGTTAGAGCAAGTTGCTAAATCTCAAAGAGAGTTGCTATATGAAATGAACAATAATATACATGACTTTGCTCTTAGAGTTGCAACTAGAGGAGGTAAAATGACTCAGGAACCACTTTATCCTGAGGTACATCCAAAAAGAATTGAACAGGATTCACAAAGGAACAACACCACTTCACCTAGTCCTTCTAAATAGAAAAAGAAAAAGAAAGATGATAGGACTTTGCATGCTTCTAGTGAACCTGAAGTAGAGAAACCTCCTGATAATGATAATGAAGTTTCTATCTCTGATGCTGAAACTCAACCTGGTAGTGAACACTCACCTTCTGATAATGAAAAAGATAATGATGATGTTCATGAAGACACTCAAACAAATAATAAAGAACCAGACAATGATGTTGAGATAGAACCTGCAGTTGATCTTGATAACACACACCCTAAGAATAAAAGATATGGTAAAAGAGACTTTGTTGCTAGAAAACACGGTAAGGAAAGAGAACCGTGGGTTCAAAAACCTATGCCCTTTCCACCTAAGTCAACTAAAAAGAAAGATGATGAAGAATTTGAACGCTTTGCTAAAATGTTGAGGCCAATCTTTTTGCGTACTCGCTTGACTGATATCTTGAAAATGCCTCCTTATGTAAAGTAGACATCATCACTAATAAGAGAAAAATACCGGAAGCTGAAATCTCCACCATGCTTGCTAATTATACTTTTAAGGATGGAGTACCTAAAAAACTTGGAGATCCGGGAATACCAACTATACCTTGCTCCATTAAAAAGAATTATGTGAAAACTGCTTTATGTGATTTAGGAGCCGGTGTTAGTGTTATGCCTTTATCTTCATATAAAAGACTTGATTTGAATAAACTGACACCTACTGAAATATCTTTGCAAATGGCTGACAAATCAACTGCCATACCTATCGGTATTTGTGAGGATGTGCCCCTTGTTGTTGCTAATGTTACTATTTTGACTGACTTTGTTATACTTGAGATGCCCGAGGACGACAACATGTCGATTATCCTTGGTAGACCCTCCTTGAATACTGCAGGGGCTGTTATTGATTGCAATAAAAGCAAGGTCACATTTCATATCAATGGTAATGAGCATACGGTGCACTTTCTGAAGAAACAATTCCAAGTGAATGGTATTAATGTTATTGGAAAGTCTCCGACAATCATTATTGGAAGTTTTCAAATACCTCTACCTACTGCCAAAAAAATATGAAATGCTTATTATTGGGCACATTCATATCCCCGTTGAGGTAACTTCTTGATTTATGAAAGTTCTTCGGTTTCATGCTAATCGAAAGTGGTTGTTAATAAGACCTGATCAACCTTATTAATGGATCATTTTTGAGAGGTGTGAAGTTGATGAATTTAGTAAGCACTACCTTATGTCCCTACCTTTTGTTTTCTGTTTTCATTAGTTAAATAATATAAAATGCCATGTTTTTTCTGTTTTCTGAATTTTCCGTGCAATAAAAAATGACCCAAAAATATAAGTTCTCGGAATGCCCTGAAAATTTAATACGGCTTTTTTCTGAATATTTAAGAATTTTTGGTGCAAATAACATCATAGGGAGGTGCACCAGGTGGGCACAACCCACCTAGGCACGCCAGGATCCCCAGGCGCGCCCTGGTGGGTTGTGGTCTCCACGTGGGCCCCCTCACTTATCTCTTTACACACCTGATCACCTACCTCCTGAAAAAATTCTCCATTGCTCTCTCTCTCCCGTGTTCTTGCTTTCAAACCCGCGGATTTCGATCTCTTTGCTCGAATCTCCGTTTCCAAAATTGTTTTGGGGGACTGTTGCTTGGTATGTGACTCCACCGTTTGTCCAATTAGTTTTTGTTTTAGTTGTTTATATTTTGAATAATTAGCTACTCTTGGTGCTGCTGTAGATGAGCTTGCATGTTGAATTCTTAGAGTTCTAAGTAGTTTGAATGCTTGCTATGGCCTCTATGTATCCCTATGAGTAGTTGGTATCATTTTTGTGAAGTTTTGTTGAGGAAATTTTGTGGACTAAAAATTTCAGAATTTTTGTTCATAGGAAAAACATGAATATCTTTAGGAAGTTTGGTTCCAAGAAGAATTCCAAGGGAGTTATTGGGGAGTCCTCTAACAATGATCTCCACCCCCGGAGGTTGGTGGAAGTACAGCCGTGCGAATAGCCGCATACCCCGTTCATGGAAGAGGCTGGAATCCTGCAAGAGTTTACACAATATGCTGCTAATGCCAGCCTCACCGACTTCATCGCAGTTGAATATGAACAGTATCATCTCCTCACAAACACCTTTGTTCAAAATTTTAATTTCTTTCCTAGGAATAATCCTCCTGAGGTGCAGTTTACTTTATATGCTGAAACCCGTCAGATACCACTTACTGAATTTTGTAACATATGCATGATCCCTTTTGACGGGAGCCTAGTTGAGCCTAGGCCGGCAGAGTTTGAGGCCTTTTATCGTCCCTTGATAGTGGGAGATGAGAGAGGGGTGGCGGCCCTCACTGCCACTAGCATACACTTTCCTGCCTTGCATTATTTTGCTTTATTTGTTGCTAAGTGTTTGCTAGCTAGAGAAAAAGTAGGTGCGCTCAACGCACCAGACTTTGCTGTTTTATGTCGTGCACTAGAGGGCGACAACACTTATAGCTTGGGAGCTATTGTGGCACGTCGCCTCCATGTTAATAAGTCCAAGGGTAAAATACATGATGGGATTTTCGCTACTCCTTTGGCGGCTCACTTTAATGTTGAGGTACGCCTTCATGCTTACCCTCTGACCAAGATTTACCTAGATCGTCCAGCCATGGATCATCACCATTTTACCGATATTGAATGTGCTAACATACCTGTTCCATATAACCTGGTTTTTAGTGTGAAGACTCGTGATATTATTCCATTGCCTGCTCCTGCTTTGTTTGATCCTGTTGCCAGGGGCGGATATAGGATTATGCCTACGGACATCATCGCCTATCGGAACGATCAGGCTGCAGTAGAGGAGGAGCCTCAGTAGTGGGATGCATGGATGCCCGCTCCTCAGCACCCCGACTACTATCTAGGCTACTGATCGATTACCAAGCTAGACCAAAATCCTAAGCTTGGGGGAGTACGTGTTTCTCACCGACGTTACATTCATGTTCACACATCTCATTCCAGTTGTAGGTGTTTACACTTTTTCATTGTATCATCCATGCTTAATTTTATTTTCTTGCTTTCTTCTTGTGTGTTTGAAAAACCTTAGAAAAAACCCAAAAAATTAGTTGTAGTTAATTTACTTTCTATGCATGCTTAGCTGTAGCACTAAAAAGAAAAACCCAAAAAGATTTCCTTGTTCTTCTTTTGTTTGTTGGGAGCTTTCCCGTGTAAATAGTTTTACTCGTTTTTGCTTTCCCTTTTATTTACCCTTCTCCATCGCCAATTCCTTCTCCATCGCCAATTCCATGATGCTCCCCACTGGGAGTGGGTAATTCCTTCGTAGGCTCGCTGGTCGGTGAGGAGTTGGATGAGATTCATCATGTAATCTAGTTAGTTTTGTTAGGGCTTGATCCCTAGTATTCACTGTGTTCTGAGATTGATGTTGTTATGACTTTGCTATGCTTAATGCTTGTCACTTTGGGTCCGGGTGCCATGATTTCAGATCTGAAGCGTTTATGTTATCACCATTATATCCATGGTCTAGATCCGATCTTGCAAGTTATAGTCACCTACTACGTGTTATGATCCGGCAACCCCGGAGTGACAATAGTCGGGACCACTCCCGGTGATGACCGTAATTTGAGGAGTTCATGTATTCACCGTGTGTTAATGCTTTGTTTCGGATCTCTATTAAAAGGAGGCCTTAATATCCCTTAGTTTCCAATTGGACCCCGCTGCCACGGGAGGGTAGGACAAAAGATGTCATGCAAGTTCTTTCCATAAGCACGTATGACTATTTACGGAATACATTCCTACATTATATTTATGAACTGGAGCTAGTGTCATATCGCCCTAGGTTATAACTGTCTCATGATGAATATCATCCAAAAAGTCACCGATCCAATGCCTATGAATTTCTCTTATATTGTCCTTGCTAAGTTACTACCGCTATCGTTATTGTTGCACTTGTTACAAAACTACTACTGTCACTGTTACCGTTACTATTACTGATGTCACCATTATCAAAACTATCATATTACTTTGCTATTGATCACATTGCTGCAGATAATTAATTAATCTCCAGGTGTGGTTGAATTGATAACTCAGCTGCTAATACCTTCAAATATTCTTTGGCTCCCCTTGTGTCGAATCTATAAATTTGGGTTGAATATTCTACCCTTAAAAACTGTTGCGATCCTCTATACTTGTGGGTTATCAGTCATCACCATTCTTGAAGGGCTTGAGGGGACCCAAGTATCCCAATAAATATTGATCGAGCGTCCATTACAAATTCTCCAAGTATATTCCATCTTCAAAGTTTGAATTTCCGCGATGATTCTCTGCCAGGTTAACGAGGATCCCTTCTTCGGGTAGGCGTCCAATACTTGAGTACGGGGAAAAAATAGCCCTTAACACTCGAGGGCAGAGGCAATATTGGTTCATGATAAACCGCCAACGTTGCCTGGCCAACAAAGCTAAATTAAATGAATGGAAATCTCATAAGCCTAAACCTCCCATCCTTTTCGGGGAGCACAATTTCCACCATGTGAAGCACTATTATTGCTTTGATCACCATCATCCTGTCAGAACTTCGCAATTATATTAGACATGCCTTTGCAAACACTCTTCGAGATCTTAAAGATAGACAAAACATAAACTGAATATATTGTGCACAACTTGTATGTGTATTTCTTCTCCTTCCAACCTCAAATTCCAATAATGGTGCGCTCATGGAAGTGAATAAAATCATCCCTTCTACATGCCCATCCACACCGGTACTGCAAGGCATTTGTCTGTTAGAGCCTCACTATCAATGTTTAGATCCAGACCATATCAACTTTAGTAACAGTATCCGTGCTAGGACTAAAAAAGTATCGGACTTAGGCACACTCACCAATTGAACTTTGTTAGAACAATGTGTCTAATATTTTTTTCACATTGAAGTTGCATTTTTCGCATCTGCCTTCATGAGAATTAGGGGATCCTTACCGAATAACCAGGCCATGAGCGGCTTGTTCGTCACATCAGTAACCATGGGAAGTTTTTCCTTTTTCCTGAATCGCATGGGTTTGTTTAAGCAACTTTTTTCAAAGAAAAAAGATGAACACTCTTAGAGCCGAACTCCTCATAAGAAGGTGGACGCATTAAATCACCCCTCTCTTTTGAGTGATACTCCATTACTTGGCATCGCATTATTGTAAGGTGGTAATAAATCAAAGATGGAATACTTTAAATTTAGAGAGAAGTATGTTTTTGATCCCTCAAGTTCCCCAAAAGTTTAGACTTGGTCCCTCAAGATTTGTTGGTAGACATTTGGATCTCCAGTTCTCAAAACTGGATAAGTTTGGTCCAAACCAGATTTTGACCACGCTCACCGGGTTTGATCGATGAACAGTAAATTTAAAAAAATAGTAAAAAACTGATTTTTTTTTTGAGCATCCAATATGCTCAAGTGCTCAAGGTACGTGCAAATTTTCGTTGTGTTTGGACACACGAGGAGCTCGGAGCAAATACAGATCTATTCTATGTGAACAGTAAATTCAAACAATAGCAAAAAAATCACAAAAATCGCGAATTTTGTGGAAAGCAAGATTCTTGGGTGCGCTAGGTGCATGAATATTTGTGTGGTGTTTTAACATTCAAGGAGCTCGTGAAAAAAAATTATGGCTCATAAAAAAGCCAAAAATTGTTTTTTATAGATCTCCTCGGATGTTATTTGACCACAAAACTTTACATGCACCTAGTGCACCCCAAGCATCTTGGTTTCCACAACATTTAAGTTTTTCTTTATTTATTTGCTATTTATTTGAATTTACAGTTCACCTAGAGTAGATTTGTATTATTATTGTTCTTGCTATGAGCTCCTCGAGTGTTCAAACACTATGAAAATTAGCACGCACCTTGAGCACTTGAGCATATTGGATGCCAAAAATATTAGCATTTTTGATTTGTTTGTTGTTTCTCAAATTTACTGCCAGATGTATGACTGAAAAGTGCAGGGTCATGCTCACTAGAAGAGAAACCAAACCTGGTCAACGTGGTCAAAATCTGATTTTGGAACAAAGTTACTCGGTTTTGAGACTTGTAGGACCAAATGTCTACCAAAAGTCTTGAGGGACCAAGTCTATATTTTTGGGGAATTTAAGGGACCAAAAACATAATTTTTCTCTTAAATTTACTCCATTTTTAGATAAAAAGAAAAGATAGGTAACTTACTCCATCGCTTGGCATCGCATTATGACAAGACGGTAGTGAGTGATAAAAGAAGGAAAACTTAAAAAAAAATTGTAAAAACAATTATTATCAGTTGCCATCGGATGCTAAGTTTAGCATCAATTTAGTCCTACTTGCTTTTAGCTAATTATTCTACAAACATTTACCACGTGAATGGCAACCAATTCATGTCTCCCTCAGATTTCCTTCATCAACATATCGGATCAGGATGGTGATCCAAGATGAACAGGCCAGCAGTAATTGCACGTCCTATACATGCAGTACAATGCAAGAGGAACGATTATATATTTATCTGCAACTGCGAGGTGCTCGTCCCTTCCTCTCCTCCTCCATAATCACCGAGTTGATCTCCTCCCCGAGTTGCACCGATGGGTCCCAGGAAGTTTCTCTTGGCCTCCATTACTACCGTATCAGTTCTTCTTTACATGTTTCCGCACGCCAGTTCGGAGTCCGTAGCCCTCCCTCCCGAATCGGCCTATGGCCCGGCCGCAGAGAGTCCGGACGCCGGTGCGCGGGATCTCAGCCCAGTGCCGCCGCCGATGGTATTCGACGTCGACGACTACGGCGCCTCGGCCGGCGGCGACGCCACCGAGGTACGTGAAACCAGCTAGCCACCCAGAGCTGCTCTGTTTTTCTCCGAGCTCTCCATGTAACAGTCAAGCACTCCGGTCATGACCCGTGCGTGCGTTACAGGCGTTTCTCGCGGCGTGGAAGGACGCCTGCAACTCCTCCTCCGACCCGTCCCTGCTCCTCGTGCCCGAGGGGAAGGCCTACCTCCTCATGCCCGTCAGCTTCACCGGCCCCTGCAGGGCTACCACGATCACGGCAATGGTGAGTCTACTGCTGATCGATCACGATACTACGCATACCGCTCTCCTTCTGCATGCTCTGTGCGTGACGTTTTGTCTCGCGGGTGACCAGATCAGGGGAACGCTGGAGGCGCCGTCGAACCGGTCGGTGTGGCTGGACGGCGACCGCCGGGAGCGGTGGATCACGTTCGAGGACGTCGACAGCCTGCACGTCATGGGCGGCGGGACGCTCAACGGGCACGGGCAGGAGTGGTGGATCAACTCGTGCAAGGTCAACAAATCCATGGTAAGCGCGTGCTCCCCGTACCTCCGCTTCCGCTGTATAGTAGTACATTTCTGCGACAGAGGGAACCTGACTCGCCGAACCTGCATCTTCTCCCCCCTCTTCCGTCAGAAATGCGTCGCCGGCCCGACGGTACGCTCTTGACCCCGAGACTTCTCCTGGTTGCATATGTACGTAGTACCGGGAGGGAATGTTGTTCATCGGTGTGCAAAATTTGCAGGCCCTGTACTTCAGGAGCTGCGACCATCTGGTGGTGGACGACCTGGAGGTGAAGGACAGCATGCAGATGCACGTCGTGATCGCCAACTGCTGGAAAGCCGCCGTCTCGCGGCTGTTCGTCACCGCGCCGGGGTGGAGCCCCAACACCGACGGGATCCACGTATCCAACAGCAGAGAGGTGTCCATAACCAACTGCATCATCAGCACAGGTACACTCCAATGCAGATACATATGCATGAAAACATCATCAAGCTTTGGTTGGTAACAGTTTTTCTTTGCTTGCTATTGTGAACTTCCTGCAGGTGATGACTGCATATCCATTGTGTCTGGCTCTGAGTTTGTGTGGGCATCAGGCATATATTGTGGGCCGGGCCATGGAATAAGGTTCGTATTTGTATTTGACGCCTCCACTGTCCAAATGGTCAACACTAATTTGAATTTGACGCTCGCTAGAAGCCACTGAGATATAAGACACTGTAGTACAAAGGGTTTTCTGAGCCTCTGACGTTCTGTTGGCATTGGTTGCCGTCGCCCGGCAGCATTGGCAGCCTAGGAGCGAACAAATCGCGGGCCCATGTCTCTGACGTGCTGGTGGAGAAGGCCACGCTGGTGGGCACAACCAACGGTGTGCGGATCAAAACATGGCAGGTAATGCATGACCTCCTCGCCTCGCTGCCATGCCACGGAAACCTCCAAAATCTCTTGCGTTTTTGAAATTTGAGCACCATGGTAGTACTCTACGTGCTCTCGTTACAAATACAGTTCAGTTGCCTGAATATTCGCCCGTACAATCATCTGCCACCCCATTACAAATACTACTAGTATAGTATATTCTACGCTTACGGGGTCAATGCTTCTTATGATTCCACTGACAGGGAGGAGAAGGGTCTGCAGAGAGGATTATTTTCCAAGACATAAAGATGTACAATGTCACTAACCCTATCATCATTGACCAGAACTACTGTGACTCCAAGAAACCATGCTCCGAAGAGGTACTGTAAATCCAAATCTCTTTCCATAATTTCTCATCCACATCTTTCTACTAGCAGAGTAGCAGCTGACAAGTTTTTAACATCCTCCTTAGAAAAAATTGTTTAACACACAGCAAAACTTTTCTTTTTTTTCAGGAATCAGCTGTTGCCATAAGTGACATACGCTACAACAACATACACGGAACCAGTTCATCGAAAGTCGCGGTGAAATTCATTTGCAGCAGCGCTGTCCATTGCGATGGCATAGTGATGCAAGATGTTTCTTTGGTCGGGCAAAAAGGGGCCTACCTTAAATGTTCCTCCGTGAACGCCAGAGTTATAACACCAGGATTCAACTACCCTTATTGCACCGCGGACATGTAGTTTGTTTTCCAGTAGTACTACACAAGTTTTGCCCATTTTATACTCTGTTTTATAGAGGGTGTTTAGCCCAGGGGTACTTTTTAGGGAGTTTTGGTAATATTTACTAGTCCAAAAGTACCCTCGGCACATGGGCGGCACTAGGAGTATTGTTGGGTCTTCATGTGAATACCCATGACTTTTACAAAACAGTGCTGATTTTGGCAAAACAGTAATAATTTTCAAAAAACAACAATGATTTTGGCAAAATGAATACACATGAATACCCGGTTGCAAATTCCTGGAGCCGCCACTGCCTTGGCAGCCCATGTACTGACATACGAAAAAAAAAAGAACACCCATGTACTCCTTCAAATCATTGTGCGGAGACTTTTTACATGTATTTTTTTTGAACATAGTATAGACGCAAGCGCTCATATACACGCGTATACACTCACCCCTATGAATGCACACACGCATACCCTACCCCTATGAGCACCTTCGAAAGACTGATCCGGCATATCAAGACGGGAACGTCTCCCTCCTCTCACTAAATACGCATCACTGGAAATCCTGAAATAAATATAGAAATAAATGCATGCGAGCACCATGACCTGAACTTTGGTAGGCTGGAGATACCATAGTCCCTCTCACTGTGGTTGATTGTATGTCGGTTTGAAAATTTGAATATGAACGGGAAGACGGACGTACAAACACATGTGCAGGCAGGCAGAGGGCTTAGACTTTAGTTGTGTACTTGTGTACGCTGAACGCTAGTCCACTGTACGCATGTGCTTTGCGCGATTGTGAGGAGGAATATGGACGACGTCCGGTGCAATCCATCCATCCATTGGTGTATACAAGTAAAACGTCCGCAAAAGTGCTGGCTAGTTGTTGTCTTGATCGAAAATTCGAAGTTCCTGAAAAAGATCCATGTGGTCCTCCCTCGAACATGCGTGGCAAGGCATCAACTTTAGGATGAAATTCGTCATACATAACCTTATGTACTCTATATCAGAACCAGTTTTATATCGTTGTTGATGCACGGTTTCCGGTGCTAAAGTTTTTCTACTGCTAGTATCCTTCGTGCACCTAGCTAGCGGCCGGCCCCCTCATCCGCGGTGATTATACTAGGACCCCATGCCGAATCCGGCCCGGCAGTCAGCTCCCAGTTTCGCCGCGACGGTCGTCCGTCGGAGGTCGGACTCGTACGTGCTCCGCCGCACGACGTTTTGTCGTGCCGGGCGTCGACTTGCACCGGCGTGCGACTTCAAATTTTCGACCGAGGCCAACGACGGACCAGCACCTGCGTCGGCGTGCCCCTGCCGTCGCAGTCTCGCAGACGGACAATTAACGGACCCCTCTCACGCACATCCTCGTCGTCCTCCCCGCTGCCAGTTCAAAACGTGCCTGCCTGCCTGCCTGCCGCCGCTCAGCCGCTCCACATGCCTCCAACTACTAGGAACCAGCCAGCCGAGCTGCACGGCACCCAGGAGGCGCCCACCGGCCGGAGCCACGTCGGCGTCGCGTTTTGAACTGGCCGCGCCCCGAGACGACAGGCGAGGACCTCCGTCGAAGCGCAGCGGCAGCGCTGGTCCGCCCGGTCCCGCGTGTCACTCGCGGCGGGGCGGGGCGGAGCGCGCCCGATGCAGGCCCGGCCGACCTGCGCGCCCGAGGCGTGGCAAAACGGCCGCATTAACTACGGCCTCCCCAGACCCGGCTCGACCCAGCGGCCGGATCATTTTTAAAAATGTCTGGGCGCAGCGCCCGAGCTCAGCCGCACACCCGGTCTGCCTCTGCCTCTGCGCCTGACTAGATGCAGTCGGGTGCGCGCGCCGGGCCGGCGTGGCGTGGCAGACACGCCGAGCGGGGCGGCATGCGCTACGTCGCCGCGTGACACGGCCCGGCGGCGGCAATGGCATGGCGCGGGCGCGGTCACCGCGGGCGGCTGAGGCGCCGTGCATCGGGCTCTAGCTAGCCTTGCGCGCACGTACCTTTTTCTGGACGCCAAGGACTCGGAGTAGGACTGGCACTGGCACTGTACCGGCCTAGCTAGCTAGGCCGCCGTGAGAATCTAGGCTTTTTGAGGATGATGCATGCGCGGTTCCATCGCGGCTCTGTAGGAGTACGTACACACTCCCGAAGTTGGCGATGAAGGAATGAATGATTGAATGCTCGATTCTGCCTTCGTTGAAAGCTAAGCTACTTTGCTGCCATATGTGATGTTCGCTCACGCGAAACCGTCCAATTAATTTCCCTGTTATGCATTGTCGTGCCGTGCACAGCTCCCAGTCGTAGTACCACTCGTAAACGGGTCTGCACGTTAATTCGGCATGCCCAGGTACACAAGTGGGCACCTCATTGCTGTGATTGAGCTCGTGAAGTTTGAACTGCCAAACGGAACATCGTAGATTGCCATATAATATACGCAAAATGTTTAGTACTAGCTGCATTTGGCTCACATTCATTTTTAAATGTTTTGTAACAAAAAATTTGAATCGGGCTATGCCCTTTTCATTAAGCATAATGGAAATACACTGGTATACAGAGCACAAGAGATGGAAAAGAGAGAAAAGCAAGTTCACGCATTACCAAAAAACCCACTGCACACGTTCGTCATCCAAACATGCCCCATGAGACGAAAACCTGGATAACACCACAATTCAAACTAGCCCTAATGCATGTAAACAACAAGCCAACGAGCCTACCAAACAGGAAAGAGTAGATGGGATGATACTTCAACAGGCTGATGGAGGAATATCCCATGAAACAAAAAAAGGGTTTTTTATCATTTATGCCATTGGTTATGTCCCACTGCTCACTTTTGTCATTAGGAATTTCAACTGCTTAAAAATTGTTAGGCACATAAACTATCACTGGACATCATTACTGTCAGCTCAAATCTCATTTGCTTTGTTGTACCGTTCAAAATACCTATGGAGCAACATGTCGGCTCTTTCTGTATCTCGCTACGATAAAGTGTGCATCCCATTTGATACCAACGGTGTTCTTATTTTTCTCTAAAATTATTCGCTTGCTTAATTCTAAGAGCATCTCCAGCCGCGCCCCCAGAAAGGCCTCTTCAGACGATTTTTTCACGCCGGCGCAGAAAAATCGGCCCGATCGCGTCCCAGGAGCCCGATTTTCGCCGGCTTGGGCCGAAATTAGCGCCGGCGGACCCAGACCGAACCCGGCGCGCTGGGGGACGCTCGGGGACGCCGGGGCGAGCGGTTTTGGCGCGAAAGAGCCACGGGCCCGCCGCATCAGTGACACCGCGCGTCGTCTTCCCCCCACGCCTCGGTTTCCCGCGGGGAATCAATGGCAAGGCTGCCGCCGGTTAGCCTTACCATTGATTCTTCACGGGCGGCGCGTCACGGGATGGCGCTGACGCCTCCCCTCCCTCGCATGCGTACACACGGGCGCGGCGCGGCTATATAAAGCCGGTGGCTTCCCTCGCCTCTAGCCACACCAGCCCTAACCCTAGCCGCCCTAGCCGCCGAGCTCTGCCTCTTCCGAGAGCCGCCGCCGAGCCCCCCTCTCCCGAGCGTCGCCGTCGAGCCCTCGCTCTCCCTCCCCTCCCGATGGCCGAACGTTTCCTCGGAGACGAGGCGACGGTCAACGGCTTCGGCCGCCGCTCGCTCCGCGAACAGGAGTCTTGGCTCCTGTTCCAGACGAACATCCCGGCGGCGCCGGACATGCGCGCCGGGCCGACGGGCTGGAAGCTCAGCAATGCGGGAGTGCCCATTCCCCCGCTGCCCGACGCCGTGGCCAAACCCGGGTACTTCGCCGAGGAGGTCGACGTCGTGCGCGCCTCCCTCACGGACGCCCAACTCTCCCTCCCCCAGTACGCCGCCGACAACCATGCGGCTTGGGCGGCGTACTTCGAGCACCGTCAGCAGCAGCGGCTGGCATCCACCAACGGCGCGGCGGTGGTCGGCGGCCTGAAGAACAGCGAGGGGCGCCACCTGTGGTGGGACGTCTCCGGCCGCACACTCGAGGGCGTGCTGACGCACCTCAAGGGCGGCAACGACCCGCCGTTGGCGTACCCCCCAGCGAGGGCGGCCGCCCAGGCGCAGCACCAACGCGACCGGCCATGGGCGCCAAGGAGGTTCGGCTCCTCCTCTTCTTCTTCCTCCTCGCGCTCTTCCTCGCACTCCTCCAGCACTCCGGCGCTGCTCGGCGTCAAGGCCAAACCCGCGGCGGAGTCGCCGCTCGGCCGACGCACTCGCAGCGCCGGCCTCGTCATCAACGAGTGCGGCCGGCGCGCCTCCTCGTCGGCTCCTCCTCCGCGCTTCGTCAAGCCAAAGACGGAGCCGGGGCTCGCGCCGGTGAAGGCAGAGTCGGGGCTCACTGCCGTGAAGACGGAGCACGGCGAGGTCGAGCGCGACGACGACGCGGCCCTTGAATGGGCACGCCAGGACTCCCTCAAGATGGCGATGGAGCGCCAGTGCGCCGCCCTGCAGCGCTTCGCGGAGCGCCGCCGGGGCCGCGACGAAGGAGGAGTCGTCGTCATCGACGACAGCGACGACGACGACGTGCCACCGCCGCCACCAGTCTGCCATGGTGACGCCGGGTCCAGCAGGAGCGCCCGCGTCAAGGAGGAGAAGGCCGACGACGAGGATGGCGCCGACGACGGCGACTACTCAGTGTTCAGCAAGTTTATTTTAGATTAGTTTATATATTTGCTATGTAATGAAAATCGGCGAACTTTGTCCAAATATATGCTCAAGTTGGCCGAAGTTTATCGTGTTTAGCCGAACTTCGCCGAACTGTGCCGAAATTTGTTATACTTTTTCTTTATTTAATCGCGCCTGGGGGTGGGCCTGGGGCCGGCGGTTGGGGACCAACTCGCCCCCAGGCCCATTTTTTGCGCCGGCTCACCCCCAGACGGCGATTTTAGGCGCCCCCTGGGGGGCCAACGGCTGGAGATGCTCTGACATGTGGAGCCCCATACTTACCATTGTGAGATGGAGAGAACTGACATGTGGGTCTAGGGGTATTTTATCATATAACATGGTCAACGAGTTTGAGCTGACAATAACGCTGTTTAATGACATTTTTGAGCAAACATCTAATGGAACAATGACATTTTTTAGATATCTAATGGTATTTTTGAGCATGCATCTCACAGAACAATGACATTTTGAGCAGTTGTATTTTCTAATAATAAAACTGAATAATGAGACACTACTAATGGTATAAAAAAATCGTTTGAAAGAAAGAAGCTGCCGCAGCTTTGCGCTGCACCAGTGGCCGCCGCTGCTGCGCAGAAACCAAAGTTGCCAAATGTCCATCCCTGCCACCACGCCCGGCCCAGGGCTCCCAAAACTACTACTGTAGCAGTTGCGGCTGTCCGCTCGATCCCGTCCGTCCCCTCGCACCATCATCAACCAAGCAAGCAGTCAGTCATTGCACAATCGCCGTCGCGTCGGAGTCCCGGCCGGTCTGGGGCCGGGGCCGGGGCACGGCGGTCATTTCCGCGCAAAGATCCTTTCAAATTGCGGCTTTTCACGGAAAACGAGACACACCGCCTCCATTCCCCTGCCCTGCCCTGCCCTGCCTCTTTTCCCCCTCCGACCATCGCCTTCCCCGCACCACCAAAAGCACCCGACCGTTGCCACATAAGCCCCCCCGCCCCATCGAACCCACGCCACGCCACGCCCATCCGTCCACATCCGCACGCACCCCTCGCCACCCGCGCCCTGCCGTCCGCGTTCGGTTCAAACCAGGCGAGCGAGCGAGCGCCCTCGATGTCGGCGCGGCGGCCGGCCAGGGCCCAGCACGCGGCGGCGACGGCGACGGTCACGCCGCGGATCCTTAACCTGGCGAGGAGGTCGTCGGCGGCGGGCGGGAGGCCGAGCCGGAGCGCGGCCCGGCCGCAGCAGCAGCCCCGCCCGGCGCCCAAGGTGGTCAACCTCGGCGCGCTGTTCGAGATGGAGCGCCGCGTGCGCGGGCTGGAGTCGGCGCCGCCGTCGCCGCCCTGCTCCCGCGCGGCCGCGCGGGAGGACGCCGCGGAGCAGGAGGAGAAGTGGCGGTTCCAGGCGGAGATCCTCCGCGCCGAGTGCAACTTCCTCCGGATGGAGCGCGAGGTCGCCCTCCGCAAGCTCGACTGCCACCGCGGCCAGATGGAGGCCGCCCTCAAGACCGCCGTCGAGACGCTCGCCTCGGTACGGCGCGTCAAAGCACCCGCCTTTTTGGTCGTCCCGATCGGACTTATTGCCTGATTCGTTGCGACAGAGTGATTGATGACCGTGGACTGGTGGTTGATCGTACTGCTTTTGGTTATGGTGATGCAACAGGGGAGGAAGAAGATAGACGGAGGCGGCGAGGTCGGCGTGGCGGCGGCGTTGGAGGAAGGGATCGAGGACCTGGAGGAGATGATGCAGGAGCTCCGGGTGGAGAAGGCGAGCGGGAGGAGGGCGATGAGCGGCATGCGGGAGCTGCGGCGGAGCCACGGCCGGAACTTCGATCGGCAAGCGTCCTCGCTCCGTCGGCGCCTCGAGAGGATGCCACCAGCCGACGCCGAGCCCACCATCAAGGACATCCGCGAGATCGCGCGCCCGGCAACCCCACCGCTGCCTCCGCCTGCCGACCACAGCGACGGCGATGACCACGTCCCCGGCGCCAATCTGTCAGACGTACGTAACGCGTCCAGTCCAGATTAACACGTACACTGTGCCGCCGATCTTAATAACCGTGGTGAACTTGTGATCTTTGATGATCCATTACTAAAGGTGCAGCATTTGCGCGAACGATGCACGTACGCATTGCAGGTGGAGATGCTGCGGGTGAAGATGGAGGGGATGTCGAATGGCATGCGCGAGAGGATGGCGGAGTACGGCCGGCGGCTGGAAGCCGTCGCGGCTGGCGGGGACAACGCCGGCTGCCAGTCCAGGAAGTGCGGCAGCCGGCACAGCCGGAAGGCGAGCGCGTGCAGCCAGAGGAGCTGGAGCGGCAGCAGCAACGCGAGCAACGGCAGCAACGCGGCGGCGTTCCGGCAGAGCGCCTCGCTCGGCGCCAGCGTGGCCTCCGAGAAGCATCAACACCCGCAGAAGGTTGGATTCAAATTTGCTCCTTGCTTACTGCTCATAATACTGTTTTAGCCACCACGCCCAGCGCTCCACTAGCCCACTTCGCTTATCTTATTATCCCATTGCTTCGTACCGAAATCAAGATTAGTGTCCGTCTTAGCCAGCGTAGTTACTACTTTGCGTGATTACTCTTGAGCACCCGAATGTCGTTGACTCGGGTGGGTACAGCGCAACTACTGGTCAGCGACTTGACGGCATTATGAATCCACGATCAGATTGGGTCCCATTTGTCTCATCCCGGAGTTTTGAAATGGCCTGCAGCTAGCCCAAGATGAGTAATTGATCATGGATGCATGCAATGCAAGCCTGAGTCTTTGTGGGGATGGCATGTACAGGGTTTTGCACTGGTTTCGTAGGGAGATGAGTAATTGATCCGATCCACCGGGTCCACCACGGATCATTCATCCATCCATCCAATCCATGGATCGGCAGCTACCCAACACGAGAGATTAATAGCAAAACCCATCATCATCCATGGATTGATACGACGGCAGTGTATGCTTCTGTTAACCACTGTAGGAGTTGATGTGGTGGATGGGATGATGGGGCCATTCTTCGTTTCTTCTACACTATAGCTCGTAGCCGTAGGCGATTCAAAAAATAGCTTTGCCGCATGATCTCCCATGATATGATTTGAACCCGTCAATGATTGTTAGTTGGCCCACACTGTCAGTCAGTGCCGTTGCCGTTGGTGGTCCTGGGCCAAGGCTTCTCCCTTTTCCCTTGCTTTTGGAGATTGTCCGGGGCCTTGGAATTTGGAAATATTCTGCTGCCTTTCTTGTACTGTCGCTCGTGCGAGACCTGCGCCAGTGAGATACTCCTCTGTCAATTTTAAATCATTACCACAGGTTGTGTTCTACAAAAAGAAAAAATGTTCTAGTTCTATGAACTGCGTGTTTTTATCAAAAAATGGTTGGTTATGTTCTAGAGGAAAATAATAATCTAGCAGTAGTAAGCACTTTGGTGCTGAAATGTGACGTTGCCATGGCCGATTGTTATGAATGGTTCACCCACACCCAACGGGCATGTTTAAATGCAATGTGAGTGCAAATTTGAAACTTTAAAGGAACTGCACTTTTTTTTGCAAGAGAGAGATAGCACATGGCGGCAGCTTGGTTTATGATGTATCTGGGCCATGTATGACCAGTGAATAGGACGGGGGTGCCCACAACAAGAAGAAGAAAGTTAGCCTTTCCTGTCTTATGCAAAAGGCATGGGCCAGGCCCAAAGGCCAGTGAATACTATTGAGGTGCTCATTGTGTGTTACTGTAGAACTACTACCGCAATAACTACTGTGCCACTGGACCATCTGATCTGCTCAAGTGCGCATTTTCATTGCACTGTCAAAACTTATTTGTTGACTCAAGTTAGTTTGAATTGGCAACCCTCTCTTGTTTGAAGAGGCATTGCATTCACAGATCATACAGTTTGTGATTATGGCGGAGATATCCACCATTATAGGCTTTCAGCTTGGATGCGCACAGCAGGGCTGCTGGATTTGGTTGACACATACTGGGGAAACTTTTATTGCGCTCTCTCACTCTGTACATTCTTCCTTTTTATGGCCCAAAGATGTTACATTACATGCATGCTTTGAGTGCGTGCACCGAAAGAAAACTTGAGTTGAGTTAAATTATGTCCTGCTAAAATCTTTTCCCCATGCAGATTGTGGCTGAAGACTGCAAGTTGGTGCGCTCTGGAAGCTGCTGCGACTGCAAGGAGATTGTGGGGAAGATAATGAAGCAAGTGAGAGCGGAATCAGAGCAATGGACTGAGATGCAGGACATGCTGGAGCAGGTCAGGCTGGAGATGCAGGAGCTGCAGTCTTCCAGGGATACATGGCAGCGCCGTGCCATTGCGTCTGACATCAGTCTTGGTTCCTTGAATTCTGAGGTCAGTAGCCTCTAATTATGCTTTGCGTCTTCAGTACCTAGAAATGCTTCTTGGGTTTACAAAAGTAATTTTACGTTGTTGAGGCTCTGGTAACTGCATCGTCCTTTACATTACTAATGACACTTACATGCATCCACTTTTGGAATTCAGAGAAAGATGTATCGATTGGCTGAAACAAAAGAGTACTCATTTCAAGTAGGAGTTCTGTTATTGCGCCTAAAGATTACAACCTTGATTTCTTACTCTGGAGTTACTTCTCTCTGAAAACAAAACAGTGAATGTGTCAGATGGTTTTCACTTTCAGTGAAATTTCGATAAAATTCACTGAATTTCATTAATTCAACAGTCACTGAAATATTTACCTTTCGGCCACAATATTTCAGCAATTTCACTAGTACACACGAATTCAGATTTTTTTTAAACAAATATCTAATTGAATTCATGTGAACATTTTGGTCTTTTGACTGAAACGCAAGCCAAAATAACTGAAATTCACTGAATTTCGGTTGGTGCTGATTTTTTTCTGAAACTGAAAGTGAAAACCTGTCAGAATCCAATGACGAACAAGTCTTTATATACTCCTATACAGTGCATGTTCAGACACACTGCTTTGCAGTTTTATTTGGAATGGACTACATGTTCATGGCTCTGGACAAATCTCAGTTTCTGACTGAGTATTTTTTATAAAAGTTTCAGAATGAGTTGAGCACACCCTTTCGTATTGCTTGTGATCCAGACCTACACATTTTCAGATGTTCACATTAAAGCCAGTGATGTTGTTAACTTGTTATCTGAAGAAAATTCTTGTTAACATTCACCAGATGCTGGAGTGGAAACAACGCGCGCAGGCGTCGGAGCAGCATGCTGAAGAGCTTCAGAAGAAGGTCTCGGAGCTGCAAGGCAAGCTGCACACCTTCAAGTCCCATTTCCCCACCCCAAACCTGCCCAGCAGAGCATGGTCTGAGGCTTGCAGGATGGAGAACCCGCGGGCAGCCAAGGCTCAGCACCACCACCGGCCACCGCAGCAGCAGCAGCAGGACGGCGGCAAGGAGAAGGAGAAGCACGTGCTGATCTGCCGCGTGAAGCACTCGCCCAGCGTCATCCCGAGGCGCTCGCCGCTGCAGGACATCGGCAACATCGCCTTGCCGCGGCGGCAGCCGTGAGCACTGACCATCCTCTTCCGGAACCAAGGTTTCCGGCGGGAGTGGGGAGAGATGAACTCTGTCACTTTAGTTTAGTTTAGCCTCTAATAAAGTGATTTACTACTGCTAATCTAATAAGTAATCACCACGACTGACTTCTCGTCAGTCAGGTCTGTAGTGGTGAGTGGCCACTGAGCTCAGCTGGGACGGAGTTACTTTGCGTAGTACAGTGTCGAGGAATAGGCGCGATCTGTCAGAGGTGTATGTAAGGCGAATGCCTCTTTTTTCCTGAGATTAATTGCCAATTTTGTTTCCTGCTTCTTCCAAGATCTGACGGTATGCAACTTCTCAACTCAGAATCATGTCTTGCACGAGAAAAAGTTTCTTAGATCATCTAGAGTGATGAACTACAAGTACAATGATAGCATCAGAGGCTTTGTTGGCGCTAAATATTTGACTATACATCTAGAAATTTGAGCTAGTGATTGATCATGGAGACCCAGGCGCAGTATGTGCACACGATCCTCTGGGGGATGTAGACGTAGACGGCGAAGGAGAGGCTCATGAGCGCCACGTCCTTCCAGTCCCCCTTCTGCTTCGGGCTCAGGCTCTCCCGCACGTCCATCCCGGCCTTCACCACGCCGCTGTGCGCCCTCTCGGCCATGGTCACCCACCACGCCCTCTTCTTTCCTCCTCCTCCTCCTCCGTCGCCGCCGATCGGCGGCTCGGTGGGAAGGCGGTTTTGGCAGCGGAAGGAGGGCCTTCGCCTAGGCACGGCGGCGTTGCGCCGTCGTCTCAAGGCATGGGAGAGATGTGGAGCGGCGGCGGTGGTGGTAAGGGAAGCCATTGCATGGAGGCTGCGATCCTGAGGAGGAGGAGGAGTAGAGGTGTGATCTATGGTGTATTGGTGTCTATGTGGAGTTTTCCAACACGAGAGGATAAGTAGCTCCTGACTACGGGAGGAGGAGAAGGGAAGACAGTGACAACCACGTGTGTCATTTAGCGGCAAGCAGGCTGGCAGTTGGCCCAAGCAAGCTCATACTCTCGAGATATTTTGTACAGTACAACTTGGTCAAAATCACACTAGATTTCTTCTTTTAGGAAAACAGCAGGACTCTACTGCTTTTTCTTCTTCAAATAAATAAGACAAAAGAGAAGAGTTCAACGAATAAAAGAATAAAACAACATAACAATGGCACTGATCCTGGACTGGGTGCATTGGATCTCTATCAGGAAGGTAGGAATGTGGCGGTGCAGAAGGGGAGTACCCCACCAGCCGAACCCAATCCCAAGCTTAGAACAATTCAGAGAGAGAAGCTTGAGAAACGGGATGGTCAATGCAAAATTCAGAACAAGGCATTGGAAGGTGCTGAGGAGAGGGAACCAGTGCTGGGTAAAAGAGCTGCTCGTGGGACTGTGGATGGCAAAGGTACAGAGGACAAGTCTGAGAAAGAGAAAGGGGAACAGAAGAAGAAAGCAAGAGGGGCTGCTGGAACTGAGGATGGTGGAGACAATGGTGCGTTGGGAGGACAGGAAGCGACCGGTCATGGGGCTACCGGCAAACTGACGGGCGCTAATAGCGGTGCCCGTCAGGACTCATGAGGATCATCAGCTGGAACTGCCGGGGCCTCGGGCAGCCACGGACAGTTCAAGAGCTAGTGTGCTTAGTGCACACATACAAGCCCAAGCTCGTGTTCATTTCCGAAACTCGGCAGAGCAATAAGTATGTCAATAACCTGAGATGGAGACTAGGTCTCCGGCATTGTATCACGCAAACCGGCACTGGGAAAGGTGCCGACATTGCACTCTATTATGATGAAAGCATCGAAGTAATAAAGCTCGCCGTTGGACCGAGGTATATTGATGTGTTGATCCGGTTAAATGCTCATAGTGTCCAGTGGAGAGCCACATTTGTGTATGGTGAACCGAAAGCTCACGAGAGACACCTCATGTGGACCTTGCTAAGAAGAATTAAAGATTCTGCAGATGTCCTATGGCTCATGTTGGGAGACTTCATGAAACTATGTGGCAGTCAGAGCACTTCTCTAAATCAAAACGTTCAGAGAAATATATGGGAAATTTCAGAAAGGTTCTGTCCGACTGTAACTTATTTGACCTGGGATTCAGAGGCCCGACATGGACGTATAACAATAAGCAAGGGGGCAGGGATAATGTACGCGCACGCCTGGACAGAGGGGTGGCGACCCCGGAATGGTCGAACATGTTCAGGGAGGCAACTGTCGAACATATTTGTTCGTCGCGCTCTGACCATCTCCCGGTGCTGCTGAGATTGGGTAATAGAAAGGAATGGAGGCCGGTACGCCCGCAACAGTTCAGGTATGAGCAAATGTGGGAGCGTGAGGGATCACTAAAATCAACTATTGAGGAGTGTTGGCGTAAGAACAGTACGGCTGAGTCTCTGCATGAAGTAGGCGCAAAACTGAAACTTGTACAAAAGGAACTACAGAAATGGGCTGATTGTGATTTCGGTTCAGTTACTAAGAAGGCTGCAGATATTAGGAAAAAGCTGAGCAAGTTGTGGTGCTATCCACCTTTGGCCGGAAACCAACAGAAGATTCAGGAATTGTCAAAAGAACTAGACGAACTTTTACTGAGAGAGGAAACCATGTGGAGGCAACGATCTAGAGTTACCTATCTGAAATGTGGCGACCGTAACACTCAGTGGTTCCAGAGAAAGTCTACTTGGAGGAAGAAGAAGAATGCAATCACTAGACTGAAAGACTGCAATGGTGTATGGGTAGAAAGTACTTCGGGAATCTATGGCATGACTAACTCTTTTTTCATGAGCTATATGAAAAGGAGGAAACAGTAGCACCACATGAGGTGGTGGAGGTGATCTTCTAGAGAACCAAATGACCCGGAGGTGCCGGGTATCATCTAGTTAGTGCCACAGGTTTTATAGTAGGTGAATACATGGGAGAGGAGGGGGCTGCGTTCCTTCCGCTCCTACCGCCCCCTCCTGATCCGCCGCCGGCGGGGCGAACGGCGCCGCCGCGGCCTGCTCGGGAGGAGTCGCCGCTGTCGGGGCGGTCACCTGAGACCGGCGGATCGCCGGATTCGCAGACTGCGGCGGAGATCGGGGGATTTCTCCATCCGGCCAAATGGAAAATTTTCTTCCAAGATGTCCGGGAAGCCGGCCGTAGATCGGAGGGAGTTCTCTACTCGTACTACCCTTCGAGGTGGACGGTGGTGTGCGATCTGGCTGGTGACATTCTCGGAGGGGAGTATCTCAAAGCTGATGAGAAGATTAATGAAGGTACGCGGTTGCTCATTGATATTTTCGATGTTACCGTTCATTCGCGTGTGCAGGAGGAACCGGAGACTCTTGATCACATTGACTTGATCGATCTCACGGAAGAGCCAAAGCCCTCGAAGCCGCGGTTCGGGGGGCGCTTTTGGGTATTGGCTGATGAGGATGATGAGGTGACGCTCGTGGACGACGACGATGCCGGAGACTCGCCGGAATATTCACCGACGCCTTCGTCGATCATTTGCGAGGCCTTCGATCAGGGTTACTCTCAAGATGAGGTCGCGGCGATTGGTGATGGAGTGGTGCCACTCGACGATCCGGCGCGGCAAGGGCTACGATCGGAAGATAAACTCGAGGTTCTTCGGCGCATAGTACATCGCCGGACTTCGGCTGCGGCGAGCCGGCCGTGGAAGGACCGAGTCCTAAGGTTTGTCTTCCTAAACCGATTCTAGCTGATTTCATTACTAGAATTCATGGAAGTTAGTTAAGGGAAAGAAGGCTCGGCGATCGTCGGCGGCCATGGTGCCGGCGCCGGCGATCGACCGCAGCGCTGTGATCCGTAATCACCGCGTCGCTCGTTTGAATGAGTTGTTGGGCCGCAAGTCGGGCTTGTCGGTGGGTGGGCCGGTTCTGAGTGAACCGGCCACGATGGCGTGTGGGCTTGTGGACGCAGGGTATGAGGCCCGAGGCGATCTACATCCTACGACTACACCCCCATGCGGACGTCCGGTTCCAACTAGGGTTCGTAACGGAGGCAGACGACCGTGCTTTGCTGATCGCGGCGGAGGGCGTGCTCCTCGTATCCCTCCTCTCCAGGCGATGGCGGGTCGTGGAGTCCCTGCTGCTAGTGGGATGCCTCCGGGCGCTGCGGGCCGCGGAAGGCCTACGCAGGCGCTGGCTGTTGGGCGCGGCGGAGGCGGCGCCCCTGCGGGGACGGGTGGCGGCGGCGCCGGTGTGCCGCTTGCTGCCGGCAGTGGAGGGGCGCCGCCGCCTCTGCGAGCGGGTCCTGGTGCGGGCCGTCCGGGGACGGTCGTAGGCGGCCAACGGGCACAAGTGGGCGGGGCCACTAAGACCGCTCCGGCTGGCCGCGGGGTGGCTGCTCCGGCTGGTTCTCGCCCGGCGGCGCCGGTGATGATGGCTGCGGGACGAGGTGGTCCTAGGCCGACGTTGCCGACGCCTGGAGTTGCCGCGGGCCGAGGTACACTGGTAGCAAGGCCTCCGCCTCCGGGTGCTCATGGCCAGCACCCCGTGGCATCGCAGGTGGGAGCTAGACCGCCGCACTTTGTGGCTCGGCAGGTCAATGACGCAGCGACGCCAGTGTTGCAGCAGGCTCAGTGGGGTGACAATGGTTACAATGTGTATGAAGATGGACAACACCGGGGATCCTCGTCTACGGGTGGCGGACGGGGGTATGCCTGGCAGAGTGATGGTTCTGCTGAGAGGCCTTTCTTGGGGCCGCCAGGCGGTTTTGTCGAAGGGGCTGCTGGGCCGGCTCATCGTAACCGAGGCGGTTTCCGTGGCAATCGTGGCCGAGGAGGCCGAGGGGGTCGGTACCGTCCAAGGCAACATCATACTTCGGTTGAGACGGTGGTCGACGCTTTTGCTGAGGAGACAGACTTGTCTTGCCAGGCTATGGATGTGGTGACGGAACTGGCAGCTGTCGAGGTTCCGGTTGAGGTCGATACTCAGGCTATGTCGGTGGAGGGCTCTGACAGATCTGAGGTGGACAGGGCTGCAAAGTTTGCTAAGAAAAAGGAAAGAATGCTTTGTTATCGATGTGGCGATAAGGGTCATTTTATTGCTGAGTGTGTGGCTGTTCTTTGTGATACTTGTGGTAAGCCTGCACACGAGTCTGGTGCGTGTCCGCTGGTGCGGGAGCAGACACCGAGCCTTATGACATATGGTGTCTTCTGTTCTGAACTCACATTTTTTGAGTCACCGACTGAGAGGGAGGTTCCTCAGGAGGAGCACAGTACGACAACTGGGGTAGTGAAAGTAACTAGAGGACAAGTGTCTGAGGCTCAGATTATTCAGCGTCTCCGGGAGCTGGCACCAGGAGACTTCCATTGGGAGCTTGTCAGGCTGGAGAACAACTTATTCAGGGTTCAGTTCCCAACTGTGGAGGACTTACAGAGGTTGCTGAGCTTTGGGATGTGTAAGGTCCTAGGTACAGAGGCCATACTTGAGTTCCAGGAGTGGAAGCTGGTTGAGCCCCAGGGTACACCCCTTATCTAGGCCTGGTTGCGCTTTTCGGGGGCTCTGTCTGCGCTTCTGCGGGACGCCAATGTGGTTGCTAGTCTTGGTATCATGGTGGGAAAGACCGAGCGAGTGGATATGCCTTTTACTCGAGCTCATGGGATTGCTCGCCTGTTGGTCAGTATTCTGGACATCAACTTCGTGCCCGACGTGGTTAAGTGGGCGTTTCGTGGGCAGGTATACAGTCTTGAGATTGAGTTTGAGGATGATAGCCTCTTTGCCCAGGCTCCAGCTGCCACTGGCGATGACATGAGTGAAGGTGACGATGATACGGCGGGTAAGGAAAAAATGGCCGATGATTCTTTGAGTGAGATGGCCAAGAGGCCGGAGCCGACGAGTAAGGCAGCAGGACGAGGGGCGGCGCCTGGAGCGTCTGTGCTGGCGTCCACTTTGAGATTCGGTTCTTTTGGTCCTGCGTCTGCACCACCGAGACTGTGGAGTGAGCGGGTGGAGTCTATTGAGGAGTTCGAGTACTCTTTACCGGCGTTGGATTTTGAGGACGCGGGTGTGGAGGGTTCTGGTGGAGGTGCGAGGTTGGATTTTGTGGACTCGCCTACTTCTACGTGCGGTGACGTGGCCGTGGTACAGGAGGGGGGTCCGATCTCATCTGGGTGTCCGGATCAGGGTGCTTTGGAGGCCCCCCCTCAGCTTCTTCCTGTTGAGGATACCAGGAGAGACGATGGGACGACGGTTGGGGGGCCGGGGCAGGTGGCCTCCGCTCCTCTTACGCCTGTGGATGGGCGGCCACTGCAGGCGGCAGCTCAGGTTCGGTGGGAGGGTGTGGGGCAGGTGGCCTCAATGCTCCCGTCTGCTTCGGTGCCCGAGGGGGGCGCCCCGTTCGGGACTGTGGCGTGCACTCCGGACAGGCGGTCCGGAGTGGATGGGGGTAGGGGGCAGGTGGCCTTCGCTTCCCCAGTGCTGGACTCGGCGCTCTCATCTGGTAATGGCGACCAGGTGGATGTTCGGGGAGTGACAGGCGGTCGCTCTCCGGATAAATTCTCGCGGGAGGAGGTCATTATGTTTGGCGGGATACCGGACCAGGCAGCTGAGGGCCGACGCATGAGTTGTCGGCTTCAGAGCCATCCGGAGGTGGACGACATGCAGCAGCGCTGTGCCGTCAGGGCGGCCAAGCTTCGTGAAGTCCAAGTCACAACTGGTATGTCCGTAAATACTTCCAATACTATTATGCATTTCTCGCACGATCAAATTGTGGATAAGGCACACCAATTAGGAATTTCACTTGGTAGTAATGAGGGTGAAGTTACTAATTCTGTTAACGATTTGCTTGATCTAGAAGCCGAGAGGGCTTTAGAAGTAATTCGTAACTTAGCTGCGGTCAAACCAATGAATGACTCTGAGATTGATGCCTTGGGAGTTCGAGTACTTCATAATTTCTGTCATGACCTAGCACCGCCCCTCCAGGAGCCGGAGGAGGAGGACGAGAATATAGGGTTGGAAGTAGATAACCCAGCGGTTATGGGCACTTTGGACCGGGAGGGCCCGACCAGCCCTAAGCGCAAGTGGAAGCGCAAAACTTACTCGATGTCCGCAGTCCGTAGGAGCGCTAGGATTCGCACGGCTAAAAAATTTCATGATGAGATATGAAAGGAATCTTTTGGAATAGCAGAGGTCTTAAGGACTTGGCTAAAAGAAGGTTCCTTGCGGAGGCATCTATTGAGCATAGTTTGGACTTTATTGCCTTGTCGGAAACGGGTAGAGCAAATTTCTCACCTCAATTTCTCAATACGTTGTCGGGGGGGGATGGAGTTTGACTGGCATTGTCTTCCGCCGAGAGGCAGGTCGGGGGGAATCTTACTTGGTGTTAGATGTGACTCTCTCGAAGTTCGCAGTGTGGTCATGGGGGATTTTGCGGTTAAGTTCAGGGTGCGGTCCAAAATTGATGGTTTTGACTGGGCTTTGGTGGCGGTGTACGGGGCAGCGCAGGCCGAGTTCAAACCTGATTTCCTGGCAGACCTTGTTAGAGTCTGTGGGTCTGAGCGGCTCCCAATTCTGGTTGGGGGTGATTTCAACATTATTAGAAGGCGCGATGAAAAGAATAATGACAATTTCGATGGGAGATGGTCATTTATGTTCAATACCATTATTGAAAGCTTAGATTTGAGAGAAATTGAGCTTTCAGGTAGGAAGTTCACCTGGGCTAATGCGATGCCAAATCCAACTTACGAGAAGTTGGATCGGGTTCTGGCTAGTGTTGCTTGGGAACAGAAGTTTCCAGTTGTAACTGTTCAGGCTCTTTCTCGCGGGATTTCTGATCACACTCCTTTGTTGCTCGATTCTGGTGGGGCTACTTACTCGGGTAACAAAAATGTTTTCTCTTTCGAGCTGGCGTGGTTTGAAAGAGAAGGATTTTTGGATCTTGTTGCCAGAGAGTGGGCCAGAGATGTAGGAGGTACAGGTGCCATTGAACGATGGCAGAACAAGATTAGGCATCTCAGAAGCTTCCTTCGTGGGTGGGCTAAACATCTAGGTGGAGTGTATAAGGTCGAGAAGGAAAGACTCCTTTCACTTATACAAACCTTAGACATAAAAGCAGAAACTATGGTTCTGTTACCCACTGAGCTTCATATTAAGCATGAGGCTGAGATGAGGCTGAAGGATTTGCTCCGTGAGGAAGAATTAAAGTGGGCATTGCGGGCAAAGGTGAGAAAAGTTGTCCAGGGGGATGCGAATACTCAGTTCTTCCACATGATTGCCAATGGCAAGCACCGGAAGAAGAGGATCTTCCAGCTAGAGCAAGATGAGGGTACAATAGTCGGCCAGGACAACCTGAAAATCTACATTACTGAATACTATAAACGGTTGTTTGGACCACCAGAGGAGAGCTGTGTATCCCTGGATGAGTCTAGGGTTAGCGATATTCCTCAACTTACTTCTGTGGAGAATGATGTGTTAACTGCCCCTTTCTCGGAAAAGGAAGTTTTCGAGGCTATTGCCAAGATGAAAAGTAATACGGCACCGGGGCCGGATGGTTTCCCGGCTGAGTTTTACAAGAAGTGTTGGCATATTATCAAAGGGGACCTGATACCGATGTTCCATGATTTGTTCTCGGGACATTTGCAGCTGTTCCAACTTAATTTTGGAACGATAACGTTGTTGCCTAAGAAAACAGATGCCGTGAGAATTGAGCAATTTCGGCCTATCTGCCTTCTCAACGTCAGTTTCAAAATATTTACCAAGGTTGGCACGATCAGGCTTACTCAGATAGCGCACGCTGTAGTTCAACCTTCTCAAACGGCTTTCATGCCGGATAGGAACATCCTCGAAGGGGTTGTCGTCCTTCATGAAACGCTACATGAAATTCATACGAAAAAACTAGATGGGGTTATTTTCAAAGTGGATTTCGAGAAGGCCTATGATAAAGTCAAATGGCCGTTCCTCCAGCAAGCTCTACGAATGAAGGGTTTTGATGAGCGCTGGAGACATCAAGTGGAAACTTTCACGCAAAAAGGCAGTGTTGGCATTAAAGTTAATGATGACATAGGCCACTACTTCCGAACGCACAAGGGTCTGAGACAGGGCGATCCTATGTCGCCTATTTTGTTCAATATTGTGGTTGATATGTTAGCGATCCTGATTGGGAGGGCCAAAGAGGCCGGTCAGGTGGAGGGAGTGGTGCCTCATCTGGTGGATGGTGGTCTGTCCATCCTGCAATACGCTGATGATACAATCATTTTTATGGAACATGATTTGGCCAAAGCGAGGAACATGAAGCTAGTGTTATGCCTTTTCGAACAATTGTCCGGGCTGAAGATTAATTTCCATAAAAGCGAGTTGTTCTGTTTTGGTAGAGCCAAAGACGAACAGGAAGCTTATACACAATTGTTTGGGTGTGAAATTGGGTCTCTACCTTTCACATATCTTGGTATTCCAATACACCATCGTAAGTTAACGAATGGTGAGTGGAAGTGCATCGAGGATAGATTTGAGAAGAAACTAAGCTGTTGGAAAGGAAAACTCATGTCTTATGGAGGCCGGTTGATTCTGATTAACTCGGTGCTCACGAGTTTACCTATGTTTCTGTTATCTTTCTTCGAGGTACCAGTGGGGGTGAGGAAAAGGCTAGACTTTTATCGTTCTCGCTTCTTTTGGCAGAGTGATGAGTCTAAGAGGAAGTACAGATTGGCCAAATGGGATATTATCTGCAGACCAAAGGACCAAGGAGGACTTGGTATTGAAAACCTTGAAGTCAAAAACAGATGCCTCCTTAGTAAGTGGCTGTTTAAGTTGTCGTCTGAGACAGAGGCAACTTGGGCGCAGATTTTACGTAGTAAATATCTGCACTCAAAGACTTTATCCCAAGTCACTCTCAGACCTACAGATTCGCCGTTCTGGAAAGGGCTCATGAGGGTTAAGGCCGCTTTCTTCAACAGAACGAGATGTATTGTTGGTAATGGAGATGATACGCGATTCTGGGAGGATACGTGGCTGGGTGACGCGCCTTTGGCTACACAATATCCAACACTATATCGTATTGTTCAGCGTAGGGACGCTCTTGTTGCGACGGTGATGCAGTCTATTCCTCTAAACATGCAGTTTAGGAGAGTGCTTGTTGGACCTCGATGGGAAGCATGGCTTCACTTGGTCCGTAGGCTGATGGACGTTCAGCTAAATCCTCAGCCCGACCAGTTGTGTTGGAAACTAACTAAAACTGGGGTGTTCACGGTAAAATCGATGTATATGGATATTATTAATTCATCTGTGATACCTACGACTAAGGAGGTCTGGAAAGTTAAGGTTCCTTTGAAGATTAAAGTGTTTATGTGGTTTGTGCATAAACAAGTTATTCTTACAAAGGACAATCTAGTTAAGCGCAACTGGACAGGATCTACTAGGTGTAGTTTCTGTGATCGGGATGAGACTATCAAGCATTTATTTTTTGATTGCCCGTTGGCACAAGGGTTGTGGCGCATTGTGCAAATTGCCTTTAATATTACTCCACCGAGATCGATAAACACATTATTTGGGGCGTGGCTGTTTGGGATTGAGTCCGAAACAGCCAGACACATTCGTGTAGGAGTATGTGCGTTATTATGGGCAATTTGGAATTGCAGGAATGATTTGGTTTTTAACAGGACAACAAATATTCATTTTTTGCAGGTGTTATTCCGGGCTACGGCGCTGATCCGTACTTGGTCCTTACTCACTCCGACGGAGGCCAGGGAGCGTTTGGTTATTGGATCTGTCCGGTGGGAGACGGTAGTGCGGGATATCTTCAACCGGTTTGGATGGCGATCATGTAATAGGATAGGAGTTTAGTCTACCTATCTGCTATTTTGCCAGCCGGGTTGTGGCTTATCTCATTTCTGCCTTGCAGTCGATGCTCTATGTGAGCTATAGGCTGCTTTGGTTCCTTTTTCTGTAAGACCTTTGTTCAGAACCTGTTTATTTGTTTAATAAGAGAGGCCGTATGCATCGATCTGATGCAGAGGTCGGGGAATCCCCCCTTTTCAAAAAAAAGCACCACATGAGGTGCTGGATCATGTAGCTGAGAGGGTCACTAAAGATATGAACATGACGCTGACAAAACCTTTCTCTAGTGAGGAAATTAGTGATGCATTATTCCAGATCAGACCCCTTAAGGCCCCTGGTATTGATGGATTCCCGGCGTGTTTCTATTAGAGGAATTGGGAAATCATGAAGGAGGATGTGGTAAAGGCTGTTGTTCGTTTCTTTGAGGAGGGAGTTATGCCGGAAGGAATTAATGATACAATTATAGTGCCAATTCCCAAAACCAAAGACCCACAGAATTTGAAAGATTATCACCCCATTAGCCTCTGTAACGTAATTTACAAGGTAATTGCAAAGTGTATGGTCAACCGCTTGCGCCCTATGTTGGATGAGTTAATCACCGAAACTCAGAGCGCATTTATCCCAGGGAGAATGATCACGGATAATGCCTTCATTGCCTTTGAGTGCTTCCATAAAATACAGACAGGTAAAAGGGGTACCAACTCCTTCTGTGCATATAAGTTGGATCTAGCCAAGGCCTATGACCGAGTGGACTGGAATTTTCTTGAAGGTGTTCTTTTAAAGAGTGGATTTAGCAGAAAGTGGACTGACTGGGTAATGCAATGTGTTCGATCGGTTAGATATTCTGTGAGATGCAATGCCGACTTGTTGGAACCGTTCAAGCCTACCCGAGGCCTAAGACAGGGAGACCCGTTGAGCCCCTACCTTTTCCTCTTCGTTGCGGATGGGCTTGTGAGCATGCTAAAAAAAGAGATCGCTGAAGGCAGTTTGGCACCCATTAAAATAGCCAGAAATAATCCGGGCATCTCTAACCTCCTCTTTGCAGACGATAGCTTACTGTTTTTCAAGGCGACGGTCGAGCAAGCAAAAACCATCAAAAAGGTCTTGGCTGCATTTCAGGGAGGAACTGGACAACTTCTGAGCGCAAGCAAATGCTCACTGCTATTCAGTGAGCATTGTCCTAGTGAGACTCGGCAGGAGATTATGAGGTCTTAGAAGTGGAAACAGCATCTTTTGAGAGTAAATATTTGGGCCTCCCAACACCCGAGGGGAGAATGAAATATGAACATTTCCAACCTATTATGGATAGATTTGGAAAGAGATGCAACGACTGGGCCGAGAGATTCATGTCCTTTGCAGCAAAGGAAGTGCACGTAAAATCAGTTGTCCAAGCCTTGCCCACATTCATAATGGGTGTCTTTATGCTATCTAAAGGCTTTTGTGAGAAATATGAGAGAATGATACGGGATTTCTGGTGGGGGGATGAACACAGACACCGAAAGGTTCACTGGATGTCATGGGAGCGCATGACTAGGCCAAAGCGAGCTGGTGGGATAGGCTTTAGAGACATGCACCTCTTTAACCAAGCTCTCCTTGCGAGGAAAGCATGGAGACTAATTCAGAAGGCTGACAGTCTATGTGCAAGGGTCCTAAAATCTAAATACTACCCACATGGAAACTTGTTGGACACGGTATTTGCTTCGGATGCATCTCCAGTGTGGAGAGCCATTGAGTTTGGCCTAGAACTTCTGAAGAAGGGCATCATATGGCGTGTGGGAAACAGAAGAAGTATCCAGATACAACGAGACCAGTGGCTACCAAGAAGAGAGGGACTTATGACAGCAGCGTTTATAAGGAGGTCGAGGCTTAGATGGGTAAACCAACTAATGCACCAGGATAGGAGAGAATGGAATGAGGAGTTAGTTCGGCAAATTTTCTACCAGTTCGATGCGGATGAAATCTGTAAAATCAAAATTCCAAACAGGGAGGTCGAGGATCGTATTGTGTGGCATTATGAGAAAAATGGTGTTTTCTCAGTGAGGAGTGCCTACAAGCTTGCTGCTTCGACCAGGCCTTCTGAACAACAAGTACCATCCAGCTCTAATAGTGACCTAGGAGATCGGAGCATATGGGATCTAATATGGAAATCTAAGGTACCTGAGAAGGTGAGGATATTCGGATGGAGAGTTGCAACAAATACGTTGGCAACCAAGAAAAAACAAACACAAGAGGACACTTGAACTGGATGCAACCTGCAGTATTTGTGGCAACGGCGAGGAGGATGAATATCATGCAGTCATCTCATGCACCAGAAGTACAGCCTTGAGACATGAAATGCGGAAGAGTTGGATTATACCGGCCGAGAACAAATTCTGGTTCACGGGTGTTGATTGGCTGCAGGCGCTGCTAAGCACGGAATCAGAGGACACTCATGCCAGAATCTTGCTCTTATTATGGAGAAGTTGGCATCTACGAGACGATGTGGTTCACAGAGAAGGCAAAGAATCTATCAGTTAGTCAGTGTTGTTTCTGCGCAGGTACGATGAGGAGTTAAAGAATGCTGCAGATGTCTCTGAACATCTTAATGATAAACAGGTAGTAGTACCCATAGTTGGTGCTCCTACTTGCTGTGCTGAACCCCAGACCAAACAGTGGAGTGCCCCTGACCAGGGCTTGGTCAAAATCAATACAGATGCCTCCTTCATCGCTGACTCTGGCAGGAGCACTGCAGGCGCGGTTGCGAGGGACCACAAAGGCCTGGTACTTTTCTCTCTCGGCAAGAGCCTGAAGGTGTGTGCATCGGTGGAAGAGGCCGAAGCAAGTGCAACACTGATTGGCCTGAAGACACTTGCGAGCCTATACAGAGGACCCATTATCTTAGAGATGGATTGCAAAGTGATTGCAAGTGAGCTAGCGACAGGGGCTCCAAATAGATCACCATGCTACGGCCTAAACGACATCAAAGATGCCCTGTCTGTATTTTCTGATTACAGAATCAGTGTGGTGGGGAGACTATGCAATTCTCTTGCACATGAGATGGCAGCAAAGGCTAAAAAAGATGGGGACACATACTTAGTTGCAGACGTCCCAGAGATGCTGCGATCCATGATGAGATCTGAATGTAACCCCCCACTAGAGTAATGTGATTACTCTTTGTTCTAAAAAAACATAACAAAACCATAGGATTAATCTCATACCAGGTAAGAGAATTCATCTGGATTAATCGAATCTCTGAACCCAATCTTCAAAAGTTGAGTATTGTTTCCTTGGAGCTATGTATGTAAACCAATGGCGCTCCTCCTTGAACCATTTTTGACAAACGGTATAAGCTTTTTGCAGGTTATCTACAGGGTCACTATTTGGATCCGTATGTGGTTGTTACTCACTTCTGTGGAAGCTAGGGAGCCTTTGGTTATTGAGTCTGTCCGATGGAAGATGGTAGCTCGGGATATCTACAACCGGTTTGGATGGCAGTCCGATAATAGGATAGGTGTTTAGTCATCTCGTTTTATTTTCGCCTGTTGTGGCATATTATACTTTTTTATTTTTCTTCAGCTCTGAGCGAGCTTGTTTCGGATCACAGACTTTTCGGTCACTTTGCTTCATAAAGGGCTGCATGCATCACTCTGATGCAGAGGCCGGGGTAATCCTCTTTTTCTAAAAAAATCCCTTTGAAGAAGTTGTCATTTCTTGTGGTCCAGATGGCCCAAGAAGCTAGGATAACGATTTCAAATGCGAAGGGAACATTTAGCAAGGACATCGATTTCAACCTACAATCCTTAATCAGTAGGCGTCCAGTTAGGATAAAGATGAGACCAGCTTACCTTTGTGAATGGGCAACAAAAAAGAACATGCTCATGTGGCACAACTATAATTTGGGATGAAAGTGCTTTCTCTGCTACATTGCTCTAGTGTTCAGTCTATTGCAGAGGAGCAAGCAAAGGAAAATCTCGTGTTTCAATTGGCAACGAGAATCCCAGATCCATTTAATTGCAGGCATAACCTCATGTTCGCCAATAAGAAGAGAATAAAATTTGAAAACTTGGAATATTAGCTCCAGCTGGGATTTGCTAAATATTTGGATCCTCCAATAACTACATCTCTTGGATTAGGTGAGCTAGCTCCTGATATTGTGCAAAAGCCTCTTTAGAGAGGGGTAAATGAAAAATTTTAGACAAGTCCCCAGAAAGCCACAAATTGTGAATGGAAATATGGGGATCTTTGGCAAAAGAGTGTAGGTGTGGCCAACTTGAGAGCAATTTTGTGTTGGAAATATGCCCTAGAGGCAATATATTGTATTATTATATTTCCATATTCATAATTAAGTGTTTATATTTTATGCTATAACTGCTATGATCCTAGAATATGTGATTCAGTGGAAAACTCATATGCACGTGTCAAATGATAAATGGATAAAATAAAGGTTCCTAGTCTCGCCTCTAAGACTAGATCAAGTGTTGTTGGAGATCACGTTTTCCGGATCTTAGGATATCGTTAAGTGTAACTATAGTCCTGAAACAACATTGAAATTATGACATTGGAAGAACGATCATATTGTATCGACCCAAACTTGTTTATTATGAATTGAGTTTATATCGTCTCTAATCAATTGTAATAACACAGAGTGTTAACTTGTTTTTGTACTCCTTAGACCATGAGACTATCATAGTCACTTCTTACCGTACGATAGGCTTTGTGGTTGCTCAAACATCACGTGTAACATGGTGATCATAACGACAACTTACAGATTCATCGAAAAGTTTGACAAGGGACTAGATAGCTCGAGAGAGGGTCTTGCTCCTCCGGTGATGGAGAGATATTCTTAGGTCCCTCTCGGTGTGAAGACATCCATCATCGTCAAGCCGGACACAGGTGAATTCGTCACGGGGATGCCAAAACACAATAACAAGAAATGAGAACAAAACCGGTAACGAGGATATTGGTATAGCTAGCATAGTGATGACTCAGGACGATACCGATGCATCTCGGGTTTTGTACAACACCGCGAAGCAAAGGGGATGTCACTGATACGTCTCCAACGTATCTATCATTTTTGATCGTTCCATGCTATTATATTATCTGTTTTGGATGTTTATGGGCTTTATTATACACTTGTATATTATTTTTGGGACTAACCTATTAACCCAGAGCCCAGTGCCAGTTTCTGTTTTTTCCTTGTTTTAGAGTATCGCAAAAAGGAAAATCAAACGGAGTCCAATTGACCTGAAACTTCACGGAACTTACTTTTGGACCAGAAGAAGCCCACGGAGTATCGGAGATGGACCAGGAGAGTCCCGGGCTGCCCACGAGGGTGGGGGGCGCGCCCCTGCCCCGTGGACAGCCCGAAGGTCCACCGACGTACTTCTTCCTCCCATATATACCCATATACCCTAAAAACTTCGGGGAGCACAATAGATCGGGAGTTCCGCCGCCAGAGTCCTCCATAGCCACCGAAAATCAATCTAGACCCGTTCTGGCACCCTGTCGGAGGGGGAAATCCCTCTCCGGCGGTCATCTATATCATCCCGGTGCTCTCCATGACGAGGAGGGAGTAGTTCTCCCTCGGGGCTGAGGGTATGTACCAGTAGCTATGTGTTTGATCTCTCTCTCTCTCTCTCATGTTCTTGAGGTGATACGATCTTGATGTATCGCGAGCTTTGCTATTATAGTTGGATCTTATGATGTTTCTCCCCCTCTACTCTCTTGTAATGGATTGAGTTTTCCCTTTGAAGTTATCTTATCGGATTGAGTCTTTAAGGATTTGAGAACACTTGATGTATGTCTTGCGTGGGATACCCATGGTGACAATGGGGTATTCTATTGATCCACTTGATGTATGTTTTGGTGATCAGCTTGCGGGTTCCGCCCATGAACCTATGCATAGGGGTTGGCACACGTTTTCGTCTTGACTCTCCGGTAGAATCTTTGGGGCACTCTTTGAAGTTCTTTGTGTTGGTTTGAATAGACGAATCTGAGATTGTGTGATGCATATCGTATAATCATACCCACGGACACTTGAGGTGACATTGGAGTATCTAGGTGACATTAGGGTTTTGGTTGATTTATGTCTTAAGGTGTTATTCTAGTATGAACTCTATGATAGATTGAACGGAAAGAATAGCTTCATGTTATTTTACTACAGACTCTTGAATAAATCGATCAGAAAGGATAACTTTGAGGTGGTTTCGTACCCTACCATAATCGCTTCGTTTGTTCTCCGCTATTAGTGACTTTGGAGTGACTCTTTGTTGCATGTTGAGGGATAGTTATGTGATCCAATTATGTTATTATTGTTGAGGGAACTTACACTAGTGAAAGTAAGAACCCTAGGCCTTGTTTCAACGCATTGCAATACCGTTTATGCTCACTTTTATCATTAGTTACCTTGCTGTTTTTATATTTTCAGATTACAAAAACTATTATCTACTATCCATATTGCACTTGTATAACCATCTCTTCGCCGAACTAGTGCACCTATACAATTTACCATTGTATTGGGTGTGTTGGGGACACAAGAGACTCTTTGTTATTTGGTTGCAGGGTTGTATGAGAGAGACCATCTTCATCCTACGCCTCCTACGGATTGATAAACCTTAGGTCATCCACTTGAGGGAAATTTGCTACTGTCCTACAAACTTCTACACTTGGAGGCCCAACAACGTCTACAAGAAGAAGGTTGTGTAGTAGACATCAGTCACATGATAACCAAAGGTTCACTCAGGTATCATTCGTGTGCTCACAGGGACTGATATGGACGTCTATGCACTACAAAAAAAGACACATCCGTGACATTTTGGGTCGAACGAATTTTTTTTCTTGTCATGCTTATGACACTTCTATGACGATAATTGTGATAAAATCACGTATCATCATAGATGTGGTGGGCTCCTACTTCTATGACAAAAAAATGACAGAAAATGGGCTTTTTGTCCTGAGCGGGCCGGAGACGCACCTGCATGACATTCTTTGGGCCGTCCATGACGCAAAAAATCATGGTAGAAGCGAGGGCGAGGAAAATATCAGGGAGTTCTCGGTTACGGTGGATGGTCGGGGCTGAATGATGCACGGATTTTTGAAGGAAATATGTCCTAGAGGCAATAATAATGTTATTATTTTATTTCCTTATATCATGATAAATGTTTATTATTCATGCTAGAATTATATTATCCGGAAACATAATACTTGTGTGAATACATAGACAAACTAAATGTCACTAGTATGCCTCTACTTGACTAGCTCATTAATCAAAGATGGTTATGTTTCCTAACCATAGACATGTGTTGTCATTTGATTAACGGGATCACATTATTAGGAGAATGATGTGATTGACATGACCCATTCCATTAGCTTAGACCCCGATCGTTTAGTATGTTGCTATTGCTTTCTTCATGACTTATACATGTTCCTATGACTATGAGATTATGCAACTCCTGTCACAACGTAACTGGGTGATTATAAAGGAGCTCTACAGGTGTCTCCAAAGGTAAATGTTGGGTTGGCGTATTTCAAGATTAGGATTTGTCACTCAGATTGTCAGAGAGGTATCTCTAGGCCCTCTCGGTAATGCACATCACACAAGCCTTGCAAGCATTGCAACTAATGAGTTAGTTGTGAGATGATGTATTACGTAACGAGTAAAGAGACTTGCCGGTAACGAGATTGAACTAGGTATTGAGATACCGACGATCGAATCTCGGGCAAGTAACATACCGATGACAAAGGGAACAACGTATGTTGTTATGCGGTCTGACCGATAAAGATCTTCGTAGAATATGTGGGAGCCAATATGAGCATCCAGGTTCCGCTATTGGTTATTGACCGGAGACATGTCTTGGTCATGTCTACATTGTTCTCGAACCCGTAGGGTCCGCACGCTTAAGGTTTCAATGACAGTTATATGAGTTTATGAGTTTTTGATGTACCGAAGTTAGTTCGGAGTCCCGGATGTGATCACGGACATGACGAGGAGTCTTGAAATGGTCGAGACATAAAGATTGACATATTGGACGGCTATATTCGGACACCGGAAGTGTTCCGGGTGATTCGGAGAAAACCAGAGAGCCGGAGGGTTACCGGAACCCCCCCCCGGAGAAGTAATGGGCCATATGGACCTTAGTGGAGAGAGAGAGGGGCAGCCAGGGTGGGCCGCGCACCTCCTCCCCCCTGGTCCGAATTGGACTAGGAGAGGGGGGGGCGCCCCCTTTCCTTCTCCCTCCCCACTTCCTTTCCCCCCTCCTAGTAGGAGTCCTACTCCTACTAGGAGGAGGACTCCTCCTTGGCGCGCCTATAGGGCCGGCCGGCCTCCTCCCATTGCTCCTTTATATACGGGGGCAGGGGGCACCCCTAGACACACAAGTTGATCCACGTGATCGTTTTCTTAGCCGTGTGCGGTGCCCCCTTCCACCATAATCCTCGATAATATTGTAGCGGTGCTTAGGCGAAGCCCTGCGACGGTAGAACATCAAGATCGTCACCACGCCGTCGTGCTGACGGAACTCTTCCCCGACACTTTGCTGGATCAGAGTCCGGGGATCGTCATCGAGCTGAACGTGTGGTAGAACTCGGAGGTGCCGTAGTTTCGGTGCTTGATCGGTCGGGCCATGAAGACGTACGACTACATCAACTGTGTTGTGCTAACGCCTCCACTGTCGGTCTACAAGGGTACGTAGATCACAGTCTCCCCTCTTGTTGCTATGCATCACCATGATCTTGCGTGTGTGTAGGAATTTTTTTGAAATTACTATGTTCCCCAACAGTGGTATCAGAGCCAGGTTTTATGTGTTTATGTTATATGCACGAGTAGAACACAAGTGAGTTGTGGGTGATATAAGTCATACTGCTTACCAGCATGTCATACTTTGGTTCGGCGGTATTGTTGGACGAAGCGGCCTGGACCGACATTACGCGTACGCTTACGCGAGACCGGTTCTCCCGACGTGCTTTGCACAAAGGTGGCTAGCGGGTGTCAGTTTCTCCAACTTTAGTTGAACTGAGTGTGGCTACGCACGGTCCTTGCGAAGGTTAAAACAACACCAACTTGACAAACTATCGTTGTGGTTTTGATGCGTAGGTAAGATTGGTTCTTGCTTAAGCCCGTAGCAGCCACGTAAAACTTGCAACAACAAAGTAGAGGACGTCTAACTTGTTTTTGCAGGGCATGTTGTGATGTGATATGGTCAAGACATGATGCTAAATTTTATTGTATGAGATGATCATGTTTTGTAACCAAGTTATCGGCAACTGGCAGGAGCCATATGGTTGTCGCTTTATTGTATGCAATGCAATTGCGCTATAATGCTTTACTTTATCACTAAGCTACGATGGTGATCAAGGTGTCGCGCCGGTGATGATGATGATCATGACGGTGCTTCGAAGATGGAGATCACAAGCACAAGATAATGATGGCCATATCATATCACTTATATTGATTGCATGTGATGTTTATCTTTTATGCATCTTATCTTGCTTTGTTTGACGGTAGCATTTTAAGATGATCTCTCACTAATTATCAAGAAGTGTTCTCCCTGACTATGCACCGTTGCGAAAGTTCTTCGTGCTGAGACACCACATGATGATCGGGTGTGATAGGCTCTACGTTCAAATACAACGGGTGTAAAACAGTTGCACACACGGAATACTCAGGTTATACTTGACGAGCCAAGCATATACAAATATGGCCTCGGAACACGGAGACTGAAAGGTCGAGCGTGAATCATATAGTAGATATGATCAACATAGTGATGTTCACCAATGAAACTACTCCATCTCACGTGATGATCGGACATGGTTTAGTTGATTTGGATCACGTAATCACTTAGAGGATTAGAGGGATGTCTATCTAAGTGGGAGTTCTTTAGTAATAAGATTAATTAAACCTAAATTTATCATGAACTTAGTACCTGATAGTATCTTGCTTGTTTATGTTTGATTGTAGATAGATGGCCCGTGATATTGTTCCGTTGAATTTTAATGCGTTCCTTGAGAAAGCAAAGTTGAAAGATGATGGTAGCAATTACATGGACTGGGTCCGTAACTTGAGGATTATCCTCATTGTTGCACAGAAGAATTACGTCCTGGAAGCACCGCTGGGTGCCAGGCCTGCTGCTGGAGCAACACTAGATGTTATGAACGTCTGGCAGAGCAAAGCTGATGACTACTCGATAGTTCAGTGTGCCATGCTTTATGGCTTAGAATCGGGACTTCAACGACGTTTTGAACGTCATGGAGCATATGAGATGTTCCAGGAGTTGAAGTTAATATTACAAGCAAATGCCCGGATTGAGAGATATGAAGTCTCCAATAAGTTCTATAGCTGCAAGATGGAGGAGAACAGTTCTGTCAGTGAGCATATACTCAAAATGTCTGGGTATAATAATCACTTGATTCAATTGGGAGTTAATCTTCCAGATGATTGCGTCATTGACAGAATTCTCCAATCACTGCCACCAAGCTACAAGAGCTTCATGATGAACTATAATATGCAAGGGATGAATAAGACTATTCCCGAGCTCTTCGCAATGCTGAAAGCTGCGGAGGTAGAAATCAAGAAGGAGCATCAAGTGTTGATGGTCAACAAGACCACTAGTTTCAAGAAAAAGGGCAAAGGGAAGAAGAAGGGGAACTTCAAAAAGAATAGCAAGCAAGTTGCTACTCAAGAGAAGAAACCCAAACCTGGACCTAAGCCTGAAACTGAGTGCTTCTACTGCAAGCAGACTGGTCACTGGAAGCGGAACTGCCCCAAGTATTTAGCGGATAAGAAGGATGGCAAGGTGAACAAAGGTATATGTGATATACATGTTATTGATGTGTACCTTACTAATGCTCGCAGTAGCACCTGGGTATTTGATACTGGTTCTGTTGCTAACATTTGCAACTCGAAACAGGGACTACGGATTAAGTGATGATTGGCTAAGGACGAGGTGACGATGCGCGTGGGAAATGGTTCCAAAGTCGATGTGATCCGGTCGGCACGCTACCTCTACATCTACCTTCGGGATTAGTATTAGACCTAAATAATTGTTATTTGGTGCCAACGTTAAGCATGAACATTATATCTGGATCTTGTTTGATGCGAGACGGTTATTCATTTATATCAGAGAATAATGGTTGTTCTATTTATATGAGTAATATCTTTTATGGTCATGCACCCTTAAAGAGTGGTCTATTCTTATTAAATCTCGATAGTAGTGACACACATATTCATAATGTTGAAACCAAAAGATGCAGAGTTGATAATGATAGTGCAACTTATTTGTGGCACTGCCGTTTGGGTCATATCGGTGTAAAGCGCATGAAGAAACTCCATACTGATGGACTTTTGGAACCACTTGATTATGAATCACTTGGTACTTGCGAACCGTGCCTTATGGGTAAGATGACAAAAACACCGTTCTCCGGTACTATGGAGAGAGCAACAGATTTGTTGGAAATCATACATACAGATGTATGTGGTCTGATGAATGTTGAGGCTCGTGGCGGATATCGTTATTTTCTCACCTTCATAGATGACTTAAGCAGATATGGATATATCTACTTAATGAAACATAAGTCTGAAACATTTGAAAAGTTTAAAGAATTTTAGAGTGAAGTTGAAAATCATCATACCAAGAAAATAAAATTCCTACGATCTGATCGTGGAGGAGAATATTTGAGTTACGAGTTTGGTGTACATTTGAAACAATGCGAAATAGTTTCGCAACTCACGCCACCCGGAACACCACAGTGTAATGGTGTGTCCGAACATCGTAATCGTACTTTACTTGATATGTTGCGATCTATGATGTCTCTTACTGATTTACCGCTATCGTTTTGGGGTTATGCTCTAGAGACGGCCGCATTCACGTTAAATAGGGCACCATCAAAATCCGTTGAGACGACGCCTTATGAACTTTGGTTTGGCAAGAAACCAAAGTTGTCGTTTCTGAAAGTTTGGGGCTGCGATGCTTATGTGAAAAAGCTTCAACCTGATAAGCTCGAACCCAAATCGGAGAAATGTGTCTTCATAGGATATCCAAAGGAAACTATTGGATACACCTTCTATCACAGATCCGAAGGCAAGACTTTTGTTGCTAAATTCGGAAACTTTCTAGACAAGGAGTTTCTCTCGAAAGAAGTGAGTGGGAGGAAAGTAGAACTTGATGAGGTAACTATACCTGCTCCCTTATTGGAAAGTAGTACATCACAGAAACCAGTTTCTGTGACACCTACACCAATTAGTGAGGAAGCTAATGATGATGATCATGAAACTTCAGAACAAGATACTACTGAACCTCGTAGATCAACCAGAGTAAGATCGGCACCAGAGTGGTATGGTAATCCCGTTCTGGAAGTCATGCTACTAGATCATGATGAACCTACGAACTATGGAGAAGCGATGGTGAGCCCAGATTCCGCAAAATGGCTTGAAGCCATGAAATCTGAGATGCGATCCATGTATGAGAATAAAGTATGGACTTTGGTTGACTTGCCCAATGATCGGCAAGCAATTGAGAATAAATGGATCTTTAAGAAGAAGACTAACGCTGACGGTAATATTACTGTCTACAAAGCTTGACTTGTTGCAAAAGGTTTTCGACAAGTTCAAGGGATTGACTACGATGTGACCTTCTCACCCGTAGCGATGCTTAAGTCTGTCCGAATCATGTTAGCAATTGCCGCATTTTATGATTATGAAATTTGGCAGATGGATGTCAAAACTGCATTCCTGAATGGATTTATGGAAGAAGAGTTGTATATGATGCAGTCGGAAGGTTTTGTTGATCCAAAGGGAGCTAACAAAGTGTGCAAGCTCCAGCGATCCATTTACGAACTGGTGCAAGACTCTCGGAGTTGGAATAAACGCTTTGATAGTGTGATCAAAGCATTTGGTTTTGTACAGACTTTTGGAGAAGCCTGTATTTACAAGAAAGTGAGTGGGAGCTCTGTAGCATTTCTGATATTATATGTAGATGACATATTACTAATTGGAAATGATATAGAATTTCTGGATAGCATAAAGGGATACTTGAATAAGAGTTTTTCAATGAAAGACCTCAGTGAAGCTGCTTACATATTGGGCATTAAGATCTATAGAGACAGATCAAGACGCTTAATTGGACTTTCACAAAGCACATACCTTGACAAAGTTTTGAAAAGGTTCAAAATGGATCAAGCAAAGAAAGGATTCTTGCCTGTGTTACAAGGTGTGAAATTGAGTAAGACTCGATGCCTGACCAATGCAGAAGATAGAGAGAAAATGAAAGATGTTCCCTATGCTTCAGCCATAGGCTCTATCATGTATGCAATGTTGTGTACCAGACCTGATGTGTGTCTTGCTATAAGTCTAGCAGGGAGGTACCAAAGTAATCCAGGAGTGGATCACTGGACAGCGGTCAAGAACATCCTGAAATACCTGAAAAGGACTAAGGATATGTTTCTCATATATGGAGGTGACAAAGAGCTCATCGTAAATGGTTACGTTGATGCAAGCTTTCACACTGATCCAGATGATTCAAAATCGCAAACCAGATACATGTTTACATTAAACGGTGGAGCTGTCACTTGGTGCAGTTCTAAACAAAGCGTTGTGGCGGGATCTACATGTGAAGCGGAGTACATAGCTGCTTTGGAAGCAGCAAACGAAGGAGTCTGGATGAAGGAGTTCATATCCGATCTAGGTGTCATACCTAGTGCATCGGGTCCAATGAAAATCTTTTGTGACAATACTGGTGCAATTGCCTTGGCAAAGGAATCCAGATTTCACAAGAGAACCAAGCACATCAAGAGATGCTTCAATTCCATCCGGGATCTAGTCCAGGTGGGAGACATAGAAATTTGCAAGATACATACGGATCTGAATGTTGCAGACCCGTTGACTAAGCCTCTTCCACGAGCAAAACATGATCAGCACCAAAGCTCCATGGGTGTTAGAATCATTACCGTGTAATCTAGATTATTGACTCTAGTGCAAGTGGGAGACTGAAGGAAATATGCCCTAGAGGCAATAATAATGTTATTATTTTATTTCCTTATATCATGATAAATGTTTATTATTCATGCTAGAATTGTATTATCCGGAAACGTAATACTTGTGTGAATACATAGACAAACTAAACGTCACTAGTATGCCTCTACTTGACTAGCTCATTAATCAAAGATGGTTATGTTTCCTAACCATAGACATGTGTTGTCATTTGATTAACGGGATCACATTATTAGGAGAATGATGTGATTGACATGACCCATTCCATTAGCTTAGCACCCGATCGTTTAGTATGTTGATATTGCTCTCTTCATGACTTATACATGTTCCTATGACTATGAGATTATGCAACTCCCATTTGCCAGAGGAACACTTTCTGTGCTACCAAACGTCACAACGTAATTGGGTGATTATAAAGGAGCTCCACAGGTGTCTCCAGAGGTAAATGTTGGGTTGGCGTATTTCCAGATTAGGATTTGTCACTCCGATTGTCGGAGAGGTATCTCTGGGCCCTCTCGGTAATGCACATCACACAAGCATTGCAACTAATGAGTTAGTTGCGAGATGATGTATTACGTAACGATTAAAGAGACTTGCCGGTAACGAGATTGAACTAGGTATTGAGATACCGACGATCGAATCTCGGGCAAGTAACATACCGATGACAAAGGGAACAACGTATGTTGTTATGCGGTCTGACCGATAAAGATCTTCGTAGAATATGTGGGAGCCAATATGAGCATCCAGGTTCCGCTATTGTTTATTGACCGGAGACATGTCTCGGTCATGTCTACATTGTTCTCGAACCCGTAGGGTCCGCACGCTTAAGGTTTCGATGACAGTTATATGAGTTTACGAGTTTTTGATGTACCGAAGTTAGTTCGGAGTCCCGGATGTGATCACGGACATGACGAGGAGTCTCGAAATGGTCGAGACATAAAGATTGATATATTGGACGGCTATATTCGGACACCGGAAGTGTTTCGGGTGATTTCGGAGAAAATCGGAGAGACGGAGGTTACCGGACCCCCCCCCCCCCCGGGGAGAAGTAATGGGCCATATGGGCCTTAGTGGAGAGAGAGAGAGGCAGCCAGGGTGGGCCGCGTGCCTCCTCCCCCCTGGTCCGAATTGGACTAGGAGAGGGGGGGGGGGCGCCCCCCTTTCCTTCTCCCTCCCCACTTCCTTTCCCCCCCCTCCTAGTAGGAGTCCTACTCCTACTAGGAGGAGGACTCCTCCTTGGCGCGCCTATAGGGCCGGCCGGCCTCCTCCCCTTGCTCCTTTATATACGGGGGCAGGGGAACCCCTAGACACACAAGTTGATCCACGTGATCGTTTTCTTAGCCGTGTGCGGTGCCCCCTTCCACCATAATCCTTGATAATATTGTAGCGGTGCTTAGGCGAAGCCCTGTGACGGTAGAACATCAAGATCGTCGCCACGCCGTCGTGCTAACGGAACTCTTCCCCGACACTTTGCTGGATCGGAGTCCGGGGATCGTCGTCGAGCTGAACGTGTGCTAAAACTCGAAGGTGTCGTAGTTTCGGTGCTTGATCGGTCGGGCCGTGAAGACGTACGACTACATCAACCGTGTTGTGCTAACGCTTCCGCTGTCGGTCTACAAGGGTACGTAGATCACACTCTCCCCTCTCGTTGCTATGCATCACCATGATCTTGCGTGTGCGTAGGAATTTTTTTGAAATTACTACGTTCCCCAACAAGTTTTGCGTGTTTGTCTCGTACACGTACACGCGTGTGTGCGAGGCATCGAGCTCTAACTGATCCCGAGCGAGGCGTTCGCTTACTAAACCCAAGCATTTGTACTAGCTATGTTACTGAACCCGAGCGATCGATCCCTTGAATGTTAACTGAACCCGAGCAATTTCTTCACTACTGCTGCTAACTGAAGCCGATCGAACCTGCTGCCGCTTGATGAACAATGACCGTTGTTGGGGGTTTGATGAAAAGTTCCCGGTGGGGGTGGATGAACAGGACCCCATTGTAGAAGTAGCCCGTTGCCGCTGGATGAACAGGACCCCGATCGAGGAGGCCGCCACGCACACCCGGGACGGTTGGGGTGGATGAACGGGACACCATGGAGGGCTGGTTGGACAGTAGCCGGTGGAGGCTAGATGAACAGGACCCCATGGAGGGATGTTTGAATAGGACCCCATGGAGGGCTGGTTGAACAGGACCCTATGGGGGCTGCTTGAACAATAGCCGGTGGAGGCTAGATGAACAGGACCCCGTGGATGAACAGTAGCTAGTGGAGGCTGGAGGAAGTCGACGGTGGATGAACAGTAGCAGGTGGAGGCTGGAGGAAGTCGGCGGTGGATGAACAGTAGCCCGTGGAGGCAGGAGCGAGAGGCAGTAGATGATGGATGAATAGTATCCCGTGGAGTCCCGTTTTGCGGTACGCCACACCCCTCCCGATGAACAGGACCCCGTTTCGACCGTAGGCGCTCCAACACATGTCCATTTCCTCCGTTTTGTGGTACGTCAGACCCCTCCCGATGAACAGGATCCTGTTTCGACCGTAGCAGGTCGAACATAAGGCCGTTTCCTCCGTTCTGCGGTACGCCATGCCCTGTTTCGGCTGTTCCGTCCAAGCCGATTGGCTCCCAATGAACACGACGCATTTTGACCCGGTTTGTTGCCTCCCGATGAACAGGATGCTATTTCTCCGTTCCGACCTAGACGGTTGGCTACCGATGAACATGATGTTGTTGCTGCCGTTCATTGCCTCTCCATGTACACGAGCCCTGGCCGTATGTATGCGTGAGTACGTGTTCGAAACCCAGCCCATTTGTACGTACGTGGTCGTATTTTTTGGCATGTGGTTGTACGTACGTGTACACAGTTTAGAAGGGACTGCCTGAAATACTACGTCGGGGGCTCTACTACTACACGTGCCGCTCCTTGCTCGGTCATGGTTCATCGTTGCAGAGAGACCGATCGACCAGTATGTACATACACGTCCGCGACCAGATAGACTACGTTACGTACACTTCGACTGGATGGGTCCAAACTGTTAGGGAGGATAAGGATGCACTTACTTTCATGCAAAGATATAGATGGTGGGTCTGAGAGATTCATTTTTCTGCGCGCGTAATAAGGAGGCACTTTCTTGCGTGCAAGATGTAGCTAGTGGGTCCATCTGTCATCCTCATCGCTTACACTACTCTTCCACGCATAACAAGTATTTCTAGAAGCCCGTTTTCTTGTTAGGCCTAATGCATCCCTCCTAGGAAAGATTTGCAGCCCAGAAGGGCAAAGAATAACAAATTGACCTGGTTTGGGTACTCCGCAAAAAAGTATAGCTAGGCTAGCCATTTTTACCTTGGAAATTAATATCTGGGCTAGATATTTGGTCAACATAAAATAATAGCCTGGGCTAGACGGGCCACAGCCCCCCCAGTTGATACCCTGCTCCTTCGAACAACAACAAAAACATCGCTCAAGAAAAAGTCTGCTCACACCTCAAAAAACAAATACTGCTCGAGCTGCTAGGTCCCAACTGTCGGCCACTCCTTGTGCAATTCTCTCGTTTATTGACTATATAGGTTGACAATGGTGTGGGACCGTCATGTCAGGAAACTAGGAGGAAGCAAAAAAATTATAGTTGTATATAATAAGGAGGACCTTGCGTAGGTACGACTATGGCCCTGGTGGGTTCCTACTGTCATCCTCTCCAAGTAAAGTCATCTCCTGATTCCTCATGTTCGTTGACCATGTTGACAATGCTCGGCGCCACGGCGAGCGCAAAAACTCAAAGGATGACGGAGCGGGACTCGTGGGCTCTATGAATGGTCTGATACAATGGCCGCTGCTCATTCAGGAAGCCATGATCATCGAACACCTATGAGCACCTTCGAGAGGCTGAGCCAGCATGAAATGGTAAGGCCGCGCTTGAGAGCTCTGGATTGTTTCACACATGTATTAAGATACAAGTGTAATTTACTCGTCATCGGAAACAACGTGTAAAATACAGGCGTAATGAAACCGACGGTCCGAGGTCTGTAACGAAAACCGGCGAGTTATGCGTGTATTTGAGAGACGAGTGTATATTTTACTAGTCAAAAACGACCAACAAAGTGCTTCGCCCAAGACCATCTGCTTTTATTTATAAGCGTCATTTTTACAAGCGGTTTTGGTTGGAAAACGATGATCTAATCATGGCCTAAGATGATGAGTTGGTTAGATGATCATATGGTTTCACCTCTGACCTAGCCGAGTTGTCGTATAGGCTACAAATGAAACATAAGACGATGAACTTCTTAAGCATAGAAACAACAAAAGAGGATGATCCTCATAACATGCAAATCACTGACATTAGATCAACATGCAAAACAATATGAAGCATTATTCTCAAGAGGCACGATGAACAGCTCGTGACATGCCACAACATTCCAAGCTCAACTTTGCAATCAAACTTACAAGGCCTGACATTTCATAGACAACATTCAGAACAAACTCTTAAAATACCTTACATAAGTCAACTTCATGTGACCATGCATCTCATCAGAGTAAATATTTACTTCTGAACTGAACACACAAATAGGAAAAAACAATCGACGCTGCTCACAGCAAAGAGCGTCCCATTCCAAAATATCAAATGCATGTCTTCTGGCTAACATCAATGAGCAAAATTTGACAAGGTTTTCCAATTCCAAAATATTAAACAAATGTCTTCTTGCTAACATCAATGATTAAACTTTGACAAGCTTTTCCATTCAAAATATGTAATGCCTATGATTGTGGTATGGGCAGGGTTTGTCATCACTTTGCACATTGAAATGACACATGGAGCCGGATTAACCAGCGTATCTTTTTGTGCAGTTCCACTGAAATCAAACAATGTCTTGTGTAGCATGGTGGATTTCGTATTTATATGTTGCAAGGCGTTGAAGATGTTGGCAGCTCCATTCAAGTGGATAGTCCGGTGGCTCAAGGTGACGACGAATGATTAGAGAACCATTCGATGTATTGTGCATGATGAAGTATTATGGAGGACACGAACCATCTGAACATTTTGTGCAGTTCCACTGAAATCAAGCTGAGCATCTCTGTCTACATAAATACAAAAAGTGTGATGAATATAATAGTGGTACTAGTTGATTAAACATATGCTCACAGCTACAATCATCTTCATTATCTTACCAGGAAAAGATAGCAATACAATAACTTCAATTAAACATTTATTCAAAACAATACAACAGTATAAGTAGCACAACATAACAAAGCACAATCATGTGGATGAAGGCCGATACTGACCTCGTTTGTTATAGCTGTGTCGGCCACTGACTTGGTAATACCTTTCCTTGTGGAGTGAATTTTGCACTCCACGTGCTATTTGAGACGTCTCCAACGTATCTATAATTTATGAATGTAGCGACCAGACCTCAAACGGTCCAATCTCTGTGCTCCGGTGTCATCCCTGGATCAGTAACGCTGACACCACACAGTACTTGAAGGATTTATAACAGAGTAGCAATCACACACCTATTACATCGAGTGTCTCAGAAGAGAACTTAATACAATAAATATGGCTTAAGGCCATCTATTAACGATAGCAGCGGAAGGCTTGGAAGATAAGTGAGTCCATCAACTCCAACGGCATCACTTAGTATAGAACCACGACCTAAAGGCACCTTACTCGTCGTCTGAAAAGTTTGCAACATTAACGTTGCAGCCCGAAACGGGTCAGCACATGGAATATGCTGGCAATGTAACACATAGAGGGTGACAAAAGAATATGGCTATTCTATATGCATATATGGATGGTGGAAAGCTCTATGGTTACAGTTTTTGTGTAAAGCCAATTTTTCCCTACTGCAAAGGAATAAATTTTATTTAACTATCATGGTAGTTGTTAAACATTGAGAATGGTTGACAGCATTCTCAATCCCAATTAAATAACATCATTAAAAACCCAACAAAAATTAATTAGAGTAACATGATGAGATTCACATGATAATCTAGGTACTAGATACTCAAGATGTCCATAACCGGGGACACGGCTAACCATGATTAGTTTATACACTCTACAGAGGTTTGCGCTGTCATAGCCCCAGTTCAGCCCTTGCTTGACTTTGCTCGCATCCATGCATCATGTTAAATTTCATGAAACTTGAAATGGGGATGATCAAACCCCTAGCACCAAAGCAGTGCAAATAGGCCCAACTTTAAATATTTTCAATGAACCCAATATGCCCTTAAAAGAATGTTCATCTTTTTTGGTTCTGGCTAAAACCTTTGCCAAAAATGGGTTCATAAATTTTGGAGCCATTTTGGATTTTTGAATTAGGACATAACTACTTGCATTTGGGCATTTAAAATACTATAAATACTTTTAAATGCCCAAATACTTTTGAAAGTAATTTTAGGCTGTTGGGAGTAATTCCAAAGGTGCCTATGATTATTTTCAAAATTTTCTAAAATGGATTAGTATTTCTACTAATTCAAAACAAACAACAGAGAATTAAATAAATGAAAACAGAAAAAGAGAGAGAGAGATAGTACCTGGGCTTACCTGGCGGCCCAAGAGGCCGGCCCAACCCACCACCGCAGCCTCCTTGTCGTCTTCCTCCCCGGCCAGTAGGCAGAGCGTGTGCTTGCCGCGCGCGCACACGCGCCCGAGCCACCTCCTGCCTGGCTGCCTGCGTCCCCGACGCCCTGGACGCCTTCATGCGTCGCCACGCACCCTCCCTCGACCCTCTGCACCTCCTCCCTCCACGCAGCTCTCTCCCCTCCCCTCTCTTCACCCACCGAGCGGAGCTCATCGCCACCGCCGCCGTTTTCGTAGCCACCACTGTCCTCGCGCCCCCTCTCCCTCTCTGGAAGCTCCGCCATGACCTTCTCGTCATCTTCCCCAAGCCAAATGACGCCAGAGCGCCCTGCAGCGTCGCCATCGTCGTTGTCTTCTCCCTCTACCTCGAGCGCCGCCCCGTCTGATTCGTCGCCGTCCGGGCTTCCCCGACCTCATCGACGACGCCATCGAGTTCACTGTGAGCTCCTGCTCCTCCCTCCTTGCTCCCCCTCCTTACCCATTCGCTAGTCACCGTCACCGCGAACCCGAGCTCCGGCCGCCGCCATGGCCGGTGAGCTTCGTGCTCCCGAGCTCCTCCAGTTGTGCTCGTTGCCTCCGCGTGCTCCTGGCGATCCCAGAAACCCATAAAGACCATCGGCCGCGCCCGCCGTGCCCCGTAACGCCTAAACCATGGATGCCCGAACTCCGGCGGCCGCAACCGAGCTCGCCGCCGTCGACTCCGGCCACTCCGGCTCACCCCGTCTGCTCCATCAGCTCCGCGAGAGCAGCAGCTCTTCATAGAGCCTCCCCACGCCAAAAACCATCGCCTGTGGGCGATTTCCGAAGCTCTCCGCTGTCTCTGGCCTCGCCGGCGACGAACCGCGGGTCAACTCTAGTGGTGTTGACCCTGTTTGACTGGGGTTTGACTCCCCTGAGTCAGTGACATGTGGGGCCAGCCCCTGACTAACCCCAGATTATGTTTTTTTGTTAGCACTAATTAACACTGTTAATTAGTTAGGACGCTGACATGCGGGTCCCACTAGTCAGGTTTGACCTGACCAGCCATAGTTGACCTGATGACATCACTCTTATGTCATGCTGATGCAGTAAAACCTTTTCTGGAATTTAAATAAATCTTAAATGATTTATTATTTTCAGAAAATGCCTAAAACTTCTAAAAATCATAGAAATTCAACCGTAACTCCAAATAAGATAAATTATATATGAAAAATTATCAGAAAAATTTAAGGAATCCATCTGTACCGATTTCATGCATGTTTGAACAATGTATGTCCTCTGTTTTGGACAAAACAAATAAAGGGCATTTAAATAATCATATATGGAGTTGGAATTTGAATCTTGTATTCAAACCAACTTCATTTAAATCATAACTAGATGCATTAGCTCAAATCACAGCATATTGCCATGTCATGATCATGCATCATATTGTCGCATATACATTGATTGTGTTCTTCTCTATTGCCGGTGTTTGTCCCCCTTCAGTAGACGACGTTCCGACGATGTGATCGATGACACCGATGAAGAACTATACTATCTTCAGAAGTGCCAGGCAAGCAAAACCCCCTTGTTCATTCCGATACAATTCCACTCTCTTGCTCCTGCTCTCTTTTACTGCATTAGGACAACAGCGATTCAACTGTTACATGCTGCGGTAGTTGAACCCTTTCCTCTGCATGACCTGTCATTGCCACAGTAATTAGATGAAACCCACTAGCATGAGTAGGAGTTGTTTGAGCCCTGATGTGCCTACTCATTCATGCTTGTTCGTCATGCCTGCTACTGCTTAGAGTTGAGTCAGGTCCGATTCATCGGGATGAATTGGAATGTGGTGAACATGTCCTCCTGTTGAGAGCTAAGTGTGTGAACACGATTGGTAAAGGTAGTGGTGAGAGGCCATGTAGGAGTACATGGTGGGTTGTCTCATTGCAGCCGTCCTCAGGAACTGAGTTCTATGTTTGTGATCCATGAAACAGCTACTACCACACATTGGGCCCTGAAATATGACCCCGCTTGACTTACTGACCCCTCTCGTCCTCAGGAGTTGCAACTAGTTTCTGGTGTTTATAGGATATGTGTTGGCGGCCGTGCATAGCGCTGACCCTAGGGGTGGGCTATGATGCGGTAGATACACCGTGGCACGGTGTACCGGGCGCCCGTTTGGTGTCTCGGGAACCCTGCACACATCATTTGGGGCTGTGAGCGAAACTCCGGCCGGATCTCCTCGCGGATGGAACCCGAATAGGCGATAAACCTGGACTAGAGACTTGTGCGGTTAGTCAGGTCGTGGTCTACACCCATGTCGGCTTTCACTTGAAGTATGCCGAGCACATGTTGTGTGCAGACGCTAAGTGGTGGAAACATGTGTGACGAAGTACACCCCTGCAGGGTATAAAACTATTCGAATAGCCGCGTCCGCGGTAAAGGACTTCTGGGTTGCCTATAACAGTTCATAGAGAAGTGAAAGTGGATACTCTAAAATGCGCAAGACAAGCGTGAGTGCTATGGATGGCGTTCTCGTAGGGAGACGGGAGCGGAGCCATAGTGGTGTATTGATATGGTGAATATGTGGACTCATGTGCGCCACCTCAAAAGAGTTACTTGCAGTCATAGTTTAAGATAGCCACCGAGTCAAAGCTGGCTTGCTGCAGTTAAACTCCACCACCCCCTTGTTGATACCGATGCATATGTAGCTAGTTCTGATGTAAGTCTTGCTGAGTACTTTTGTACTCACGTTTGCTTAATTTATGTTTTGCAGAGACTTCAGTCTCGCTAGTAGTTTCGCGTGGACTTCGATGTTTAGCTTGATACCTCAGCTACGATCTTGTGCCCTCGGCAGGATCTGGTAGATAGTCAGGCTTCTCAGCCTTTTTCATTTGTAGATGTCTGTACTCAGACATGTTAAGCTTCCGCATGTGCTTTGATTTGTATGGTATGATTGTTGGGTCATGAGACCCATGTTTGTAATATCTCGCTCCTCGGAGTCTATTGAATAAATATTTGAGTCGTAGAGTTATGTTGTGATGCCATGTTGTATTTACACATATCGAGCATATTGTGTGTATGATTGAAATGCTTGGTATGTGTGGGATCCGACAATCTAGTTGTTTATCCTTGGCAGCCTCTCTTATGGGGAAATGTAGTCTAGTGCTTCCATGAGCCATAGTAGTCCGCTACAGCCCGGTTCACCGGAGTCCTGCTAGCCCAGCACTACTGCTCAGGACACTTGACTGGCCGGCATGTGTTTCACTTGGTTCCTGGGTCTGTCCCGTCGGGGAAATGTCACGCGGTGACATCCGGAGTCCTGCCTAGCCTGCTACAGCCCGGGTTCCCAGAGTCCTGTTAGCCCAGTGCTACAGCCCGGATTCACACGCTGCTGACCGACATGCTTGATGTGATTCATGTATGCCTGTCCCCATAGGTTGGTGCCGCTTTGGGTTCACGACTAGCCATGTCGGCCCGGGTTCTCTGTCATATGGATGCTAGCGACACTATCATATACGTGAGCCAAAAGGCGCAAACGGTCCCGGGCCATGGTAAGGCGACACCCATGGGAATACCGTGCGTGAGGCCGCAAAGTGATATGAAGTGTTACCGGCTAGATCGATGTGACTTGGAATCGGGGTCCTGACAGTGTTGGTATCAGAGCCTGACTGCCTGTAGGATTACCAAGCCAAACTGGTCGAAGTTGAGTCTAGAAATGCTTTAGTTATATAAGGGAATTGATTGTGGAAGGGAATGTAAGGTTCTTTTTACTCCTTTACCTTATGCCTTCTGATCTGAGTCAACCTCTTCTTTTCTATGGGGAATAAGAACTAGGCCTTCTCATCTATCTATCAGGATGACGTGTTACTAATCCATAGACTTATAAGATTGTTGGATTTAAGCCCCAGTTCTCTTTCTACTACTTCCGTGTGTTGTTAGTTAATCTCAGAACCTTGATATTATGATGTTGATAGGTCATGCCACTATTTTGCAGGATGTCTCAAATCTTCTTGAGCATTTACAGTTGTTATGTTGTCCGAGTCATCCCAGGTTTCTAAGTAGTCTGATGCATTTGCAAACCCTTCCTCTTGTTCATGATGTCCATTTGGGCCAGATTAATCACACTGATTGGTGAGTTGAGGTAGTCTGTTGCCTCGACATATATGTTGGATCTATTATCATGACCCTAGGTGTTTTAGGGAGTCACCTAGTAATCTAGCCATGTTTTGTGTTCCGGTGTGATGATTCTGGCCATCATTCTTGAAAGCATCCCGTGATGCCATTTAGTAGTAGATATTCTATTCCTGGGTTTTTGAACCCGAGATTCACCCTACTTCATGTTGTTAGTATTTGCTAGTTCCCTTAAGATATTAGTAACCTTTGCGATAGTCCTCGAGGTCCGTGGTATTTCCTTCTTCCAAATACCATGAACCATTAAGGCAGAAGTTCTTTGAACAAGAAGATCACTATTAGAGTACTCCTGAGGAGTTCTCCATTCATAACTGTGATTCTGCCAGTTCTACCTTTCTGCATGGGTTATCCGGAAGAAAAATGTTGAACTCGTTCGACATACTAACCCATGAATCCACCACTCAAAATGTTATATGCTCTTTGAGTTGTCCATTCTCAGCTGTATTCCGACCATCATCTATAAATTGATAGTCAGGAATAGTTGTGCATTCGTGTTCATCGATGCCTATTATTCTTGTGGTCCGTCAAGCCATTCTATTTCAGAATGACTAGGAGAAACAAACTCCGGTACATCATCCATATCCAGGATTGGGTCAAAGTAGTTGTGTTCTACAGATCAAATGCCCATCCAGCTTTTGCTCTATTCTACCCTGGAGTGTTACCCCTTTTATCTCAGGATTGTCATGAGAATTACACCATCTCTCATGAATTCTTGACGCAGTGATACTTCTTGCCATCATTTTTCATTCCTCGGCCCCGTGTTGTCGCAACCGGAATGCCATCAAGTGAACCATGATGTGTGAAATCAATACTCCTAGCAACCGTGTTGCTCGGTAGTAAATGGACAATATTCTTATTCCTAGCGTGTTGGTTTTTGAGCTACCATTCTAAGATTGATCGTGCTACCTAGTCCATATCTCCGGGTGCACTCATCGACCAATGAGTTAGGATTGTGACAATCCCTCGCTCCTTGATGATATCGTCTTGCCCTGAAAAGCAAGATTGTTCTCGAGCTTAATGACATATCGGTGGTTCGTGATTTTCCGAATATCTTCTCGGAAGTATTACCAGGTTGTTCCCTGATCACTATGTTGAGTTCGTGATCATGTTGGATTTTCTCTAAACCATCCATTATCCAAGAATCTGTGTTGGATATCCCTGGGCTAGTTGGTTGAGCTAGACAACAACTTGGAGAGTTGGAAGATAAAAGGCTTTGCCGAATTTGGCTCTTTCTGAAGGGATATCTTTGTGTTGTGTATGTGTTGAAGAAAGATGATATCTTCACCAATTGGTCCTCGTGATCAGTTGTTGGATCTATTGTCTTGTCAAAACATTGACTTGAGTATGGGCTATCATCAAGTCAAATCAGAACCAACGATGTTCGTAGTGTTGTCTTACTCGTGGTTGATCCCTCGAGAATACACCATTACATCTTTTGGTCTGACCAATACTATCATCGTGTTCACATGATGGTGGAAGTCCAGTGATATGGAAATTCCGGTGAGTTGTTGTTGAGCCCATCAATAGCATTTTGTCCCCCCCCCCCCATGATTCATGTTGAACATCAACCTAGTTTGGAAACTTTATAAGCAATGCCTTCGTGTTCCGTTCATGAAGCTTATGCTTGGATGGAAGAAGCGACTTCCTCGAATTCATGTGCATTTGGTGCAAGTTGCCGCCGTGAGTTCGAGAAAGATTGTTTTTGTTTCCCCTGGCACCATCCCAAGTCAGTTATGCATGTGTGAATGTATTCTATGGTTTGGTAGATTAATTACCTCCACTCCATATGTATTCCCCAGCACACCAAGCCACTGATTGACTTGTTCAAGGCAAAGAAGTCTACGCTTGGGATCTAATCCATGGACATGCGTAAAGACTTTGAAATCCTTGATGATGGTTCCCCACCTGAACTCGATAGTGTTTTACTATAAGACTACTACGTGGTCATGCTCGTCTTGGATAGTGTGTTCACAGGTTTGTAGCAGAACCAGCTCATGTTTTGGAGCTTGCTATCATAGTTCATTCCCCGAGAATCTCGCAACGTCATCTCGTCAAATTGTGTTGCAAACCTTCATTTTTCTTTCTAGACTGGATGGGTCTGGAATATCCTAACACCAACCAGATCTGAATCTCAGGCAGATATGATGGTTGGAATGTACTCTAAGAACTATAATGTTGGTCTCTCTATAACCGATAACGTGGATGTCGTGGCCAACACACCTAGCCGGAAGGCCTATTATTGTAGTATCTTGGTTAAAGAAGTTGGTCACCTCCCCATAAAGATTTCGTAGGATTTACCTCCGTAGTTAATCCTTATGGATTCTTGAGCTTCTGAAGTCTGACCTTTTACCTGATGTTCTAGATATCAAACCATATCTATAAATGGATTATGCTAGCACATCAAGGAGAACATTAGAAGCGGAGTGCTAAATGTCTCTCGGTCGATCATCCAGATTCTGTTCCCTTAGCCTCGCTAAGGGAATATCTGAGAAGGTATTATCTTCCTTTGTATCCGCATCATCCATCACTAGTCATCATGGTGGTATGTCGTGTTGCCAGGATCCTTGCCACGGATGTTGGTAGAACCTTGATGAATATGGAAATGCTCAAGTTCCCGAGAGCACGCGCAAGCAAAATCATCCCTTGTGTTGTCTTCAACAAGGTAGTCCACATCATCCATCCTAGTCCGAGTATGCCATTTCTTCGAGCTATTTCGAACGATCAGTTGTAAATTGCGTTAAGCTGGAATGAAGAGTTTCAATGATCTATGGATCAAAAGTAATTCTTTTTGCCACTTAAGGGCATATCTCTGTGAGTCACCTTCTTAAAGGTGTCTCGTTGTGGTATCATGGCAACCCAACTCCTTGCTACGTTGACACCGTTCACCACCCTCCTAGGTGTGGGGATTCCGCTACTTATTTAAACCTTGTCATATGCTCATTTCCATCATTCTTAATGTGTGTATCGTGTCTCATCTCGACAGATGTCGCTATGTCTCGTTCTGAGAGTTGATCGTCGGTTGCTCGATCTTCGAGAAGATCGATCCTTCCAGAGTTTTCCCTTCCCTCTCGTTGTCATGTTGGTTGGAGTTCTCAGAGCAAGACATCGAGACAAAGATGGTGATCGAACCAACGTTCTTATGAAGTGCAACCTGGATCGTGAAGATTATGTTAGCTTGTGTTTTCCCCCTTCACCTTACCCTACGCTCAAATCTCGGGACGAGATTCTTGTTTAGTGGGGGTGAGCTGTCATAGCCCCAGTTCAGCCCTTGCTTGACTTTGCTCGCATCCATGCATCATGTTAAATTTCATGAAACTTGAAACGGGGATGATCAAACCCCTAGCACCAAAGCAATGCAAATAGGCCCAACTTTAAATATTTTCAATGAACCCAATATGCCCTTAAAAGAATGTTCATCTCTTTTGGTTCTGGCTAAAACCTTTGCCAAAAATGGGTTCATAAATTTTGGAGCCATTTTGGATTTTTGAATTAAGACATAACTACTTGCATTTGGGCATTTAAAATACAATAAATACTTTTAAATGCCCAAATACTTTTGAAAGTAATTTTAGGCTGTTGGGAGTAATTCCAAAGGTGCCTATGATTATTTTCAGAATTTTCTAAAATGGATTAGTATTTCTACTAATTCAAAACAAACAACAGAGAATTAAATAAATGAAAACAGAAAAAGAGAGAGAGAGAGATAGTACCTGGGCTTACCTGGCGGCCCAAGAGGCCGGCCCAGCCCACCACCGCAGCCTCCTTGTCGTTTTCCTCCCCGGCCAGTAGGCAGAGCGTGTGCTCGCCGCGCGCGCACACGCGCCCGAGCCACCTCCTGTCTGGCTGCCTGCGTCCCCGACGCCCTGGACGCCTCCATGCGTCGCCACGCATCCTCCCTCGACCCTCTACACCTCCTCCCTCCACGCAGCTCTCTCCCCTCCCCTCTCTCTCACCCACCGAGCGGAGCTCGTCGCCACCGCCGTCATTTTCGTAGCCACCGCTGTCCTCGCGCCCCTCTCCCTCTCTGGAAGCTCCGCCATGACCTTCTCATCATCTTCGCCAAGCCAAACGACGCTAGAGCGCCCTGCAGCGCCGCCATCGTCGTTGTCTTCTCCCTCTGCCCCGAGCGCCGCCCCGTCCGATTCGTCGCCGTCCGGGCTTCCCCGACCTCACCGACGACGCCATCGAGTTCACTGTGAGCTCCTGCTCCTCCCCCCTTGCTCACCCCCTCCTTACCCATTCGCTAGTCACCGTCACCGCGAACCCGAGCTCCGGCCGCCGCCATGGCCGGTGAGCTTCGTGCTCCCGAGCTCCTCCAGTTGTGCTCGTTGCCTCCACGTGCTCCTAGCGATCCCAGAAACCCATAAAGACCATCGGCCGCGCCCGCCGTGCCCCGTAACGCCTAAACCATGGATGCCCGAACTCCGGCGGCCGCAACCGAGCTCGCTGCCGTCGACTCCGTCCACCCTGGCTCACCCCGTCTGCTCCATCAGCTGCGCGCGAGCAGCAGCTCTTCGTAGAGCCTCCCCACGCCAAAAACCATCGCCTGTGGGCGATTTCCGAAGCTCTCCGCCATCTCTGGCCTCGCCGGCGATGAACCGCGGGTCAACTCCGGTGGGGTTGACCCTGTTTGACTGGGGTTTGACTCCCCTGAGTCAGTGACATGTGGGGCCAGCCCCTGACTAACCCCAGATTATGTTTTTTAGTTAGCACCAATTAACACTATTAATTAGTTAGGACGCTGACATGCGGGTCCCACTGGCCAGGTTTGACCTGACCAGCCACAGTTGACCTGATGACGTCACTCTTACGTCATGCTGACGCAGTAAAACCTTTTCTGGAATTTAAATAAATCTTAAATGATTTATTATTTTCAGAAAATGCCTAAAACTTCTAAAAATCATAGAAATTCAACCGTAACTCCAAATAAGATAAATTATATATGAAAAATTATCAGAAAAATTTAAGGAATCCATTTGTACCATTTTCATGCATGTTTGAACAATGTATGTCCTCTGTTTTGGACAAAACACATAAAGGGAATTTAAATAATCATATATGGAGTTGGAATTTGAATCTTGTATTCAAACCAACTTCATTTAAATCATAACTAGATGCATTAGCTCAAATCACATCATATTGCCATGTCATGATCATGCATCATATTGTCGCATATACATTGATTGTGTTCTTCTCTATTGCCGGTGTTTGTCCCCCTTCAGTAGACGACGTTCCGACGATGTGATCGATGACACCGATGAAGAACTATACTATCTTCAGAAGTGCCAGGCAAGCAAAACCCCCTTGTTCATTTTGATACAATCCCACTCTCTCACTCCTGCTCTCTTTTACTGCATTAGGACAACAGCGATTCAACTGTTACATGCTGCGGTAGTTGAACCCTTTCCTCTGCATGACCTGTCATTGCCATAGTAATTAGATGAAACCCACTAGCATGAGTAGGAGTTGTTTGAGCCCTGATGTGCCTACTCATTCATGCTTGTTCGTCATGCCTGCTACTACTTAGAGTTGAGTCAGGTCCGATTCATCGGGGATGAATTGGAATGTGGTGAACATGTCCTCCTGTTGAGAGCTAAGTGTGTGAACACGATTTGGTAAAGGTAGTGGTGAGAGGCCATGTAGGAGTACATGGTGGGTTGTCTCATTGCAGCCGTCCTCAGGAACTGAGTTCTGTGTTTGTGATCCGTGAAATAGCTACTACAACACATTGGGCCCTGAAATATGACCCCGCTCGACTTACTGACCCCTCTCGTCCTCTGTCCAGGAGTTGCAACTAGTTTCTGGTGTTTATAGGATATGTGTTGGCGGCCGTGCGTAGCGCTGACCCTAGGGGTGGGCTATGATGCGGTAGATACACCGTGGCACGGTGTACCGGGCGCCCGTTTGGTGTCTTGGGAACCCTGCACACATCGTTTGGGGCTGTGAGCGAAACTCCGGCCGGATCTCCTCGCGGATGGAACCCGAATAGGCGATAAACCTGGACTAGAGACTTGTGCGGTTAGTCAGGTCGTGGTCTACACCCACGTCGGCTTTCGCTTGAAGTCTGGCGAGCACATGTCGTGTGCAGACGCTAAGTGGTGGAAACATGTGTGACGAAGTACACCCCTGCAGGGTATAAAACTATTCGAATAGCCGCGTCCGCGGTAAAGGACTTCTGGGTTGCCTATAACAGTTCATAGAGAAGTGAAAGTGGATACTCTAAAATGCGCAAGATAAGCGTGAGTGCTATGGATGGCGTTCTCGTAGGGAGACGGGAGCGGAGCCATAGTGGTGTATTGATATGGTGAATATGTGGACTCATGTGCGCCACCTCAAAAGAGTTACTTGCAGTCGTAGTTTAAGATAGCCACCGAGTCAAAGCTGGCTTGCTGCAGTTAAACTCCACCACCCCCTTGTTGATACCGATGCATATGTAGCTAGTTCTGATGTAAGTCTTGCTGAGTACTTTTGTACTCACGTTTGCTTAATTTATGTTTTGCAGAGAGACTTCAGTCTCGCTAGTAGTTTCGCGTGGACTTCGATGTTTAGCTTGATACCTCAGCTACGATCTTGTGCCCTCGGCAGGATCTGGTAGATAGTCAGGCTTCTCGGCCTTTTTCATTTGTAGATGTCTGTACTCAGACATGTTAAGCTTCCGCATGTGCTTTGATTTGTATGGTATGATTGTTGGGTCATGAGACCCATGTTTGTAATATCTCGCTCCTCGGAGTCTATTGAATAAATATTTGAGTCGTAGAGTTATGTTGTGATGCCATGTTGTATTTACACATATCGAGCATATTGTGTGTATGATTGAAATGCTTGGTATGTGTGGGATCCGACAATCTAGTTGTTTATCCTTGGCAGCCTCTCTTATGGGGAAATGTAGTCTAGTGCTTCCATGAGCCATAGTAGTCCGCTACAGCCCGGTTCACCGGAGTCCTGCTAGCCCAGCACTACTGCTCAGGACACTTGACTGGCCGGCATGTGTTTCACTTGGTTCCTATGTCTGTCCCCTCGGGGAAATGTCACGCGGTGACATCCGGAGTCCTGCATAGCCTGCTACAGCCCGGGTTCCCGGAGTCCTGTTAGCCCAGTGCTACAGCCCGGATTCACACGCTGCTAACCGACATGCTTGATGTGATTCATGTATGCCTGTCCCCATATGTTGGTGCCGCTTTGGGTTCACGACTAGCCATGTCGGCCCGGGTTCCGTGTCATATGGATGCTAGCGACACTATCATATACGTGAGCCAAAAGGCGCAAACGGTCCCGGGCCATGGTAAGGCGACACCCATGGGAATACCGTGCGTGAGGCCGCAAAGTGATATGAAGTGTTACCGGCTAGATCGATGTGACTTGGAATCGGGGTCCTGACATGCGCACTTTTCCCCACAAGACCCGATCTCCTCCGTTGGACTTCTCGCACTACATGGTGTTTGAGAAACGGATGACTGAGACATAGTCTTTCAGAAGCGCTAGCACCTTACGAACAGGTAGACCGTACCAACCTACATCCCCTACATCTGCTAGTCTACCACTGTAATAGTTCGCACGACTTAGTCAACTATGCTAGAGCCTATAGTAGCTTGTGGCTGCACACGGAAGTTTCTAGCATGAATAATCTCATGATCCCTTTGAGCCTGGGTGGTGGTCCAAAAGAAAACAGGCAATCGCTGGAATACCCGGGTGCCTCAATCCACCACCTTAAATAAACCATTAGTTAACAATCTCACATCTGTCATGGATACACTCACCCAATCCACGTCTACTAGCGTAGCATAGCAATAAGAAGCAAACGTAGAGTAACACCCAAAGGTTTGATAATAAACAGGTAATAGGTTCTACCTGAACTACTTCCCAAACCCACAATTTAATTAGATCCTAATCATGCAATGTGTGAGGATTGATCTAATGCAATAAAGCTGGGTAACTGGAAGTATGATCAAAGTGTTACTTGCCTTACTGATGATCCGGGAAACCTAGCGATTTGAAGTAGCAAGCGGCGCACTCCGGGTACTCTATCGCAAACAAACAAGCATATAATAAGTACTCAACTAATGCACAGGTGAAACTCGAACAAAAGATCTAACCAGAAAGTTCAACTTAAGAACTCCGATTGACAAAAAGAATCAAATCGAACAAAGCAACGAAAGGCAAACGGCAAAAGAAACAAGATTCGTTTACTATTCTAGACCTAGGGCAATTTTTACAGTGACAAAAACTTGTTTGAGTTGGTTAAACGAAAAGAGGGTTTCGAGATGAAACTCCGGGCGCTTGAATCGCCTGATTCTGATAAACGAGCGAAAAGTTAAACTAGAACGAACATCGGATCAGAGATCGTGATCAGAAAAACTGCGGATTTAATCTGAAAAAAAAGAAAAAACAACGAACAGGTTAACAAACAGACGAATGGGCGCTCGCTAAATAAATAAACCGGAAAAAACCGATCTATTTATAAAAAACAAAAACTAGGGTGTTAAAAAAACCGAATCAGTTTTTTTTTCAAAAACCGGCCGGCGACTACCTCGGCGGCGGCGGCGGCTCTCCGGCAGGGCGGCGGGTGGCGCGAGGCGGCGGGGCGGCGGCTCCGGGCGATGCGGGCAGCGGCGGCTCTAGGCGGCGGCGGGCGATGCGGCGGCTTGCGGCGGCGCAGGCAGCGGCAGGCGGCGGCGGGGCGGCGTGGGGTGGCGGCGGCGGCTCGGGGCTCCAGGGGTGCTCCGGTGGGGTTTATAAAGGAGGGGCGGCCATGGCTTGGGAAAGGGGGCGATGGGCGGCGGTGGCTCGGGATCAGACTCCCGAGTCCGGCGGCTGCACGAGCGGCGAAGGCGGCGACGGCTTGGGCCGGCGTGGCTCGGCTCGGCCCTTGGCCCAGTCGGGCGCGGGGTTTTTTTTAAACAATTTCGCTGCGCCTAAAAATAAATAAAAATCTAAAAATGCCAAAACAAATTTTCTCCATCTAAATAAAATATTTAGATCAGGATGAACATTTTTTGGCTCTAAATGCAATTTTTGGAAACGTGCAATTTTTCCTAAATTCAAATAAAATAGCAAATAAAACCAAAATAAAACCTTATTTGATTTTTTATTAAATACTCAATATTTCTTTATTTTTGGGAAAGTCATTTTATTCCCTCTCTCATATTTTGATAATAGAAATAATTGAAGATAAAATAAATAAAATCAAATGATCCTATTTTCAAAATTTGAGAAAACTCAAATATGAAAATAACGAAATCCCCAACTCTCTCCGAGGGTCCTTGAGTTGCATAGAATTTCTAGGATCCACCAAAATCAATAAAATATGATATGCAATGATGGTCTATTGTATAACATTCCAAATTGAAAATTTGGGATGTTACAAACCTACCCCCCTTAAGGTGAATCTCGTCCTTGAGATTCGGGTTGGCTAGAAAATAGGTGAGGGTGGTCCTTCAGCAATTCCTCCTCTCGTTCCCAGGTGGCTTCATCCTCCGTGTGGTGGCTCCACTGAACCTTGCAAAACTTGATAACCTTGCTGCGGGTGACTCGACTAGCATACTCTAGAATCTTGACTGGTTTCTCCTCATAGGTTAAATCACTGTCCAACTGAATTGCTTCCAGCGGCACTGTATCTCTCAACGGTATGTCAGCCATCTCTGCGTGGCACTTCTTCAACTGGGAAACGCGGAACACATCGTGAACTCCTGACAATCCTTCGGACAATTCCAACCTATAGGCTACTTCTCCCATACGCTCCAAAACTTTGTATGGTCCTACAAAACGTGGCGTTAACTTTCCCTTAACTCCAAAGCGCTTAACTCCTCGAAGTGGTGATACTCGAAGATAAACTCGGTCTCCTACTTCGTAAACTGTCTCCTTGCATTTTGAATCTGCATAGCTCTTCTACCTGGACTAGGCTACCTTGAGCCTGTCGCGAATCAATTTCACTTTCTGTTCAGACTCCTTAATCAGATCCGGTCCAAACAACTGACGGTCTCCAACTTCATCCCAAGACAATGGGGTCCTGCACCTCCTTCCGTACAAGGCTTCCAAAAGGGCCATCTTCAAACTGGATTGATAACTGTTGTTGTAAGAGAACTCTTCATATGGCAAATTCTCATCCCAACTAGATCCGTAATCTAGCGCACAAGCTCTTAACATATCCTCCAAAATCTGATTGACTCTCTCGGTCTGTCCATCTGACTGCGGATGGAAAGCTATACTAAACTCTAGTCTGGTACCCAAAGTTTCATGCAACTGATTCCAGAACTTTGAGGTAAATTGGGTTCCTCTATCTGATACAATGCTCTTTGGAACTCCATGTAGACATACGATCCTGGTCATGTATATCTTTGCCAACTTTCCACTGGTATAGGTAGTCTTCACTGGAATGAAATGGGCTACCTTTATCAAACGATCGACTACAACCCATATTGAGTCATAGCCTGAACGAGTTCTGGGTAAACCTATAATAAAATCCATGCCTAACTTATCCCACTTCCATTCGGGTATCGGCAATGGCTGTAGCAATCCTGCTGGTTTCTGATGCTCTGCCTTTACTCTCTGACATACATCACAAACTGCTACATACTCCGCAATATCCTTCTTCATTCCGGTCCACCAGAAAGTATCCTTCAAATCCAAATACATCTTGGTATTTCCTGGGTGAATCAAATATGGTGAATCATGTGCCTCTTGCAGAATTAACTTCCTGATCTCCGAATCATTATGCACATAAACACGGTCTTCAAACCATAGGGTATCGTGCTCATCTTCACGAAATCCTTTAGCTTTTCCTTTGCTCATTTTCTCCTTAATAGAGGCAATCTCCTTGTCCGTCCTTTGAGCTTCTCTGATCTTATCCATCAAGGTAGACTGAATCTCCAAGGCTGCTACATAGCCTCTCAGAACTATCTCCAAACATAGCTCACGAAGATTTTCAGTTAACTCCCTTGGTAAATCTCCCATCATTAAGGTGTTGACATGGCTTTTACGGCTCAACGCGTCAGCTACTATGTTAGCCTTTCCGGGGTGATAATGTAATCTCATATCATAATCCTTGATGTGCTCCAACCATCTTCTTTGCCTGAGATTCAACTCTTTCTCCATGAAAGTATACTTCAAACTCTTGTGATCCGTGTACACCTCACAAGGGTTTCCAATGAGAAAATGTCTCCAGGTTTTCAATGCATGCACTACGGCTGCTAACTCCAAATCATGCGTAGCATAATTCAACTCATGAGTCTTAAGCTGTCGTGAGGCATAGGAAACAACTCTTCCTTCCTGCATAAGCACTACTCCAAGTCCTCAATGTGAAGCGTCGCAATACACCTCATAACCCTTGGTCTGATCTGGCAAAATCAACACAGGTGATGTAACCAACCGTTTCTTCAACTCCTGGAAACTGGCCTCACACTCCTCGGTCCATTTGAACTTGGTATCCTTCTTCAACAACTCCGTCATAGGCTTCACAATCTTTGAGAAATTCTCAATGAATCTCCGGTAGTATCCTGCGAGTCCAAGAAAACTCTGGATCTCTCCAACTGTTGTTGGCGCTTCCCAATTGATCACTGTATCAACTTTAGTGGGATCTACTACTATACCTTCTTCGGATAAAACGTGTCCAAGAAATCCAACTTCCTTCAACCAAAACTCACATTTGCTAAACTTGGCATATAATTGATGTTCTCTGAGCTTTCCAAGTACCAAACGCAAATGCTCTTTATGCTCCTCTTCATTCCTCGAGTAAACCAAGATATCATCAATGAACACTACGACGAACTTATCCAGAAACTCCATAAACACCTTGTTCATCGTGTTCATAAAATATGCAGGTGCGTTAGTCAGACCAAATGACATAACGGTATACTCGTACAGCCCATACTTGGTGGTAAAAGCCGCCTTAGGTATATCCTATTCTCGAATCTTCAACTGGTGATATCCTGATCGCAGATCAATCTTTGAAAATACCTTAGCTCCTTGCAATCGATCAAACAGATCATTGATCATCGGTAGTGGGTACTTGTTCTTGACGATTACTTCATTCAATCCTCGATAATCAACAACCATCCTTAACGATCCATCCTTCTTTTCCACTAGAAGTACTGGCGATCCCTAAGGTGAAGAACTTGGGCGAATATATCCTTTATCCAGTAACTCCTTAATCTGCTTCTTAATCTCCACCAAATCCTTTGCGGGCATCCTATATGGTCTCTTTGATATTGGCCCTGTGCCTGGCAAAAGCTCAATCAAAAATTATATATCTCTATCTGGTGGCATGCCTGGCAATTCCTCTAGAAATACATCCAGGAAATCCTTCACCACTGGTACTTCCTCCTGCACAACTCCTGTTAAACAATTTACTTGAGTCCTTTTTGGCACATGCCGTGATACATACTTGATCCTTCTTCCTTCTGGGGTGGTAAGCAAAATTGACTTACTGGCACATTCAATATTCCCTTCATACTTTGATAACCAATCCATGCCTAATATCACATCCAATCCTTGAGATTCCAACACTATTAGGTCTGAGGAAAATACGTAGTTACCAATCCTTAATGGTAACCGATCACACCATAGGCTAGCCATATAGTCTGCTCCAGGCGAGGTTACTAACATGGGTGACCTAAGGGCTTGGGTTGGCAGTTTATACTTATCCACAAATCCCCTTGATATGTATGAATGCGATGCACCGATATCAAAAAGAACGAGTGCAGTAAATGACTTAACCGAAAACTTACCGATTACTGCATCCGGCTGCTCTTCAACCTCCTCCACATTAACGTGGTTCACCTGTCCCCTGTTGAAAGGGTTCGGATTCTTCCTAGAGCTTCCATTGCCATTTCCATTCTGGGATTCAGGACATTCGTTGGCATAATGTCCGGTCTTCTGGCACTTAAAGCAAGTGACTTGGCTCAGGTCTTTCTTGGCTGGGGTTGGTGCGGTTCTGGCTGTTGCTTCCTCCATTCCCATTACCATTCTTGGGGCCATTGTGATTGTGCGAGCTACCTCCCCCATGGGTATGCTGAAAATGTCCTCCCGGTCTAGAGGTAGAACGTGGCTTCTGTTGAGCTCCAGAATTGTACTTCCCTTGTCCATACTTCCTCTTGCGGTTCTCAATTTGCTGCTGCTTCCCTTCAATCATGAGAGCACGATCTACCAACTCCTGGTAGTTGTTGAAGGTTGCTACCATCAACTGCATGCTCAACTCATCATTCAATCCTTTCAGAAACTTCTCCTGCTTAGCTGCACCCGTAGCAACGTCATCTGGGGCATAACGTGCTAGGTTACTAAAGTCCTCCACATACTGGCCAACTGTCCATCCTCCTTGGTGCAAGTTGCGAAACTCTCGCTTCTTCATGGCCATAGCTCCTGTGGAAACATGGGCAGTACGAAAAGCCTGCTGAAACTGGTCCCACGTGACAGTGTCGACAGGGAAAGTGGCTGTGAAATTCTCCCACCATGATGCTGCGGGTCCTTCCAGCTGATGTGCGGCACACTTCACCTTTTCCGCATCTGTGCATCCTGCCGTGGTCAACTCTCTTGTTGTCTTGCGAAGCCAATAATCTGCTACTATCGGCTCGGTGCTACTGGAAAACACCGGCGGATTCAGCCTAAGAAAACGGGCTAAGTGATCAACATGTGGTGGTGGTGGTGGGTTGTTGTTGTTGTTCCCCTAATTCTAATTCTGGACTAGCAACTGCATCAATGTGTTCTGCTGCTGGATCAACTGGGTGAGCTCCAGTGGGAAGGTAAATCTGGGGTCACGTCTCGGAGGCATCTGAGGGTTTAGAAAAGATGAGATTTAAGAATAGAGGGGGTCTAAAGAGAAAACACTACCCATATGCACATGAGGCAAAAGCAAACAATTCACTTCATTCAATCAATCAAACAAGGGCATACAATCGATCTAACTATCGCAAAAGTGCTCGAACTACTATATTTACATGGTGGACTACTACTACTGATGGGGTGGTCTACTAGAAATATTCTTCGGTTGCAGACTCCATGATATCTGCTCCAGCTTCATCAACATAGTCATCGTCGCTATCATCTAGATCCGAGTTGGTGTCGTCGATGATGATGTAGTCTTCCGGGCGAATCTCCTTGGGTTCTTCGTCTTCTTCTACTGGTGTAGGGCCTCCCATAAATATTCCAATCTTCTTGATCAGATCGTCATTCTTCTCCACTAATACTTCGATTTCCTCTTCATAATCTTCACGTGTAGCCTTGAGTTCTTCCTCCAGTTCCTTGATTTTTGTCCTCGCCTTCTTCAGATCTATCATGTCGGCGCACATCTGGTTCTCCTGACGTTGAATGTGTTGGTTTAACTCCTGGATAAAAGCTGCAACTGATCTATCCTTCTTGGTGCTGATCATCTCCCAGTGCTCATCTCGGCGCCCACAAATCTGGTAGATAGTATCTTTGAGATCATTGCGGTAAACTTCTCCAATGCGTCCCATGGCGATGTGAGATGCCATGCTCTTTCCTAGACTCCATGTTGGTGCATCAAAAGAAAACTCTATGGGCTCAGTGACTGGCATGAACGTCCTGCCTGGAACTTGAACTTGAATCATCCAGCGCTCTTCTTCAGGTAGAGTGGCGTTGTAGGTTCCGGTGAAGCTTGGTACTCCTATGTTCAGGTATCTAGTGACTTCCTTCAAATGACGTCCAAAGGGTGTATCTTCATCCGGTTGTGTGAACTTGTTCCTTGCATCCGCCATCCTAAAAGAGTAGAAAAGATGAGTGGTCAAAATGATAAGAGTGAGTAGTGATCTAGGGCTTTAGCTTAGTGATCATGTCCTACAGTCAGCGTGTGCTCTGATACCATCTTGTAGCGACCAGACCTCAAACGGTCCAATCTCTGTGCTCCGGTGTCATCCCTGGATCAGTAATGCTGACACCACATAGTACTTGAAGGATTTATAATAGAGTAGCAATCACACACCTATTACATCGAGTGTCTCAGAAGAGAACTTAATACAATAAATATGGCTTAAGGCCATCTATTAACGATAACAATGGAAGGCTTGGAAGATAAGTGAGTCCATCAACTCCAACGGCATCACTTAATATAGAACCACGACCTAAAGGCGCCTTAATCATCGTCTAAAAAGTCTGCAACATTAACGTTGCAGCCCGAAACAGGTCAGCACATGGAATATGCTGGCAATGTAACACATAGAGGGTAACAAAAGAATATGGCTATTCTATATGCATATATGGCTGGTGGAAACCTCTATGGTTACAGTTTTTGCGTAAAGCCAATTTTTCCCTACTGCAAAGGAATAAATTTTATTTAACTATCATGGTAGTTGTTAAACATTGAGAATGGTTGACAACATTCTCAATCCCAATTAAATAACATCATTAAAAACCCAACAAAAATTAATTAGAGTAACATGATGAGATTCACATGATAATCCGGGTACTAGATACTCAAGATGTCCATAATCGGGGACACAGCTAACCATGATTAGTTTATACACTCTACGGAGGTTTGCGCACTTTTCCCCACAAGACCCGATCTCCTCCGTTGGACTTCTCGCACTACATGGTGTTTGAGAAAAGGATGACCGAGACATAGTCTTTCAGAAGCGCTAGCACCTTACGAACGGGTAGACCGTACCAACCTACATCCCCTACATCTGCTAGTCTAGCACTATAATAGTTCGCACGACTTAGTCCACTATGCTAGAACCCATAGTAGCTTGTGGCTACACATGGAAGTTTCTAGCATGAATAATCTCATGATCCCTTTGAGCCTGGGTGGCGGTCCAAAAGAAACAGGCAATCGTTGGAATACCCAGGTGCCTCAATCCACCCAGATGTGTGTTTAGGCTGCCACCTTAAATAAACCATTAGTTAACAATCTCACATCTGTCATGGATACACTCACCCAATCCACGTCTACTAGCATAGCATAGCAATAATAAGAAAACATAGAGTAACTCCCAAAGGTTTGATAATAAACAAGCAATAGGTTCTACCTCAACTACTTCCCAAACCCACAATTTAATTAGATCCTAATCATGCAATGTGTGAGGATTTATCTAATGCAATAAAACTGGGTAATTGGAAGTATGATCAAAGTGTTACTTGCCTTGCTGATGATCCGGGAAACCTAGCGATTCAAAGTAGCAAGTGGCGCACTCCGGGTACTCTATCGCAAACAAACAAGCATACAATAAGTACTCAACTAATGCACAGGTAAAACTCGAACAAAAGATCTAACCAGAAAGTTCAACATAAGAACTCCGGTTGACAAAAAGAATCAAATCGAGCAAAGCAACGAAAGACAAACGGCAAAAGAAACAAGCTTTGTTTACTATTCTAGACCTAGGGTAATTTTTACAGTGACAAAAACTTGTTTGAGTTGGTTAAACGGAAAGTGGGTTTCGAGACGAAACTCCAGGCGCTTGAATCGCCTGATTCCGATAAACGAGCGAAAAGTTAAACTAGAACGAACATCGGATCAGAGATCGCGATCAAAAAACCGCGGATTTAATCCGAGAAAAAGAAAAAATGACGAACAGGTTAACGAACGAACGTTCGTTAACAGAAACTAAACGAAAAACGCGTTCGTTAAAACGAACGGACGAACGGGCGCTCGCTAAATAAATAAACCGGAAAAAACGATCTATTTATAAAAAACGAAAACTAGGGTTTAAAAAAAACCCGAATCGGTTTTTTTTCAAAACCGGCCGGCGACTACCTCGGCGGCGGCGGCAGCTCTCCGGCAAGGCGGCGGGTGGCGCGAGGCGGCGGGGCGGCGGCTCCGGGCGACGCGGGCAGCGGCGGCTCTAGGTGGCGGGGCGGCAGCAGGCGGCGGCGGGCGACGCGGGCAGCGACAGGCGGCGGCGGGGCGGCGTGGGGTGGCGGCGGCGGCTCGGGGCTCTAGGGGGGCTCCGGTGGGGTTTATAAAGGGGGGGCATGGCTTGGGGAAGGGGGCGATGGGCGGCGGTGGCTCGGGATCAGACTCCCAAGTCCGGCGGTTGCACGAGCGGCGAAGGCGACGGCGGCTTGGGCCGGCCTGGCTCGGCTGGGCCCTTGGCCCAGTCCGGCGCGGGGTTTTTTAAACAATTTCGCTGCGCCTAAAAAATTTCTAGAAAAATAAATAAAAATCTAAAAATGCCAAAACAAATTTTATCCGTCTAAATAAAATATTTACAACAGGATGAACATTTTTTTGGCTCTAAATGCAATTTTTGGAAACGTGCAATTTTTCCTAAATTCAAATAAAATAGCAAATAAAACCAAAATAAAACCTTATTTGATTTTTTATTAAATCCTCAATATTTGTTTATTTTTGGGAAAGTCATGTTATTCCCTCTCTCATATTTTGATAATAGAAATAATTGAAGATAAAATAAATAAAATCAAATGATCCTATTTTCAAAATTTGAGAAAAACTCAAATATGAAAATAACGAAATCCCCAACTCTCTCCGAGGGTCCTTGAGTTGCGTAGAATTTCTAGGATCCACCAAAATCAATAAAATATGATATGCAATGATGGTCTATTGTATAACATTCCAAATTGAAAATTTGGGATGTTACAATGAAGTATTCATGCTGTTATATTATCATTCTTAGATGTTTTACAATCATTTTATAGCAACTTTATATCATTTTTTGGGACTAACCTATTGACATAGTGCCCGTGCCAATTGCTGTTTTTTGGTTGTTTTTTACATCGCAGAAAATCACTACCAAACGGAGTTCAAACACTGTGAAACTTTTTGGAGAATTTTTATGGACTAGAACACCCAGGATGGGCAAGAGCAGCACTTGGGGGGTGCCCCGAGGGGGGCACAACCCGCCAAGGCACGCTTGGGGGTCCAGGCGTGCCCAGGTAGGTTGTGCCCACCTCGGTGGCCTCCCGCACCCCCTCTTTACCCTATAAATTCCCAAATATTCTGAAAATCCTTGGGATTAACTTAGATCAGAGGTCCCGCCGCCGCTAGGCTCTATAGCCATCGAAAACCAATCTAGACCTCGTTCTGGCACCCTGCCGGAGGGGGGGAATCATCTCCTGTGGCCATCTTCATCATCCTAGCGACCACCATGATGAGGAGGGAGTAGTCCTCCCTCGAGGCTAAGGGTTTGTACCAGTAGCTATGTTTTTAATCTCCCTCTTTTTGGATATTTTTTTGGACTAAAAGACTACCAATGGGACAAGGAAGTATCAGAGGGGTGCCCCGAGGGGGCACAACCTACCTGGGTGCGCCTGGGGGCCTCCCGCACCACCTCTTCACCCTATAAATCGTCAAATATTCCAAAAACTTTAAGGGTAACCCTAGATCAGAAGTTCCGGCGCCGCAAGCCTCTATAGCCACGAGAAACCAATCTAGACCCCATTCCGGCACCCTGCCAGAGGGGGAAATCATCACCGGTGGCCATCTTCAGGGCACCGTGATGAGGAGGGAGTAGTCCACCCTCAGGGCTGAGGGTTTGTACCAGTAGCTATGTGTTTAATCTCTCTCTCTCTCTCTCTCTCGTGTTTTTGAGATGGCACGATCTTGATGTATCGCGGGCTTTGTTAATATAGTTGGATCATATGATGTTTTCCCCTCTCTATTTTGTTGTGATGAATTGAGTTTTCCCTTTGAGATTTCGTTCTTATTAGATTGAATACTTTTATGGATTTGAGAACACTCGATGTATGCCTTGCTATGAATATCCGTGGTGACAATGGGGTATCATATTGATTCACTTTATAGGTATTTGGCACTCATCTCACGGATTCCCAGGGTGACATTGGGGTAATCTATGCGTAGGGGTTGATGCACGTTCTCGTCTTTTTTCTCTGGTAGAAATCTTGGGGCGCTCTTTGAGGTTCTTTATGTTGGATTGAGTATTATGAATCTAAAATTGCTTTGGTGTTATTTTAATATGAACTCTCGATAGATCGATTGGAAATATTAACTTGTGTTATTTTAGTACGGACTCTTGATAGATCGATCGGAAAGAATAACTTGGTGTTATTTTAGCACGAACTCTTGGATAGATCGACCGAAAAGAATAGCTACAAATAATTTCTTCTTATGTTCTCCGCTAGATATGAACTTTGTAGTGATTCTTCATCTCACGTTGAGGGATGGTTATATGATCCAATTAGATTAGCATTGTTGATAGATTGCACTAGCAAAAGTACAGACCCTAGGCCTCATTTTCAAGCATTGCAATACCGTTTGTGCTCACTTTTGTTACTTGCTACCTTGTTGTTTTTTATTGTTACTATTACAAATACCAATATCTACTATCCATATTACACTTGTGTCACCATCTCTTAGCTGAACTAGTGCACCTATACAAATTACCATTGTATTCGGTGTGTTGGGGACACAAGAGACTTTATATTATTTGGTTGCAGGGTTGTTTGAGAGAGACCATCTTCATCCTATGCCTCCCATGGATTGATAAACCTTAGGTCATCCACTTGAGGAAAATTTCTACTGTCCTACAAAACTCTGCGCCTGGAGGCCCAACACGTGTCTAGAAGAATAAAGTCGCGTAGTAGACATCACTGTTGAGTTTCCCATGCTCTCTGCAGACTAGTCATGTCACCAGCGTCTAGTAATACTCCATAAACATTCTCGGTCATTGCTTGTGTAATGCAGCGCAAACATTGATTGTTCCTTTCTGCAAAGAGGAATGACCAACTAGGACCAATAATGCAACAGTTTGCCTTAAACACATTGGCTCCTTTTGTGCAGTTCAACTAAAATCAAAGTCAAAATAAAACCGAGCAGAAGTTTTGATATCCCTATATGCAACAGTAGGTATAAAGGAAACAATTACTGAGAAATAACGGTTGATGACTTATACTCCCAGAAGAAAAAAATCTACCTTATCTTAATGGGAAATAAAGCAGGACAGTAGCAATCCACAAACAGTGTGATTCATTCATATGAACTGAGACATTATCTTAACAATACCTAGTTTCAACATGTATAAATAACGACAAAGCAGAAAAGTACCATTCCTAAAACAATGCAACTGATTCATATTAACATAGACATTATCTTAACAATACCTTAGTTAAACATGTAGAAAGAACTACAAAGTAGGATAGTACCATTTGTAAAACACTGTAACTCATATATAATAACAAATACATTATCTCAATGATACATTTCTTAAATATGTACTCCCGCTGATCCCTAACAGAAATGGTACTCCCGCCGATCCCTAACAAGTGTTGCAGTTTTGAACTAAGATTCAGTAGTTAATTCTGAGAGTGGCATTGCTTAATTTTACCAGTGGCATTATATTAACAAAAAGCATAAATAGTTCCAGGGGAGAGTGGGCGCAATAGCACCATGTCCTTCCATCTACATAGAAAGGGGGTGATGCAGAGTTTGTTGTAACAAAGCACAAGGATAATGTCTGGGTTGGTCCCATTTGTGTTCACTTAATGGGAAAAGACAGCAATACAATAGCTTCAATTCAACATTTATTTAAAATAGTATCACTACAAGTAGCACAACATCTCAAAGCACACTGCACAATCATGTGGATGAAGGCCGGTAGTGACCTTTCATGAGGCAAACAAGATCAAATATGAATCAGCCAACACAAATAGGAAATCCAATCTCGCTTTGTGTAGTTATATTAAATCAAGCAAAGTTGTCGGTGTGACATTTAAGTTGAACTGCACAAAACACTCTTAAAACATAAGTGTTTTGCACAAAGAAGCAAAAGGTGCCAATAGCAACGAGTTGAATAGGTATCCCTGTTTTCAGAGGTAAAAAAAGAAATAATTACTGGCCAATAAAAGAGGATGAATCATATGGCCACAAAAGAAGCATCTACCTTATCTTGATGGAAAACAAAGTAGGACAATAGCATTTCTAAAACGGTTGCATTGGTTCATATTAACAGAGACATTCTCTTAAAATAACATTCGTTAAAAATGCAATTTACTTTTACCAGTGGCACTGCTTCAATTTTCCAGCGGCATTCTTAGATTAACAACAACAAAATAGTTGTATGGGACATGGGGCATGCCAGCACCATGTGCGTCCACACATATAAATGGGTGATGCAGAGTATGTTGCCAAGCAGCATATCTGCATTGGTCCCATATTTGCTCTCTTTGAACCTTTTTCCTATGTGAGGGCAGCAAATCTAGCCCTGCACAAACTACCCGTTCCCCCAGTTTCTTTCCTTTTTCAACAAAGAGATCGCTTCCTTATAGATGTGTGTATTGGATTACCCCCTTTTCCCTTTTCGACCAACAAAGCGGCTGGATAGCCAGTCTATACTACTTTCCCTCCCTCCTTTCCTCAATGAACCATGTCCTAGATTCATGCTCCACCACACGCCCCTTCTTTCCTCTTTGAACTAAGGCCTAGATTCAACTACATAATCGAAAAAGATCCGCATGCAACTAAAGCAATGATGGTTTCAAAGAAAGTTATACCTTAGTGACGTCGGGGTGTGGCTAGGTGTGCGGCGGGAGCCAGGATCTGCCCACACTACGTTCGGCAGCGAGGAAGAAGGGGTCGGAGGCCCTCCCGCACAGGCACTAGGTGAAAGAAAACAACGCAGTCGGAAGTGGATTACCTCCCTCGCCGAAGGCGACAGAGTGAACGATGCACCTCCTCCCCTTCCGAGTGCGACGAGATCTAGACAACTCCTTCACCAGCTGTGAGGGGGAGAGAGAGACAAAGGCCAACGCAGTCTTGTTTACATCTGGTGAAGAGGGTGAGAGATTGTGAATAGAGCAAACCCTAGCAAAGGAACGCAGAGCCTCCAGCGTGAATACACACACACACACACACACACACATATAAACACTATTCTCATCACGGGATCAGAATAATATTCTGATCACAACCTGACCTGCCCCGCTAGTAGTACGTTGAACTTCCCTGTGAACTAGGTTGAACTTCCACCAACATTGCCCAAATGGGGCTTGCGATATACCGTTGAAAGCTATGGACACCAATATCATGACCCAACTTAAATTTTTGGCAAAATATAAGCGGTTTAAGAGCAGTTTTGAAAACCGTTTTTTCTTCGCACAAAAAACGTGAATCGTATTTTCGATCGCATTTCTAAACTATTTATCGGAATGAGGCATATAATATGGCGTTGGAAAGCTGCTGCAAAACCGCTCCTTCCACATGTTGAAAGTTTTCTCTAATTCCCTATGGTTAAAGAGTAATTTGAAAAAACGTAAAATTTCATAAACCGAACAGCTGAGTTCGTTTTTTCGATGTCATTTCTAAACGGCTAATCCAATGGAGGCATATAATACGGCGTTGGAAAGCTTATGAAAATGCGCTACTTTTTCATCTTGAAAGTTTTTTTCTAATTTCGAATGGTTTAAGAGTAATTTAGAAAATGGTCCAAGTCCTATCGAGTTCGTATTTTCGAGCTAATTTTTTAACCGTTCGTCCGAATGCAGCAAATGATATGGCGTTGGCAAGCTTGAACAAATGCGAAACTTTTTGGTATGTATTGTTTCTCCCAATTCTTTACGGTTTTAAGTCAGTTTCGAAAATGGCGAAAAATGTATTTTTGTCGTAATTTCTATAAACTTTATCGGAATGGGGCAAATAATATACCGCTGAAAAGCTACGGAAAATGCGAAACTTTTTCATGTTGATGGTTTTCTCTGATTCCTAGCCGTTTTCAAGTAATTTCAAAAACGACGGGATCATGCGTTCTGCCTTTATCGCGAAACAGATTCATCGAAAATGCACCGCGTGAAGAACGTGAACTTCTTGGCGCGTGTACCTGAACTTCACTCTGTTTTTCACGTGATTTTTTTGCTCGTAGGTCTCCATCAACCGCTCATAACTCTCCATCCACTCACCGGAATTGAGCAAGTGATATACCAGTGGGAAGTTGCTGTAAGCACATAACTTTCCCGTGTTGATTGTTTTTTCATACTCGTGATGATTTAGTTTTTTATCTGAAATTCATTCAGTGTAGTAGTTCAACTTCATGCTGTTCTCACGTTGAACTTATGTGACGTATTTTCATTTGTAATTTTCTCATCCATTCGTCAGTGTTACACAAATGATATTCTTGTTGTACAAACCTCTCTCACAATAATTTTTTTAACTTTCTCCGACGGAGTACTTGAACTTATAACGACAACAAATTTAGCCTTTGCATTTTTATTCTTTTTTAATACAAAATGCACACCGTGTAGAACGTCAACTTCTGGTAGTTTATCAACCTGGACTTCTCTCGGTTACGTGAAAATATCTAAGTTTTTTATAAATATTAATCTGAATTTCTTAATCCTTTTTTTGTGAATTTTGAAGTGCTCCATTTTTAAAAGTTGAACTTCTTGTTATTTTATTTTTGAACTTCTTGCTTCCATTGTTTCATAACGAGGGAAATTTGAGTTTTCTATGATCATCGAACTTCTCCATCTTTTTAATATGGACTTCCTGGTTTTTTTCTTAATCTTTTTTATGAATAAAAATATTTTAAGACACCAAAACAACATTTTTGTGTGTGTTTTTGCATTGGTTTGCACGTCAAAGCACATCATCTTTAGAAATTGAACTTCTCATTTTGTTTTTGTTTTCTTTCAACATTGTTTAGCATGTCGAACCACGTCATCTTTAGAAATTGAACTTCTCCTTTCTTTTTGTTTTCTTTCAACATTGGTTTGCACGTCAAACCACTTCATATTTAGAAATTGAACTTCTCCTTTCCTTTTTGTTTTCTTTCAACATTGGTTTACACGTTGAACCGTGTCATCTTTACAAATTGAACTTCTCCCTTTCTTTTTCTTTTCTTGCATGTTTTACCTTGCATGTGTAAATTTATTTTTGAACTTGCTGAGATAACACACTTGACCTTCTTGAACACAACATTTTGACCTTCGCAAAACATAAATTAAAGCCAAACTTTTGACCTACAAAGCATGTACAATTTTCCCCACTTTTTCAAGAATAAACATTGAATCGCCCCGTTTGTTTGACATGAACTTCTGCTGCACATTTTCAAATGTCAGTTTGATTTTTCTTTTTCAAAAGCACATTGAGCTTTTTTATTATGGCCTGGGCGGTCTGTTTTTTGTTCATAGATGAATTTATTCAGTATGTGGTACACGTGAACTTTAAGAATTTCTGAAATATGAACTTCGCATTCTATTGAAATTCAAGAAAACAGAGTGAAGTTAAAATCAGAGTGAAGTTCAAGTATGAAAATATTTTTTTGAATGCATAAAATGTTTTTTAACGGTAAACGTAGAACTTTTAAACCATCTATCGAAATGTAGCATATAATATACAATTGGAAAGCTTATGGATAGAAGCAACTTTTTCATGTAGACAGACGGTACAAATTCATTGTCGTTTGAGAGCAGTTTTAAAAATGGAAAAACAACGTCGTTTTTTGCTTGTTTTTTACATGTAATTGAAGGTCAGACATCTTGCACTAGAGATCTTGAACTTCACTTGGAGGAGCACGTGAACTTCTTGCCACAAATCTTTTAAGCTTTTTGTTTTCTATTCTTATATTCTTATCTGAAACGCGTTTTGTGTAGTAGCTGAACTTCCCGTTGTTTTCACGTTGAACTTCTGTCATGTATTTTTGTTCAAACTCTCTCGCAACAATTTTTTATCTTTCTCCGGCGGAGGACTTGAACTTCTAGCAACACAAATTTTGGACTTTGCCTTTTTATTCACTTTTTCTCGTATAAAACACACACCATGTAGTACATGAACTTCTGATTGTTTTCACTTTGGTTCTTGGTTGTATTCTTTTAGTGATGAGAAAAATATAATTTTTTTATAGACATCGAACTTCATCATTTTTAAAATTTGAACTTCTTATTTCATTGGTTAGTAACAGGGAAAGTCCTACAAACATTGAACCGCACCATTATTTTAATTTAAACTACTAGTTTTATTTTATAATTGGGAAAACCTTTTTTTATAAATTCTTTTGAAATGTTCCTGTTTTTTAATTTGAACTTCTCTGATTTTTTATGAACGGGAGAAATCCCTTTTTATAAAGATTTTTTAAGTACATTTTTATTTGAACTTCTTGCTTAATTTATTTTGAACTTTCAGATTTTCTAAATATCAACGTCCTCGTAAGTTTTTGTAAATCTCTATTTTTGTAAATGTAATGTAATAAAAAAACTCTTATTTTCTCAAATGAAAACACACACCATGTAGTACGTGAACTTCTAATTGTTTTCACTTTGAAATGATCTCTATTTTTTCTAGAAAAATCATGACGGGTTAAGAGCGTCTTTTCAACACGGTAAAAGTTGTTTTGAACGATATACAAAAACATTCAAATTACATTATGGAAATTACGTGTATGATATACTGTTGGAAAGCTTATGTTTTTTAGGAGCAATTTTCCTTCTCTATTAGTAGTAGCAGGACTTCACGCATTCACCAAACATGCTAGTTAATAGAGAAAAAAACCATGCATGCGCAAGGAGCAATGTGTGTGTATGTGTAGTGCTACTGGTGTGAATGCCACATTGCGGAGCTCAACCTTACACAGCTTGCACTTTTTTTGTACACACATAATATTTTCCTCGAGCTTTGTAATTTATTAAATTTGAACTGCGAGAGTTAACATTTTTCTAGGTAACGCTTGTTTTTTTCCTTGTATATAAACATCAACTACTCTCTGGTTTTAATTTGCACTTCTAGATTTTATTATTTATTGACGAGAAAGCTGAGTTTCATAGTAAACATCGAACCAATTTTGTTATTTTTAATTTGAACTTTTAATTCTTTTTATTTAGAGATGGTGAAAATTCATTTTTATAAAATATTATTCTCGTCAATTTTTTTTGGGTTCACAGGTTAAACTTACTCAAAAATAATAGTTTGTTTTATTCTTCAAACTTACTATGTTTTTTTTGAGGATCAAAACTTACTATGTTTCATGGGGTGATCCTTTTTTATTTTTTGTGCCGTGATACTTTCTTCCTTTTGTTCTCGTTTGAACTTCGTCAATTTTTAATGCTGAACTTCCTGCGTGAATTTTTACATGGTTTTCCCCAATGTGTTTTTGAACTTACATATTTTTCCTCAACTTCCAAACTGAAAATAGAATGCACACTAGATCTACATATGTACTCGTATAAATGAACTTTATCTCTTTTAATGAAGAAAGATATAAGTAGACTCACGGAATGTAGCTCTTTCTAAAAGGAAAATGGCTTCCTGAAGGAACACCATGCTCAAATTTCCAAAAGTAGTTTAGACTTATAAAAGTAATCCATGTGAGTTCAACTAGACATAGTAGTGCACTCCTCAAACTCCCTTACGCAGCTGACCATACAACACTACTAGTCTGCTACTATGGTTAGGTATGTGAGATAGAATCTACAAATAGATTAGAATTGCAAAGAGAAAGAGACAGAGAGAGTACACCCAGGGGGAGAATGTTGCTTGCCCGCACGACCCCAATGACACCAACTGATGTTCTAGCATTTGTTTTTCACCAACAAACTTCAGAATATATGCTGCCAGATGTACTCAGCAACACTCGTTTCAGACTTCAGTTTTCACCATCGCCTACTGCCACACTGGAGCTGCTATTGTAACTGAACTGGCATGAGAAAATTACTCGACATGCATGTATGTTCTACAGCCACGCGGTCATGAACAACATAAGCTTCAGTGACAACTGAACTTCAACCAGGGGTGAAGCTGAACTTTTTGAATCTGACGCTGTAGAAAAATAAGTAAGCATCAAACTTTTTTTTATCTCTCTATTGTCCGGTGCAGTGGAGGTAGGAACCAGCAAGCAGAACCTCGTTTTTGAACCTGAAGATATGGTAGAAGAAGAGCAGCGTCAACCAATATCTCTCTGTCATCCTTTGTGGTGTGGAGGAGAGAATACTAGGACCTAGGGGTAGAGGATGATGGTATATATATACAGGCAGCCTCGTCGTCGACAATGTTGTATACACCTCCCAGCGACCATGTTGTATATATATGTCAGCTGTATATATATATACCTCACGCCGGCGACGAGGTGTGGACAAACGTCGCTGGAAGGAATTGACACGAGCATCTCTGGCGGTTCTACTCCCCCCTGTACTGAAGTTCAATCACACCGTGGGGAGTGAGCCTGCCGTTGGAGCATCTGCCACCAACAAGATGGTCGGGGCTTCATCGGGAGCCGAAGCCCGGGGAGGGTAGGGGCGAGCCATCGGAGCAAGAGGACGTGAAGGAAGAGGGGTGCCTGACGCCGGCGCTGGATCTGACATGTGGTTGGGGAGGGGTTGCTGGTGGCGCCGCCCGGTGGGATTGGGGTAGGTGCGTCACGGCGGCAGCCGTGCGCAGGTGGTGGCTCGGAGCTAGGCCTCCTCTGGTGGGTGGAGGTAGGGCAGGGGCGCAGGGCGCGGCGGAATCAAACTCACGCGGCTGGCCATGTCGAACTTCACAAACGCCTACCAGCGCAAAGAAGGGGATGGGAGAGAGGAGGTCGTCGTGGATTCGCCGTGCTCGGGGGATGGAGGAGGAACAATAGGGAGGAGGCCGTTTTCCGCGTCGCGCTTGGGGACGGAGGCTCACCGGAGCAGCACCGCCGTGAGCAACCGCCGGATCCCACGGATCTGAGCGCTGGAGGAGGCAGGGGCTGCGGCGCGCCGAAGGAGGAGGGTGTGGCCTCGTGCTGGATGATGCGGGGGCAGCGGCGCGACGGAGGAGGGGGTGGCGGCACGCCGGAGGAGGCAGGGGCGGCGGCGCACGGGGTGGGGCGGCTTCGGCGACCTCCTGGTGGAAACGTGTTGGTCGGGTGGGTGGGCTACGAGGTTGGAGAGGAACCGGCTCTGTGCCGTGCCTTCTTACGCAAGAGCGTGCACATATGGGCCAGAAAGGCCTCCTAATGCATCACGCGGCAGCACAGGTCAACAATTAACTATTTTCTTTTTTGCTAAAAAACTAATTAACTACGTACTTCCCAACTCTTATAAGAAAACTATTTCCCTTGTCTAAAAAAACTATTTCTCCTATGAAATACTAATTTACTGTTATTGTCTCAAAAGACTAATTACCTACTCCCTCCGTTCCTAAATATAAGTCTTTTTTAAACATTTCAATATAAACTACATACGAAGCAAAATAAGTGAATCTATACTCTAAAATATGTCTATATATATCCGTATATAGTTTATATTAAAATCTTGAAAAGACTAATATTTAGAAACGGATGGAGTATTAATTAATACATATGAGCAACATTCTAAAATGGAAATGAACTCATACTAAAAAAATGATTTTATTGGTATTGGTATCGTTCCGTTTTATTTGTTATTGTTTTATCAGTTTTATTGGCACGTTTATATTTTTGGTGGATTTTTTTTGTTCTTTTCATGCTACTTGCGGCAGAGAGGGCGAGGGCCTCCGCCAGCTGCGGCTGGTAGTCCGCCTCCGCCTTGCGTCACTCCTCCTCAATGGAGGTCTGCATGGCTGCCGCAAACACCGCCTGGTAGGCAGCCTCCTCCTCCTGCTTGACGACTGGGGGCGGCGGGGGTTGGTGTGGTGGTGTTGGATGCTGCGGCGCCGTTGCTCCTCCGGTATCTGACGCTGCTCCGGCATGAGTAGCTCCCGCCGCCTGCGCATCTCCACCGCATGTGCCCGCTGCGACCGCGGCACCGAGATCCGATGCGGATCCAGATGACAGTCGTGCGGTACGGTCACATCCAGTTACGACAGCAGCTGCCTGTACTGGCAGTGCCATCGCGCCTGGTGCACCAGAATGTGCAGCCGTTGCCTGGCAGGGCGGGCAGGCGCTGGCGACGACGGACTAGGAACTGTCGGGGGTGAGCTTCCCCTTGTTCTTGCCGGGGCCGCCGAAGAAGCCCATGGGTAGGGTTTGCTATGTCGCCGGTGAAGGAGCGTGCAACTAAATATGGATGGGCAGCAGAAGCGGAAGTGGATGTGCCCCCCTCCCCCCACACACGCTAGATTTTAAAAGGACGACCCATGTAGCTTCTAGTCGCTGACGCGTGGGCCCGCGCGCGGTAGGTGGACGCGTTAAATATGACGGAGTGCGGTGGTTGGCCGACCAACGTGTGGTACCGCGGCGGACACCGAGGAGACGCACGACGTGTCTTGGGGCCTGAAATTCATCCGCACGGACACGAAGCAGGCACATTTTGAATTTGGGTCGTCGTGTTGGGCCGGTGTTTTTGTCCGCGGCGACCCAAACGGACATGGACGGTTGAAATGGGTCGCCTTGTTGGAGTTGCTCTTAGTATTTTATAGAGAAAATAGTTTGTTAGGGGTTGGGAAATAGTTAACTACTTCCTCCGTCCCAAAATATAAGAACATTTTTTACACTAGTATAATGTCGAAAACGTTCTTATATTATGAGACGGAGGGAGTAGTTTTTAGGGCCAGGAAATAATTAAAAAAATGACTGTATGGAAATAGTTAATTAGTTGGCCTGTGTAGCCCTGTGATGCATCATGTTTTTTTTAAGGAAACTGTGATGCATCAGATGAACGGCTGGGCTGTTAAGATGGATTTTCAGCCAGGAGTGAGGCCCTTCTGGCCCATATCAATGCACAGGCTGGGCGTATGAGAAGGCACGGCACTCTGCCGTGCCCAGCAGCACGGTAGAGGAGCCGGTTCTGGTTGGAGACGCGGGGGTGGGTAGTTTTTTTTTCTTTTTTTGGCTCGGTGGTTTTTAGCTTGGGAAGGGTCCCGTCAGCGCCTATATATAGGACGCGTTGTGATCCAAATAACTATTCTAATCCTGGGAGTGTGAAGAGTGTAAACCCTAACGAACAAGCGCCGAGGCTCCAGCTTATATAATACTCGTATATACTATTAATATAGTGGAGTGGTTTTCTTTTTCTCTCCATAACAATCGTTTTAAATTGTGTGCGAAACAAAACTCTTTATTTAACATACCAGTGAAGAAAATTACTTCTTCTGTCTTGGTTTACAGGGCATGCACGTTGTTCTAGGTTGATAATTTAACTAGCTATATCTGTATTATATGTGATGAAAAATATATGTTTAGAAACTACATCCGCTTAAGAATCCAATGATATACTTTTTGTGACATATAACTCATATTTAATTAGTCAAATGGATGACCTACAACTACATGGACACCCTATAAACCGAGACGGAGGGAGTATGATCAACTAACGATCCACGCGTCCTGGTCGCACTTCCTGTCCTTCACGTGCGGTACACTACCCTCCGTTAAGTGAACAACCACACATGTGCCAAATTATCAGAAGGGTGTGAGAGTGTGTACAAATAAAGAATTTTAATTTCAATTATCCGAAAGGTGTGAGAGTATGTACAGTTTGCTCTCTCTCAATAATTATGGTTTGTTGTGTTCGGCCGAAACTTGGTCAAACTTTACAAAGTTTGACTTCAGTCAAATCTAATATGCAGAGTTAATAAAAACAGAGGGGTACTACCCACCATCCGGGTTTTTAGTCCACACCATGTTTTAAATCAAAGTTTGACCATATATTTAGTTAAAAGATGGACAAATAAAATTACAGAGTAGCTGAAGACAAAGTTGTGAGAAGGCTTAGAAATTAATACAAAACTTTTGCTCTTAGTACCAACGCTCGATGCTTCTTCGAGGAAACATTTGGTTCATATCCAATTGTGTGATAAAATTGCACCAACATAAACGACTGCTCCAAGATGAACTGATAAAGGGTATTGCCTTTGTGGTAACAAGAAAAGAGCACTGATGAAAGATAGCCCGTTCTTCATTGAACATCGATCAGCTTCACCAGTCGATGCACCCATTAGACGCAACCATGAGCATCGATAGCTCATCGTGGTGTGATGCATCATCAATTTTGGCATCATGTTTGGGTCAGGCACCAATGAAGTTTGACAATCCTCACTATGGTTTGTTTCTTCTCAGTAACCAAGCTCGAGAAAGGAAGAACCGAGAAACAATGTACATCCAATTTTGTCCAGTTCCACAAAAATTGTGGAAGACATGCCCGGGTATGGAGATGCGCATCCCTGTTTGCAAAAATATAAAAAATGATATTTAAGTAGTGTCGTTACTTTGTTTTAGTAGTGGAACAAGATTAACAGCACCATCTTATTTTTCAATAAGAATTAATGAAACGTACACCAAAAAATAGAAGCATCATGATTATCTTGATGGGAACTAAAGCAGGATACCTAAAAAACTAAAGCAGGACAGAAGCATTTATTGACGCCTCTAGATGTTGGGGAATGCAGTAATTTCAAAAAAATTCCTATCCACTTGCAAGATCATGGTGATGCATAGCAACGAGAGGGAAGAGTGTTGTCCACGTACCCTCGTAGACCGTAAGCGCAAGCGTTATGACAACGCGGTTGATGTAGTCGTACGTCTTCACGATTCGACCGATCCTAGTACCGAAAGTATGGCACCTTCGCGATCTGCACACTTCGGCTTGGTGACGTCCCACGAACTCACGATCCAGCAGAGTGTCGAGGGAGAGCTTCGTCAGCACGACGGCGTGATGACGGTAATGATGATGCTACCGGAAAAGGGCTTCGCCTAAGCACCGCTACGATATGAACGAGGTGGATTATGGTGGAGGGGGGCACCACACACTGCTAAGAGATCAATGATCAACTTGTGTGTCTATGGGGTGCCCCCTTCTCCCGTATATAAAGGAGTGGAGGAGGGGGAGGGTCGGCCCTCCTATGGCGCGCTCCATGGGGAGTCCTACTCCCACCGGGAGTAGGATTCCCCCCTTCCCTAGTTGGACTAGGAGTGGAAGGAAGGGGGGAGAGGGGGAAGGAAAGGGGGGGCACCCAATTCGGATTGGGCTTGAGAGGGGCGCGCCCCCTCCTAGGCCTCCCTCTATTCTCTCCCACTATGGCCCAATAAGGCCCATATACCTCCCGGGGGGGGGGGTCCGGTAATCTCCCGGTGCTCCGGTATATGCCCGAACTCACCCGGAACCATTCTAACGTCCAAATATAGGCATCCAATATATTGGTATTTATGTCTCGACCATTTAGAGACTCCTTGTCATGTCTGTGATCATATCCGGGACTCCGAACTACCTTCGGTACATCAAAACACATAAACTCATAATACCGATCGTCACCGAACGTTAAGCGTGTGGACCCTACGGGTTTGAGAACTATGTAGACATGACTGAGACACATCTCCGGTCAATAACAAATAGCGGAACCTGGATGCTCATATTGGTTCCTATATATTCTACGAACATCTTTATCGGTCAAACCGCGTAATGATATACATTGTTCCCTTTGTCATCGGTATGTTACTTGCCTGAGATTTGATCGTCGGTATCTCAAATACCTAGTTCAATCTCGTTACCGACAAGTCTCTTTACTTGTTCCATAATGCTACATCCCGTAACTAACTCATTAGCTACATTGCTTGCAAGGCTTATAGTGATGTACATTACCGAGAGGGCCCAGAGATACCTCTCCGAATCTATGCCAACTCAACAAACACCATCGGAGACACCTGTAGAGCACCTTTATAGTCACCCAGTTACGTTGTGATGTTTGGTAGCACACAAAGTGTTCCTCCGGTATTCGGGAGTTGCATGATCTCATAGTCATAGGAACATGTATAAGTTATGGAGAAAGCAATGGCAAAAAACTAAACGATCATCGTGCTAAGCTAACGGATGGGTCAAGTCAATCACATCATTCTCTAATGATGTGATCCCATTAATCAAATGACAACTCATGTCTATGGTTAGGAAACATAACCACCATTGATTCAACGAGCTAGTTAAGTAGAGGTAAACTAGTGACACTCTGTTTGTCTATGTATTCACAGATGTACTAAGTTTCCAGTTAATACAATTCTAGCATGAATAATAAACATTTATCATGATATAAGGAAATATAAATAACAACTTTATTATTGCCTCTAAGGCATATTTCCTTCAGTCTCCCACTTGCACTAGAGCCAATAATCTAGATTACATTGTAATGATTCTAACACCCATGGAGTCTTGGTGATGATCATGTTTTGCTCGTGAGAGAGGCTTAGTCAACGGGTCTGCAACATCCAGATTCGTATGTATCTTGCAAATCTCTATGTCTCCCTCCTTGACTTGATCGTAGATGGAATTGAAGCGTCTCTTGATGTGCTTGGTTCTCTTGTGAAATCTGGATTCCTTTGCCAAGGCAATTGCACCAGTATTGTCACAAAAGATTTTCATTGGACCCGATGCACTAGGTATGACACCTAGATCAGATATGAACTCCTTCATCCACACTCCTTCATTTGCTGCTTCCGAAGCAGCTATGTATTCCGCTTCACACGTAGATCCCGCTACGACGTCTGCTTGGAACTGCACCAACTGACAGCTCCACCATTTAATAAAAATATGTGTCTAGTTTGTGACTTAGAGTCATCCGGATCAGTGTCAAAACTTGCATCGTCGTAACCATTTACGACGAGCTCTTTGCCACCTCCATATACGAGAAACATATCCTTAGTCCTTTTCAGGTATTTCAGGATATTCTTGACCGCTGTCCAGTGATCCACTCCTGGATTACTTTGGTCCCTCCCTGCTAAACTGATAGTAAGGCACACATCAGGTCTCGTACACAACATTGCATACATGATAGAGCCTATGGATGAAGCATAGGGAACACCTTTCATTTTCTCTCTATCTTCTGCAGTGGTCGGGTATTGAGTCTTACTCAACTTCACACCTTGTAATACAAGCAAGAACCCTTTCTTTGCATGATCCATTTTGAACTTTTTCAAAACTTTATCAAGGTATGTGCTTTGTGAAAGTCCAATTAAGCGTCTTGATCTATCTCTATAGATCTTGATGCCCAATATATAAGCAGCTTCGCCGAGGTCTTTCATTGAAAAATTCTTATTCAAGTATCCTTTTATGCTATTCAGAAATTTAGTATCATTTCCGATCAACAATATGTCATCTACATATAATATCAGAAATGCTACAGAGCTCCCACTCACTTTCTTGTAAATACAGGCTTCTCCAAAAGTTTGTATAAAACCATATGCTTTGATCACACTATCAAAGCATATATTCCAACTCCGAGAGGCTTGTACCAGTCCATAAATGGATCGCTGGAGCTTGCACACTTAGTTAGCACCTTTTGGATCGACAAAAGCTTCTGGTTGCATCATATGCAACTCTTCTTTAAGATATCCATTAAGGAATGCAGTTTTAACATCCATTTGCCAAATTTCATAATCATAAAATGCGGCAATTGCTAACATGATTCAGACTGACTTAAGCATCGCTACGGGTGAGAAGGTCTCATCGTAGTCAACTTCTTGAACTTGTTGAAGACCTTTCGCAACAAGTCGAGCTTTGTAGACAGTAACATTACCGTCAGCGTCAGTCTTCTTCTTGAAGATCCATTTATTCTCTATGGCCTGCCGATCATCGGGCAAGTCAACCAAAGTCCATACTTTGTTCTCATACATGGATCCCATCTCAGATTTCATGGCCTCAAGCCATTTTGCGGAATCTGGGCTCATCATCGTTTCCTCATAGTTCGTAGGTTCGTCATGGTCAAGTAACATGACTTCCAGAACATGATTACCGTACCACTCTGGTGCGGATCTTAGTTTGGTTGACCTACGAGGTTCGGTAGTGACTTGATCAGAAGTTTCATGATCATCATCATTAGCTTCCTCACTTACTGGTGTAGGAATTACTGGAACTGATTTCAGTGATAAACTACTTTCCAATAAGGGAGAAGGTACAATTACCTTGTCAAGTTCTACTTTCCTCCCACTCACTTCTTTCGAGAGAAACTCCTTCTCTAGAAAGGATCCATTCGTAGCAACGAATATCTTGCCTTCGGATCTGTGAAAGAAGGTGTACCCACCAGTCTCCTTTGGGTATCCTATGAAGACACATTTCTCCGATTTGGGTTCAAACTTATTAGGTTGAAGCTTTTTCACATAAGCATGACAGCCCCAAACTTTAAGAAACAACAACTTGGGTTTCTTGCCAAACCACTGTTCATAAGGTGTCGTATCAACGGATTTAGATGGTACCCTATTTAACATGAATGCAGCCGTCTGATGTCTACTACACAACCTTCTTCTTGTAGACGTTGTTGGGCATCCAAGTGCAGAGGTTCGTAGGACAGTAGCAAATTTCCCTCAAGTGGATGACCTAAGGTTTATCAATCCGTGGGAGGCGTAGGATGAAGATGGTCTCTCTCAAACAACCATGCAACCAAATAACAAAGAGTCTCTTGTGTCCCCAACACACCCAATACAATGGTAAATTGTATAGGTGCACTAGTTCGGCGAAGAGATGGTGATACAAGTGCAATATGGATGGTAGATAAAGGTTTTTGTAATCTGAAAATATAAAAACAGCAAGGCAACTAATAAAAACAGTGAGCACAAACGGTATTGCAATGCGTTGAAACAAGGCCTAGGGTTCATACTTTCACTAGTGCAAGTTCTCTCAACAATAATAACATAATTGGATCATATAACTATCCCTCAACATGCAACAAAGAGTCACTCCAAAGTTACTTAATAGTGGAGAACAAATGAAGAGATTATGGTAGGGTACGAAACCACCTCAAAGTTATCCTTTCTGATCGATCTATTCAAGAGTCCATAGTAAAATAACATGAAGCTATTCTTTCCGTTCAATCTATCATAGAGTTCGTACTAGAATAACACCTTAAGACACAAATCAACCAAAACCCTAATGTCACCTAGATACTCCAGTGTCACCTCAAGTATCCGTGGGTATGATTATATGATATGCATCACACATTCTCAGATTCATCTATTCAACCAACACAAAGAACTTCAAAGAGTGCCCCAAAGTTTCTACCGGAGAGTCAAGACGAAAACGTGTGCCAAACCCTATGCATAAGTTCACGAGGTCACGAAACTCGCAAGTTAATCACCAAAACATACATCAGGTGGATCACATGATATCCCATTGTCACCACAGATAAGCATGTGCAAGACATACATCAAGTGTTCTCAAATCCTTAAAGACTCAATCCGATAAGATAACTTCAAAGGGAAAACTCAATCCATTACAAGAGAGTAGAGGGGGAGAAACATCATAAGATCCAAATATAATAGCAAATCTCGCGATACATCAAGATCGTGCCGACTCAAGAACACGAGAGAGAGAGATAGATCAAACACATAGCTACTGGTACATACCCTCAGCCCCGAGGGAGAACTACTCCCTCCTCGTCATGGAGAGCACCGGGATGATGAAGATGGCCATCGGATAGGGATTCCCCCTTCCGGCAGGGTGCCGGAATGGGTCTAGATTGGTTTTCGGTGGCTACGGAGGCTTCTGGCGATGGAACTCCCGATCTATTGTGCTCTCCGATGTTTTTAGGGTATATGGATATATATATATAGGCGAAATAAGTCGGTCAGGGGAGCCATGAGGGGCCCACGAGGGTGGGGGGCGCGCCTCCCTGTCTCGTGCCTCCCTCGAAGCTTCCCTGACGTCTACTCCAAGTCTCTTGGATTGCTTCTGTTTCAAAAATAAGTTCCGTGAAGTTTCAGGTCAATTGGACTCCGTTTGATTTTCCTTTTCTGCGATACTCTAAAACAAGGAAAAAACAGAAACTGGCACTGGGCTCTGGGTTAATAGGTTAGTCCTAAAAATAATATAAAAGTGTTTAATAAAGCCCATAAACGTCCAAAACATATAATATAATAGCATGGAAAAATCAAAATTATAGATACGTTGAAGACGTATCAGCATCCCCAAGCTTAATTCCTGCTCGTCCTCGAGTAGGTAAATGATAAAAACAGATTTTTTGATGAGGAATGCTACCTAACATATTTATCCATGTAATTCTCTTTATTGTGGCAAGAATATTCAGATCCGAAAGATTCAAGACAAAAGTTTAATATTGACATAATAATAATAATACTTCAAGCATACTAACAAAGTAATCATGTCTTCTCAAAATAACATGGCCAAAGAAAGCTATCCCTACAAAATCATATAGTCTGGCTATGCTCTATCTTCACCACACAAAATATTTAAATCATGCACAACCCCGATGACAAGCCAAGCAATTGTTTCATACTTTTGATGTTCTCAAACTTTTTCAACTCTCACGCAATACATGTGTAACGCCCCGTATGTAACTTGCCATATTTGTACTCCGACTCTAGCCATTTTCGGCTCTAAGTTATGAGATTCGTGGTTGGGTTCTTGTCTTCGTTTTGCTTTTTGTTCATGTCATGCATTTCATATCATGTCATCATGTGCATCGCATTTGCATACGTGTTCGTCTCATGCATCCGAGCATTTTCCCCGTTGTCTGTTTTGCAATCCGACACTCCTACGTCCTCCGGAGCCCCCCTTTTGCCTCTTTTCGTGCGCGGGTGTTAAACCTTCTTGGAATGGACTGAGATTTGCCAATCAGCCTTGGTACACCACCGGTAGACCGCCTGTCAAGTTTCGTGCCATTTGGAGTCCATTTGATACTCCAACGGTTAACCGAGGAACCGTAAAGGCCTCATGTGTGTTGTAGCCCAACACCCCTCCAGAGTGGCCCAATAACCCATCCAAAACCCCTCCATCCTCTTAGCCGTTCGATGACGATCGCGTGGCTGAAAACCGCTCTCCATTTGGACACTCCCACCTCCTTCTATGTATAAATAGGTGCCCCTTCCTCCATTTTCGCGGACGAAACCCTAAAAAACCTCCCCCGCCGCCACCGGACGCGTCCGCGACGGCCGGACACGTCCGCCGCCGCTGCCCGGACCAACCGCAGTGTGCCACTTGGCGGCGCCACCGCCCCCGTGCCGCCGGCCCGTCTCTCCGCGCCGCCGCCCGCGAGCCTCGCCGTCCCACGCGCCGAGCTTCCGGCCCGCTCCGTCGCGGCGCGCCACCGCGTCCGCCACGCCGGCCAGCCGCCGGATTAGCCGCTCCTCCTGCGCCCGCTTGACGCCGCCCCTCCACCGTCGGCTCGCCACCACGACACCATCGTCGGCCTCCTCCATGCGCAGCTCCGTCTACTCTGGCCGCCGCCCCCTGCCTTCTCCGGCGAGCACCCCTCCTTCTCCGGCGAACTCACTCCGGTCAACCTCGTCATCCGCGCCGCCCAGATCCAGATCTGGAAAACCCTAGGGTTGCCCTCGTTTCATCTCTAAGTCATTTTATTTTGCATTCTCCCTGTTCCACATGCCATAACTCCCCATCCGTAGATCCGTTTTGTGCGTGCCATATATGAAAATGTTCATCAGGATGTGCTCTTCATTTTGTTCCATTGTGCCATGCTTGTTTGAGTCCATCTTGATGCCAAAATGACTGATGCAAGAGTGCTATAAAATGTTAATTCCTGTTACTTAGCAGTTTATGAGCATTTGTCATTTTTGCCACATTTGTTGTGTGCTGCATATGGACTTGAGCTCTACATGTGTTTTGGGCTATGCCATGCCATCTTTACAGGGGTGTATGCCGTGTATTTTTATGATCTTTGTGGTGACTAGCACAAGCATGCAAAGTAGCTCTCGTGATATTGCTGTTTTCAGGGACTTAGAATTTCACCAAGTCATTTCCCTGTTGTTATTTTTATGCCATGTATTCATGTTGCTACAGTGAGATCCATGCTTCTTTTGAGTATGTTCGGTAAGGATGATTTGGACATATGGTTGTGCTCTATCCATCCATGACCCTATTTTCATTTATGGAGTACCCTAGCATGACTCAATCTTGCTCTACTTTTGCTATAAAATGTTCCTGGCAGATTGTTTACGTGTTAATCAATTTTGCCAAGGTTGTTGTAGTGGATCCATGCATGCTATAAGATTGTTCTTGCCATGGTTAGCTTCATGATCATGTCTTTTTGCTGGTAGTATTCTTAGTTTGTCATTCAATTCCTTGTGATGAGTGAATCGAGCTCGCAAAGAGGCCTTCATAAGTCTGAATCTGTTAACGAAACTTGCTATGTTTACATGGGTGCCATCATATCTTCTGATCCTTGTTGACTTATGGTCAGTAAGGGACTTTTGTTCTATGATTTGAGTAGATTCATGCGGTGCCTTGTATTGCTATGTTCTATTCCTGTAGCATGTTGTTATCTTGCTCTAAACATTGATTCCTGATGTTAATTCCTGACATGTTAGTATTTTCACCAAGTCTGTGATGCTGATATCTTTTGCACTTTTGCCATGCTTGTTTGAACCTGCTATTGTGTGATTTAGCCGTAGCTCAGTGTTCATCTTTTGTCAATCATCTTGAGTAGATCCCTGCCATGTGCTTTGTTGCTATGTTGGAGTGCAGTAGCTTAGTTTCTTGTTGCATTCTAGGTGGCATCGTGCTGTTAATCGCAGAATTGTGCCATTCTTGTTTTGCTTGCCATTTGCAAACCGTGCATCCGATTCCGGTGATCTTTATATCAATTTCGACCGAAATCAACTCATATTTCCAGTGGCACACTTGGTTTGTCAAGTTGAGGCCTGGTTCAATCTTTTCCTTCTGGAGCTCGCATATGCATTGCATATCACATCCCGCATATCATGCCATGTTTTGCATCATGTTGCTTGCGCATTGCACCGTGGTTGATTGTTGTTTCCTTTGCTTGTGTTCTTGCTTTGGGTAGAGCCGGGAGACGAGTACATGATCAAGGAACCCGTTGAGTACGCTTATGAGGATCAAGCTTTCGTCAACTCGGAGAACTTTGCAGGCAAGATGACCATACCCTCGAAACCACTTCTATCTTTGCTTGCTACTTGTTCACTCTATTGCTATGCCGCGATACCTACCACTTGCTATATCATGCCTCCCATATTTCCATGCCAAGCGTCTAACCCACCTTTCCTAGAAAACCATTGTTTGGCTATGTTACCGCTTTTCTCAGCCCCTCTTATAGCGTTGCTAGTTGCAGGTGAAGATGGAGTTTGTTCCTTGTTGGAACATGATTATTGTTGGGATATCATTATTATATCTTGTTTACTTTAATGCACCTATATACTTGGTAAAGGGTGGAAGGCTCGGCCTTATGCCTGGTGTTTTGTTCCACTCTTGCCGCCCTAGTTTCCCGTCATACCGGTGTTATGTTCCTTGATTTTGCGTTCCTTACACGGTTGGGTTATAATGGGAACCCCTTGACAGTTCGCCTTGAATGAAACTCCTCCAGCAAGGCCCAACCTTGGTTTTACCATTTGCCACCTAAGCCTTTTTCCCTTGGGTTCCGCAGACTCAAGGGTCATCTTTATTTTAAACCCCCGGGCCAGTGCTCCTCTGAGTGTTGGTACAAAACAGAGCCACTTGCAGCGTCACCTCGGGGAAACTTGAGGTTTGGTTTTAGTTGTACGTAGTGTTCATATGGTGTTCCCTGAGAACGAGATATGTGCAGCTCCTATTGGGATTTGTCGGCACATCGGGAGGCTTTGCTGGACTTGTTTTACCATTGTCGAGATGTCTTGTAACCGGGATTCCGAGTCTGATCGGGTCGTCCTGGGAGAAGGAATATCCTTCATTGACCGGGAGAGCTTGTGATGGGCTAAGTTGGGACACCCCTACAAGGTTTTGAACTTTCGAAAGCCACGCCCACGGTTATGGGCAGATGGGAATTTGTTAATATTCGGTTGTAGAAAACCTGACACTTAACTTAATTTAAAATGAATCAACCGCGTGTGTAGCCGTGATGGTCTCTTTTCGGCAGAGTCCGGGAAGAGAACACGGTCTCGTGTAATGCTTGAACGTAAGTAGTTTCAGGATCACTTCTTGATCATTATAGCTTCTCGACCGTGCTTTGCTTCTCTTCTCGCTCTCATTTGCGTAAGTTAGCCACATATATGCTAGTGCTTGCTGCAGCTCCACCTCACTACCCCTTTCCCTACCCATAAGCTTAAATAGTCTTGATCGCGAGGGTGTGAGATTGCTGAGTCCCCGTGACTCACAGATTACTTCCAAAACCAGATGCAGGTGCCGATGATGCCAGTGCAGGGGACGCGACCGAACTCAAGTGGGAGTTCGATGAGGATTAGGGACGTTACTATGTTTCCTTTCCGGACGATCAGTAGAGGAGCCCAATTGGGGCGATCGGGGATCTTTGCATTTGGGGTTGTCTTTCTTTATTTGGTTCCGTAGTCGGACCTTGATTGTATTCTGGATGATGTAATGTTATATTTATGTATTGTGTGAAGTGGCGATTGTAAGCCAACTCTTTATCCCTTTCTTATTCAGTACATGGGATGTGTAAAGATTACCCCTCTTGTGACATTCCTACTGTGCGGTTATGCCTCTAAGTCATGCTCCGACACGTGGGAGATATAGCCGCATCGTGGGTGTTACAACAGGAGCGTGAGCCATGGACATAGCATTATAGGTGGAATAGAATGGTGGTTGTGGAGAAGACAAAAAGGAGAAGATAGTCTCACATCAACTAGGCGTATCAATGGGCTATGGAGATGCCCATCAATAGATATCAATGTGAGTGAGTAGGGATTGCCATGCAACGGATGCACTAGAGCTATAAGTGTATGAAAGCTCAAAAAGAAACTAAGTGGGTCTGCATCCAACTTGCTTGCTCACGAAGACTTAGGGCATTTTGAGGAAGCCCATCATTGGAGTATACAATCCAAGTTCTATAATGAAAGATTCCCACTAGTATATGAAAGTGACAACATAGGAGACTCTCTATCATGAAGATCATGGTGCTACTTTGAAGCACAAGTGTGGAAAAAGGATAGTAGCATTGCCCCTTCTCTCTTTTTCTCTCATTTTCTTTTATTTTTTATTTTTTTATTTGGGCCTTCTTTCTTTTTTTCTCTTTTTGGCCTCTTTTCTCTCTTTTTCGTCCGGAGTCTCATCCCGACTTGTGGGGGAATCATAGTCTCCATCATTCTTTCCTCACTGGGACAATGCTCTAATAATGATGATCATCACACTTTTATTTACTTACAACTCAAGAGTTACAACTCGATACTTAGAAAAAATATGACTCTATGTGAATGCCTCCGGTGGTGTACCGGGATGTGCAATGACTCATGAGTGACATGTATGAAAAAATTATGAACGGTGGCTTTGCCACAAATACGATGTCAACTCCATGGTCATGCAAAGCAATATGACAATGACGGAGCGTGTCATAATAAACGGAACGGTGGAAAGTTGCATGGCAATATATCTCGGAATGGCTATGGAAATGCCATAATAGGTAGGTATGGTGGCTGTTTTGAGGAAGGTATATGGTGGGTTTATGGTACCGACGAATGTTGCGCGGTACTAGAGAGGCTAGCAATGGTGGAAGGGTGAGGGTGCGTATAATCCATGGACTCAATATTAGTCATAAAGAACTCACATACTTATTACAAAAATCTATTAGTTATCCAAACAAAGTACTACGCGCATGCTCCTAGGGGGATAGATTGGTAGGAAAGGACCATTGCTCGTCCCCGACCGCCACTCATAAGGAAGACAATCAATAAATAAATCATGCTCCGACTTCATCACATAACGGTTCACCATATGTGCATGCTACGGGAATCACAAACTTTAACACAAGTATTTCTCAAATTCACAACTACTCACTAGCATGACTCTAATATTACCATCCTCATATCTCAAAACAATCATCAAGTATCAAACTTCTCATAGTATTCAATGCACTTTATATGGAAGTTTTTATTATATCTCTCTTGGATGCCCATCATATTAGGACTAAATTCATAACCAAAGAAAATTACCATGTTGTTTAGGACTCTCAAAATAATATAAGTGACACATGAGAGTTCATCTATTTCTATAAAATAAAAACAGTTGGAGATATGCCCTAGAGGCAATCATGTGATGATGATATTTCCATATATATTCATGAGCCCTTTATATTGTCCTTGAACATCATCAATGATATGTATCAATAAGTATGTGACTTGTTTGTGGAACTATGTATTGTATGATGATTGTTTTAATGGTCCCTAGTTGATAAGGTTATGCAGACACATATCCTTGACTAGTATACGACTCGGTTGATGACTATGTTTCACAAGTCATGTGCATGGAGATGCTAAACCGGTAGTATGGGCTCGGGGATGGAGATCACCGAGCCGGACAGACCCACTTTGAGACGCAGCGAGATATAGTCATCTGTTAGTCTAAAGTGCAATGTCTATGCCATGTCCTAGACCTGAGATCCTCGCATGTTCTCGGGATGAGGATCGACTCACTTAGGGTCTATCAAACGCTACTCCGTAACTGGGTAGTTATAAAGGTAGCTTTCGGGTGAGTCGTGAGACATGTCGCGAGACATGGTTGACCAAGATGGAATTTGCCCCCCTATTTGGAGAGATATTCTCTGGGCCCTCTTGAGTGATCAGATTCGGAAAGCATGGCCATGCGACTTGGGTTAAGTGTTAACCCGGTTCGGGAATCTGTATCATGGTTTCGAGAAGAGAGGTCGAGCTAACTCAAGGGTGACAAGTACTCGCCTTGAGCTCGACAACAAATATCGTGAGGCAAAAGGAATGTAGCATATGCCACATTGTCGAGGTTCGTCAAACGACTTTACGTCCACATGGGAGTTGGCACGTTCTGCTAGGAGCCGCTACCAACTATCGACTCTAGTCGTGTCCATGTGTACGTGAACCAATAGGGTCACACACTTAAGGGGCTGCAGCCCATTCGGATTGGATCTGAGTGGAAAATGGATGTGGACTCCTAGTGGGCTCAAGTATTGAGCCCACCTCGGAGGTCTATATAAAGGGGAGTGGGCGCACCACTTAGGGTGGATGGGATTGAACCCTGGTTAGTCCCCACGCCCATGCCGCGCGACCGGACCTAGCAGTCCGCCGCTCGACGCTGCTCCCCGTACGTGTGGATACCTTGGAGGCATCGCATCTGCGATGCTTGGACGAACCGTTTGAGGGAACCGCGAGGTGCCATTCGTGGGAGATCACCATTCACGGGTCTTCACTGTTCGTGGGAGATCGGCAACGTGAGGAGGAGACGGCCCGGGAGATCGGCTACACGCATCACCAACTCTACTTCCGCTGCGGTGACTGCGCGTCTAGTGGTAAACCCGGTCCCGTGATCTATTTCCAGCAGCATGATCTTGGGTGCGCGGTAGAAATTCTATTTGGCGCTAGCATAGATTTCCGCGTGTTCCAACAAAAACCACCACCGTGCTGTAAAAAGATATAAGTGAAGCACTAGAGCAACAACGAACTACTCTGAAAGATAAAAGTGAAGATCAATGAGTAGTCGAATAATTATGCAACTATATGAAGACTCTCTAACATTTAAGAATTTCAGATCTTGGTATTTTATTCAAACATCAAGCAAAATAAAATAAAATAAAATGATGCTCCAAGCAAAACACATATCATGTGGTGAATAAAAATATAGCTCCAAGTAAAGTTACTGATGAACAAAGACGAAAGAGGGGATGCCTTCCGGGGCATCCCCAAGCTTAGGATTTTTTGCGTCCTTGGATTTTACCTTGGGGTGCCTTGGGCATCCCCAAGCTTAGGCTCTTGCCACTCCTTATTCCTTAGTCCATCGAATCTTCACCCAAAACTTGAAAACTTCACAACACAAAACTTAACAGAAAACTCGTAAGCTCCGTTAGTATAAGAAAATAAATCACCACTTAAGTACTGTTGTGAACTCATTCTAAATTCATATTGGTGTAATATCTACTGTATTCCAACTTCTGTATGGTTCATACCCTCCGATACTACTCATAGATTCATCAAAATAAGCAAACAACACATAGAGAACAAAATCTGTCAAAAACAGAACAGTCTGTAGTAATCTATAGGTTTCGAATGCTTGTGTAACTCCAAAACTCCTGAGAAATTAGGAAGTCCTAGGAAATTTGTTTATTAATCTACTGCAAGTGGAATTGGTATTTTATCGCTCTCTGTTAAAAAACGAAAATTATTCTTGTGAGCGCATACTTTCTGTTTTTTACAGCAAGATCAAATAACAATCACCCAAGAAGATCCTAAAGGCTTTACTTGGCACAAACACTAATTAAAACATAAAAACACAATCATAACAGAGGATAGATGTTTAATTTATTACTAAACAGGAACAAAAAGCAAGGAGCAAAAATAAAATTAGGTTGCCTCCCAACAAGCGCTATCGCTTAACGCCCCTAGCTAGGCATGATGATTTCAACGATGCTCACATAAAAGATAAGAATTGTAACATAAAGAGAGCATCATGAAGAATATGACTAGCACATTTAAGTCTAACCCACTTCCTATGCATAGGGATTTTGTGAGCAAACAACTTGTGGGAACAAGAATCAACTTGCATAGGAAAGCAAAACAAGCATAACTTCAAGATTTTAAGCACATAGAGAGGAAACTTGATATTATTGCAATTCCTACAAGCATATATTCCTCCCGCATAATAATTTTTAGTAGCATCATGAATGAATTCAACAATATAACCATCACATAAAGCATTCTTTTCATGATCTACAAGCATAGAAATTTTATTACTCTCCACATAAGCAAAATTCTTCTCATTCGAAATAGTGGGAGTATCATAAGAAACTCGAATACTATAAATTGTTTTTATATTAAAAGAGTAATGTTCAGAAAAGGGGTAATCATAATCATGACAAGTTTTATAAATATAATCATCACTACTTTTTATAGCATAAGTATCATCACAATAATCATCATAGGTAGCAACTTTGTTCTCATCATAATCGATTGAAACCTCTTCCAAGATAGTGGAATCATTACTAAATAAAGTCACGACCTCTCCAAATCCACTTTCATAATTATCACAATAATATTCAACATCCTCCAAAATAGTGGGATCATTACTTCCTAAAGTTTACACTCTTCCAAACCCACTTTCATCAATATAGTCATCATAAGTAGGAGGCATACTATCATCATAATAAATTTGCATATCAAAACTTGGGAGACTAAAAATATCATCTTCATTAAACATAGCATCCCCAAGCTTGTGGCTTTGCATATCATTAGCATCATGGATATTCAAGGAATTCATACTAACAACATTGCAATCATGCTCATCATTCAAATATTTAGTGCCAAACATTCTAATGCATTCTTCTTCTAACACTCTGGCACAATTATTGGAATCCTTATTTTCATTAAAGATATTAAAAAGATGAAGCATATGAGGTACCCTCAATTCCATTTTTTGGAGTTTTGTTTTATAAACTAAACTAGTGCTAAAACAAGAAACAAAAAGATTCGATTGCAAGATCTAAAGATATACCTTCAAGCGCTAACCTCCCCAGCAACGGCGCCAGAAAAGAGCTTGATGTCTACTACACAACCTTCTTCTTGTAGACGTTGTTGGGCCTCCAAGTGTAGAGGTTTGTAGGATACTAGCAAATTTCCCTCAAGTGGATGACCTAAGGTTTATCAATCCGTGGGAGGCGTAGGATGAAGATGATCTCTCTCAAACAACTCTGCAACCAAATAACAAAGAGCCTCTTGTGTCCCCAACACACCCAATACAATGGTAAATTGTATAGGTGCACTAGTTCGGCGAAGAGATGGTGATACAAGTGCAATATGGATGGTAGATAAAGATTTTTGTAATCTGAAAATATAAAAACAGCAAGGTAACTAATGATAAAAGTGAGCACAAACGGTATTGCAATGCGTTGAAACAAGGCCTAGGGTTCTTACGTTCACTAGTACAAGTTCTCTCAACAATAATAACATAATTGGATCATATAAATATCCCTCAACATGCAATAAAGAGTCACTCCAAAGTTACTTAATAGCGGAGAACAAACGAAGAGATTATGGTAGGGTAAACCACCTCAAAGTTATCCTTTCTGATCGATCTATTCAAGAGTCCGCAGTAAAATAACATGAAGATATTCTTTCCGTTCAATCTATCATAGAGTTCGTACTAGAATAACACCTTAAGACACAAATCAACCAAAACCCTAATGTCACATAGATACTCCAATGTCACCTCAAGTATCCGCGGGTATGATTATACGATATGCATCACACAATCTCAGATTCATCTATTCAACCAACACAAAGAACTTCAAAGAGTGCCCCAAAGTTTCTACCGGAGAGTCAAGACGAGAACGTGTGCCAACCCTTATGCATAAGTTCACGAGGTCACGAGACTCGCAAGTTGATCACCAAAACATACATCAAGTGGATCCCATGATATCCCATTGTCACCACAGATAAGCGCGTGCAAGACATACATCAAGTGTTCTCAAATCCTTAAATACTCAATCCGATAAGATAACTTCAAAGGGAAAAATCAATCTTTTACAAGAGAGTAGAGGGGGAGAAACATCATAAGATCCAAATATAATAGCAAAGCTCGCGATACATCAAGATCGTGCCGACTCAAGAACACGAGAGAGAGAGATCAAACACATAGCTACTGGTACATACCCTCAGCCCCGAGGGAGAACTACTCCCTCCTCGTCATGGAGAGCATCGGGATGATGAAGATGGCCACCGGAGAGGGATTCTCCTCTCCGGCAGGGTGCTGGAACGGGTCTAGATTGGTTTTTGGTGGCTACGGAGGCTTCTAGCGGTGGAACTCCCGATCTATTGTGCTATCCGATGTTTTTAGGGTATATGGATATATATATATATAGGCGAAAGAAGTCGGACAGGGGAGCCACGAGGGGCCCGCGAGGGTGGGGGCGCGCCCAGGGGGTAGGGCGCGCCTCCCTGCCTCGTGCCTCCCTCGAAGCTTCCCTGACGTCTACTCCAAGTCTCCTGGATTGCTTCTGTTCCAAAAATAAGTTCCGTGAAGTTTTAGGTCAATTGGACTCCATTTGATTTTCCTTTTCTGTAATACTCTAAAACAAGGAAAAAACAGAAACTGACAATGGGCTCTGGGTTAATAGGTTAGTCCCAAAATAATATAAAAGTGTTTAATAAAGCCCATAAACATACAAAACAGATAATATAATAGCATGGAACAATCAAAATTATAGATACGTTGGAGACGTATCACCGTCTCTAAAGCATAACCCCAAAACGATAGCGGTAAATGAGTGAGAGACATCATAGATCGCACCATATCTAATAAAGTGCGGTTACGACGTTCGGACACACCATTACGTTGTGGTGTTCCAGGTGGAGTGAGTTGCGAAACTATTCCGGATTGTTTCAAATGAAGTCCAAACTCATAACTCAAATACACCTCCACGATTGGATCGTAGAAACTTGATTTTCTTGTTACAATGATTTTCCACTTCACTCTGAAATTCTTTGAACTTTTACAATGTTTCAGACTTATGTTTCAGTAAGTAGATATACCCATATCTGCTCAAATCATCTGTGAAGGTGAGAAAATAACGATATCCGCCATGAGCTTCAATATTCATTAGACCACATACATCAGTATGTATGATTTCCAATAACTCTGTTGCTCGCTCCATTGTTCTGGAGAACAGAGTTTTAGTCATCTTGCCCATGAGGCATGGTTCGCAAGTACCAAGTGATTCTAGAAGTCCATCAAAATGGAGTTTCTTCATGCGCTTTACACCAATATGACCTAAACGGCAGTGCCACAAATAAGTTGCACTATCATTATCAACTCTGCATCTTTTGGCTTCAATACTATGAACATGTGTATCACTACTATCAAGATTTAGTAAAAATAGACCACTCTTCAAGGGTGCATGACCATAAAAGATATTACTCATATAAATAGAACAACCATTATTCTCTGATTTAAATGAATAACCATCTCGCATCAAACAAGATCCAGATATAATGTTCATGCTCAACGCTGGCACCAAATAACAATTATTTAGGTCTAAAACTAATCCCGAAGGTAGATGTAGAGGTAGCGTGCTGACGGTGATCACAACGACTTTGGAACCATTTCCCATGCGCATCGTCACCTCGTCCTTAGCCAATCTTCGCTTAATCCGTAGCCCCTGTTTTGAGTTGCAAATGTTAGCAACTGAACCAGTATCAAATACCCAGGCACTACTACGAGCATTAGTAAGGTGCACATCAATAACATGTATATCAAATATACATTTCACTTTGCCATCCTTCTTCTCCGCCAAATACTTGGGGCAGTTCCGCTTCGAGTGACTAGTTCCTTTGCAGTAGAAGCACTTAGTCTCAGGCTTAGGTCCAGACTTGGGTTTCTTCACTTGAGCAGCAACTGGCTTGCTGTTCTTCTTGAACTTCCCCTTCTTCCCTTTACCATTTTTCTTGAAACTGGTGGTCTAGTTGACCATCAACACTTCATGCTCCTTCTTGATTTCTACCTCCGCAGCCTTTAGCATTGCGAAGAGCTCAGGAATCGTCTTATCCATCCCTTGCATATTGTAGTTCATCACGAAGCTCTTGTAGCTTGGTGGCAGTGATTAAAGAACTCTGTCAATGACACTATCATCAGGAAGATTAACTCCCAGTTGAGTTAAGTTATTGTGGTACCCAGACATTCTGAGTATATGTTCACTGATAGAACTATTCTCCTCCATCTTGCAGCTGTAGAACTTATTGGAGACTTCATATCTCTCAATCCGGGCATTTGCTTGAAATATTAACTTCAACTCCTGGAACATCTCATATGCTCCATGACGTTCAAAACTTCGTTGAAGTCCCGGTTCTAAGCCATAAAGCATGGCGCACTGAACTATTGAGTAGTCATCAGCTTTGCTCTGCCAGCCGTTCATAACATCTGGCGTTGCTCCTGCAACGGGTTTGACACCCAGCGATGCTTCTAGGATGTAATTCTTCTGTGCAGCTCGACCTTTCAGTCTCATTGTTCTGAGGCCATATATGCATATGCTAGGCTCGTTAAGTTTAACCCGAGTATTCCGCGTGCGCAAAACTGGCTTGCACCCATTGTATGTGAACGTAGAGCTTATCACACCCGATCATCATGTGGTGTCTCGGCACGACGAACTGTAGCAATGGTGGATACTCAGGGGGAACACTTAAACCTTAAAATTTAGTGAGGGATCATTGACGGTGTCCTGGACTAGGGGGTACTCACCACGTCGTCTCCCGATCTATTAGATTGGGCCGAGGACCCCCATGGCCGTATACTCACGGGCCAGTTCGGACATCTGCCGCATACAAGGAATATTCCACAAGACTTGGCGATCAAGACAAGGACTCCTCCCCACCGGCGTATTCAGCTAGGACTCTTGTTATCCTAGGCCTCTGGTGCATTATATAAACCGAGGCCAGGCTAGTCGATAGACAATATATACAACAATCATACCGTAGGCTAGCTTCTAGGGTTTAGCCTCTTCGATCTCGTGGTAGATCAACTCTTGTAATACTCATATCATCAAGATCAATCAAGCAGGAGTAGGGTTTTACCTCCATCGAGAGGGCCCGAACCTGGGTAAAAACATCATGTCCCCTGCCTCCTGTTACCACCCGCCTTAGACGCACAGTTCGGGACCCCCTACCTGAGATCCTCCGGTTTTGACACTGACATTGGTGCTTTCATTGAGAGTTCCGCTGTCTGATCGACAAAAGGATCAATGGTTCGCGTGCAGATCAACTGCGACTTCGGTGTCTTCGTCACCAGTTCGACTGGTCACCTTGGTTCGACCAAGAATTGCACCCCGTGTTCGGATCACCATGTTCGGACGAGGGCCTTCATCAAACATCAACTCCGATCTCTATCAAGATCACGAAGGAATCATCTATGGAGCTCAGGGGCTCAACGTCAACATTGCCCTCAAGCGACCGTGCTGTTTTTCCAAACAGCGAACGCGTATCCGCCGCCACCGCCTGCTCGAGCATCGCTTTAATGATCGCTTCAGTAGAATTGTGCGGAATTGAGTCTAAAACAACCCTGGAAAATTTCGTCGAGTTCCGATGGAGGAATCTCTGGCAATCTATGATATACTGGAGCCCTGTCAAATCTGGACGGGAATCTGGATGAGTTTAGGGCGTGGTGTCCAGCTTCTAGCTCGGACGTCATTTGAAAGATCCAACCGTTGATCGACTGCGGAATTCCTATATCTACCACCTCTCAAAATTTCAGCTCGATCCGACCGTCCAAACTCCGGAAACCTTCCGATTAGTGCATCACTTTTCGGATCTGTTTTCTGCGCGAAAACGAACCCGACCCGAGTTCGTCTTTTTTATGAACAGGATTTCGGACATCCCTTTTAAAGGAAGTTTTGTATGGGGTATTGTGTTTCGTTCCGGAACACATCCCACTAACTTTAAGATCTTTTGAACATGATCTTCAATATCATGCTGGTGTCAAATCAGTTCGGCAATATTACTCCACGGCTGCCGACCTGCGCTAGACACGTTGTCACTTTAGCCGAGCTCAACTTCTTCGGATCATCATCTCGGCAAGCTGAACAAGAGTCCGGCATCCCGAAGGATAAATCATCATCAACATCGCCGCCCCACGGATTACACGGAGCGGGCATACCGGCATCGCCGCACGGTCGCTTCATCAAGCCGGCATCAACCACGTCACGACCTGCATCGACAGGGCCGCACTATTGCTTCTTCAAGCTGGTGTCCGTCACGCCGACCTGCTTCGACTCATCGGCTGATGTCGAGGCTTCGACATCTCGGCTGGACCGGGGGCTTCGCCATCTCTTCATCAACCTACTCCGGACACTTCGGCGTCACTAGCCGACCAGCTCCGTCACGTTAGCTGGGCCGAGGGCTTTGCCTCGGCGAGTCAATCTTTACCAGCATTGCCATGCCGTCGTTTTATCGCCCATCAGGCAATGGGTGTGCGGAGCGAGTCCCAATTTTGGGAATCACCTTCCTTTGGATTGCTACAACAAATAAATCAGGTGCTATTAATCCCATTATTTTTTGCTTGTTTGGGTTCATTTTTCCCAAGGAATTATTACTCTGGTTTGTCCGTGATATGTACACAGGTCTATCAAATGGTGACCGCATTAATGACGGTCGCGTGGTGGTTCGATCAATTTCCGTACATAGTCCGGCGAACGCCGCATCCGAAGTTCGGACCGACCTGTGAATTCAGGCTTTGCCATGCCTTTACTACATCACGTCGACGCCCTGCATCGACTTGACTTCGGCGCGAGGCCATATTTCTTTTATTACTCACTTTTCATAAATTATTTATTATGCAATGATTTTTTTAATTATCATTATTACTATTATCTCCGGTTTGCACTATTTTTTGTGCACAGGAAAATGATCCGGGGACTTCGGCGTCAATCTGCGGGTCTGCATTGACCATGCTATGTCACCACTTCGGCGCGTCGAGCTCTCCGCTCCGCCACCTCAGGACCAGCTTGGGGGATGGAACCTTGCCCCGCATCAAGCTTGGACCGCATCATCAATACCGAACACATTAACCAGCTAAGTCGCTTTCATGCTCAAAGCTTTAATTTCTAACTTGTGTTCAGTTCGACCAAGCATTATACTTTTTTGGAAAAAAGTTGCTTGTAAAAAATTTCCTTGTCCAAACTTTGTTTGTGACACACAAATTCAAGGACCCAATTCACTTGGGGGCTTCATTTATGAAGCTTTTCCTCTTGCATATGATTATACTTGTACGGCTTCGTTCCTTGTTCGTGTATTATGCCACAATATGCACCATATTGACTTAAGCGATTTGCAAGCTGGGTTGCCTCGCTCCTATGTTTACCCCTACGTTCCGGATTGTTCGGCTGGGTTGCCTCTGCAATTGTCATGATCGGGTCAACCGAGCCGGACCTCAGACTGGGTGAAGCCGAAAGCTAGCGCTCTTATAGTTTTCAATGATGGTCGGTACCCAACGGAACTCATGAGTACAAAAAATCTATTGCACAAGTCTCATAATAACAATGAGCACTGAAGAAAGGTATCGGTGGGGGTACTATTTTCTTCGAAGATGCTTCTTACACTTCACGGTAATATAACATAAGTTCCCTGAGCGCGCTTTGTCTGTTACAGCCTTATGGCCTGATTGCCTGCTTATTGGAAACATCGTCGATATTCTTGACCAATGGAGTACATAACACTTTTCGGTCCTTGACCGAAGAGGAAGAAGCTGATGGTCGGTTAAGACACGTTTAAAGTTCGGTTGAACATAGATATGAGATAAGTACTTCGGTACATGCAATCATTCTTCTACCCAAGTCACTTGGGGGCTCTTAAGTTTATTTGAGCCGTTTTATAATAAGTGTTCTTCTTCTTAGTCATTGCAAAGTTTTATTATTATTTATCACTCCTTTTTTCGACGCGAGTGTGCGGTCACTAGCTGGGGATCCTAATTTCTCTCTCAAAGCCGCTAGAGTTTAGTTTGCTAAACTGGCCTAATGAGAAGTGCTCCGCCCTCGGGATAGGAGGTTGAAGCCGTAGGCTGACCCGCTCGAAGTCTTGAGATAGGATGTATCATGTTAAAGCACGACAGAAGCACTTCTTTTTTCTAAGACCAATTTTCGGATTGGCACCAAACACTTATCTTGTTCGGACGTCATGTTTTTACTGACATTTCTTGGTTTTCCAAGCTTTTTGGCACTTTTAAACTATTTGTGCTTTTCCAGTATTAGTCTCGCAGTGCAACGCCGGACACCTTTAGGGATTCGGCAAAAACATTCTCAGATATTGCTATATATGCATCGGTTTCGAATTGTGTCTTCGGTCAATAGTTGGGTTGCCCGGCTCCTGCACTTGCTTCCTACGTTCCGTTTTGTTTGGCTAGGCGTGCAAAGGGAGAACCACTGTGATTGTGCTTCCAGCTCACATGGTTAAGCACCTCAGTGGAGAAAGCCGAAAACTGACTTTCACAAATAAGCGTAAACTAGTCAGTGATCCGATGACTATGTTAAATGATGGGCCGTTCATAACATTGGCCGAAGTGTTTATGACTTGACCCCGACTGTCGGCGAACACTACCGGGGGATATTAACTGGCCTCCCAAACTAAATCCTCAATATTTTGCTCTTACATTCGAGCTGAGGTTTCATGATCATGCTTAGCATGACGACCCAAAGAAAGGAACCGATAACGGGACTATTTTCTTTGGAATACATTTCTTCTGTTAAACAGTAATATAACATATCTCTCTGCGTACCTTTGTTTATAAAACCGTGTGGCCAGATTGCCTTGTTTGTCGTAAATCTTTGTCCTCATAAAGGCTTTATAAAGTAGGACAAACACTCCTCGGCTACTGGCCAAGGAGGTGGAAGCCGATGGTCGGTCAACAAAGTTTTGTACAATGCGGATCCGAGCATTAATGACGTAAAGTACTTGGATACATAGAGTCATTACACATAATTTATGATTTTACTATGGACATTGATCCTTAATTCGGCCACCCGTGCCCGCATTAAGGCTCGGGGGCTACTGGGCTTCGGGCTTATTATTTACAAATATTAAAGGGGCACATCGATCCCCTGATCTGGTGTTGCCACCCGACCAGTGTCTCGGGGGCTACTACATTGCTTGTTCAGTGCAGAAAATTTTATGTGCAATATAGTTTCCGAGGAGATTTTGATCCTCAGGTTGGTCGGCCGCACCCAACCTGAGTCTTGAGGACTGAGCATGCCGCTTTTGTGTCCCGAAGTATTCTGACGAGCTAGGACTTGATCCTCAGGCCGATTTTGCAAATCAACCTAAGTCTCAGCGGCTACTGGGATCAGCGGTCTTATGTCATCCTTCATGTGCATCTCGGGTTTTAGACCGATACACACCTTGAGGGCTACTGGCTATATATCTCGGCAGAGAATAAATTGCACCAATAAAAAATATTGACAAAAAATCGGCCCATAGTCGGGGTGGTGCACCACCTTGGAAGTAGTCCGGCATGAAGCTCGGGCGCACTCCATAGAGGGCATTTCTGGCATTAAGCTCGGCTAAACTCCTTCAACTTTTTTGAACCAAGGTGATATGACACCTCGGATATAGTCCGGCATTGGAGCCCGGACACAGTCCGGCGTTGGAGCTCGGATATATTTCGGCGTTGGAGCTCGGATATACAGTCCGGCGTTGGAGCTCGGATACATAGTCTGGCGTTGGAGCTCGGATACATTCCGGTGCTAGAGCTGGGAAGCGGTCCGGCGTTGGTGCTCGGCTGCAAAAGATACCTCGAATGCAGTCCGGCGTTGGAGCTCGGACGCAAGAGGACCCTGCCTCCCGGGAACAACTTCAAACCCGAGGTGTGGCATAAAAATAAACAAGGCATTGATAAAGGCCGGAAACTTAAAGGGGCTCCTCAGATACCCGACGTGTAAACTCGTCGAATGCATTTCGGTGATCCTGAAGATCGAAGATAAAGAAGATTTGTTGAACCCGTTTTCAAGACCGTCGACCGAAGATGAAGAACAGTTCAGAAGAATCGAGGAGCGTCCCTAACTTGAAGACCGGTTCAGGGGGCTACTGACGGTGTCCTGGACTAGGGGGTACTCACCACGCCGTCTCCCGATCTATTAGATTGGGCCGAGGATCCCCATGGCCGTATACTCATGGGCCAGTTCGGACAGCTGCCGCATACAAGGAATATTCCACAAGACTTGGTGATCAAGACAAGGACTCCTCCCCACCGGCGTATTCGGCTAGGACTCTTGTTATCCTAGGCCTCTGGTGCATTATATAAACCGAGGCCAGGCTAGTCGATAGACAATATATACAACAATCATACCGTAGGCTAGCTTCTAGGGTTTAGCCTCCTTGATCTCGTGGTAGATCTACTCTTGTACTACCCATATCATCAATATTAATCAAGCAGGACGTAGGGTTTTACCTCCATCAAGAGGGCCCGAACCTGGGTAAAACATTGTGTTCCCTGCCTCCTATTACCATCCGGCCTAGATGCACAGTTCGGGACCCCCTACCCGAGATCCGCCGGTTTTGACACCGACAATCATCTTATAATGCTATCGTCGAACTAAGCAAAATAAGATGCATAAAGGATAAACATCACATGCAATCAATATAAGTGATATGATATGGCCATCATCATCTTGTGCCTTTGATCTCCATCTCCAAAGCACCGTCATGATCACCATCGTCACCGGCTTGACACCTTGATCTCCATCGAAGCATCGTTGTCGTCTTGCCAACTATTGCTTCTACGACTATCGCTACCGCTTAGTGATAAAGTAAAGCAATTACATGGTGATTGCATTTCATACAATAAAGCGACAACCATATGGCTCCTGCTAGTTGCCGATAACTGTGTTACAAAACATGACCATCTCATACAATAAAATTTAGCATCATGTCTTGACCATATCACATCACAACATGTCCTGCAAAAACAAGTTAGACGTCCTCTACATTGTTGTTGCAAGTTTTACATGGCTGCTACGGGCTGAGCAAGAACCGTTCTTACCTACCCATCAAAACCACAACGCGATATAGTGATTGCTTTTTGATCTTCAGAAAGAACCTTGTTCATTGAATCCGATTCAACTAAAGTTGGAGAAACTGACACCCACCAGCCACCTGTGTGCGAAGCACGTCGGTAGAACCAGTCTCGCATAAGCGTACACGTAATGTCGGTCTGGGCCGCTTCATCCAACAATACCGCCGAATCAAGAATCAACTAGTGACGGGAAGCAATATGTATATACCCACGCCCACAACTCCTTTGTGTTCTACTCGTGCATATAACATCTACGCATAAACTTGGCTCGGATGCCACTATTGGGGAACGCAGTAATTTCAAAAAAAAAATCCTATGCACACGAAAGATCATGGTGCCGCATAGCAACAAGAAGGAAGAGTGTTGTCCATGTACCCTCGTAGATGGTAAGCGGAAGAGTTATCACAACGCGGTTGATGTAGTCATACGTCTTCATGATCCGACCGATCCTAGTACCGAAAGTACGACACCTCCACGATCTGCACACGTTCGGCTCGGTGACGTCCCACGAACTCACGATCCAGCAGAGTGTCGAGGGAGAGCTTCGTCAGGACGACGGATGATGACGGTGATGATGATGCTACCGGAACAGGGCTTCGCCTAAGCACCGCTACGTTGTGACCGAGGTGGATTATGGTGGAGGGGGGCACCACACACGACTAAGAGATCAATGATCAACTTATGTGTCTGTGGGGTGCCCCTCCTCCCGTATATAAAGGAGTGGAGGAGGGGGGGGGGTCGGCCCTCCTATGGCGCGCCCCATGGGGAGTCCTACTCCCACTGGGAGTAGGATTCCCCCCTTCCCTAGTTAGACTAGGACTGGAAGGAAGGGGGAGAGAGGGGAGGCCCCCCACCCAATTCGGATTGGGCTTGAGGGGGCGCGTACCATCCTAGGCCTCCCTCTCTTCGCTCCCACTATGGCCCAATAAGGCCTATATACCTCCCGGGGGGTTCTGGTAACCTCCCGGTGCTCCGGTATATGCCCGAACTCACCTGGAACCATTCCGACGTCCAAATATAGTCATACAATATATCGCTCTTTATGTATCGACCATTTTGAGACCGCTCATCATGTCCGTGATCATATCCGGGACTCCGAACTACCTTCAGTACATCAAAAAAATAAACTCATAATACCGATCATCACCGAATGTTAAGCGTGCGGACCTTATGGGTTTGAGAACTATGTAGACATGACCGAGACACGTCTCCGGTCAATAACCAATAGCGGAACCTGGATGCTCATATTGGTTCCTACATATTCTACGAAGATCTTTATTGGTCAAACCGCATAACGATATATGTTGTTCCCTTTGTCATCGGTATGTTACTTGCCCGATATTTGATCGTTGGTATCTCAATACCTAGTTCAATCTCGTTACTGGCAAGTCTCTTTACTCGTTCCGTAATGCTACATCACATAACTAACTCATTAGCTACATTGCTTTCAAGGCTTATAGTGATGTAGATTACCGAGAGGGCCCAGAGATACCTCTCCGAAAATCGGAGTGACAAATCCTAATCTCGATTTATGCCAACTCAACAAACACCATCGGAGATACCTGTAGAGCACCTTTATAATCACCCATTTACATTGTGACGTTTGGTAGCACACAAAGTGTTCCTCCGGTATTCGGGAGTTGCATGATCTCATAGTCATAGGAACATGTGTAAGTTATGGAGAAAGCAATAGCAACAAACTAAACGATCATCGTGCTAAGCTAACGGATGGGTCAAGTCAATCACATCATTCTCTAATGATGTGATCCCGTTAATCAAATGACAACTCATGTCTATGGTTAGGAAACATAACCATCATTGATTCAACAAGCTAGTCAAGTAGAGGCAAACTAGTGCCACCCTGTTTGTCTATGTATTCACACATGTACTAAGTTTCCGGTTAATACAATTCTAGCATGAATAATAAACATTTATCATGATATAAGGAAATATAAATAACAACTTTATATTGCCTCTAGGGCATATTTCTTTCACTAGATTGACAACAACATTATTTAAAAGGGACGTCACTTTAACGTGGGCATTGCTTCATTTTACCAGTGATAGTTTTAGATTAGCAGCAGCAATATGAGTATATGGACAATGACCACACAACCATCATATACTTTTTGTCAAAAAAACATGTATACCTACACCCGTGCATAAATGATAAACCAGGACAACTTTTGGAGTAGCCTTTCCTCTATAATTAGCAAGATGCTTGTGCGTTGCATGGAACATCAAGATGCACTTGTATGAGTAGTTTATCTTGTGAGAGAAAAAGATGAATGAGGGAAGTCCTTATCTGCAAGTGTGGAGAGAGGTGTAGGTATCTTTTTGCAAAATTGCCATAGTTTGCTTTCTATTCGTGAGATATAGATCGGACGGTCTATATTACACGATGGCATGCACACCATCATCACCAACTCGGTCTTTTATAAGACTAGAGATAACTAGCAAGATTCTCGTGCATTGCACGGAACATCAAGATGCATTTGTATGAGTAGTTTATCTTGTGAGAGAAAAGGATGAATGAGGGAAGACCTTATTTGCAAATGTGGATAGGGGTGTGGGTATCTTTTTGGAAAATTTCCATAGTTTCCCTCCTACCCGTCAAATATAAATCGGACGGCCTATATTGCGGGATGGCAGGCACACCAACATTACCAACTCTATTTTTTGTAAGAGTAGAGATAGAGATAATAAGATAAGAGATAGTAAAAAATAGGTGATGTTGGACCAGCCAACGAACCCTAGCTAATGTACATGGGAAGCTGGGGGAGTAGTGGTATAGTAGAAAATCCAGATGCAGAGTATAATGAAGCATGAAATCCAAAATAAGTTATACCTCAGGTGGGCGAGATGTGGCTTAGGCGGGCGGGCAGGATCTGCCCACACGATAGCACCGGACAAGGGCGCAGAGGACCTTTGTCCGCGCCAGTGCCAACTCAGAGAGGACGGTGCACATCGGCTTCCTCCATCGCCGACGGCGACAACGTCAATGCCGGACCTCCTCACCTCCCACGGGGGACGGGATCCGGCCGGATCTGTGACCACCGGTGAGGAGAGAGGTAGAGTGGACACTGTCATCTTGTTTAGATATGGAGAGGGCGAGAGAGCGAGACGCAAGAAACCCTATCAAACAAGAGTCTATATATAAAATGGAGTAAAAAAATCTCTCCATAGTAGTGGTTTTAAATAGAATACGCGTGTTCCCGGAAAAAAGAAATGAAAGCTGGTGGACAAATCTTTTTTAACGTACCAAGAAAGAAAACTTGATCAATACCTCCTCCAATGCAAAGGTGCTTAGATGAGGTGCTAAGTATATTAAATGCCTTAGCAACTCAAGTCCCCAATACAAATGTGCTAAGCTTTTGGGTGCTAAGCTTCATACATTTAATTAGTTGTAGACTCAGAATTGTGCTTCCACCTAGGTACACGTGCTTAGCACCGTTTCTTTCTCGGGTCACCATACTACTCTCTCTCTTCTTAACTAGCATGCCACATCAGACTTTTTCCTTAGTTGGCTACCTTAGCACCTGTATAAGGTGGATCATTGGGAGGGGCCGCCCCTGCTTCCAGGTCCCAGTTTGTATCGCTCATGTGTGGTCCCTGACGCTCCATCATTAAGTGAACAAATTAAAGTGTCAAATTATTATGTATGTAAGCTGCCTCTTCGTGTACAAATGTACTCCATCATGTACTCGCGGGTATGTCAGAGGCAGAGTGAGTGCGTGTACATTTCTTCTTGTACGTAGTACTCCATTTATCTCACTTCATATTGTTTTCCACTCCTATGATATTCCTATGCTAGGAACAAAATGAGGCAGTACTAAGTTTGGGTGTGTGTAGAAATAGACATCGATGATGTGTACGGGTAGTCGCGAGAGTCACCACTATGTGTGTGTGTGCGCACACACACATAGACATGCATATCCGTGTTTACATAAAATTCTCACTTTCAACTCCATCTCCATCTCCAATCATATTTGTCCAGTTGGCACATTATTTATGTTATTAATTACGCAGCAATATTTACGTACGTCCAGCATCTCTCATTTGCGGGCATCCAAACCGCTGCCATGCCCGCTCCTGACCGGCCTGGCCAACCCGAACCGTCTTCATCACCCGCGCGCTTCCCGCTCGAAACGATCAGTGCCGCATTCATGCCTGGCTGGAGCAGACGCAGCCTCTCACTGGCGCTGGCATTGAAGTGGCGCGCCGACCGAGAGAGCGCCGCCCATGCCGCTTCCCGATGCACGCGACTGCTCCACGTTCAAACGTCACCACGGCCGGCCGCGACATTCCTGTAAATAAGTTCTTGAGAGTCTGTGCTACAGCTAGTTGTCCTCCCCTCCTTCTTCCAGTAGTGCTAGTACTCCATGGCGTGATTCATCGATAAGCAGGCGGGAAAGTTTACGTTTACTCGGTTTGTGGTGAGTAGCATGCTGAGCGACTGTGTGGGGTGGAGGAGGGTGAGACACGGACATGACATGCATGATTTAAACGTTGGTTTTGCTTGATGGCACGATCCAACAAAACGAAATGTTGGTTTCCAAAAGAATACAGTACTGCATGAGGGAGAAGCGGATTCAACGAAGAGTGATGGTTTGCTTCTTCCCTCCAACTAACTACCGGGTCTATGTGATTTGACGGCTCATTGGTCACTATTACTATGGCGGTAGAGTGTCGTAGAGCGTCTACACTCTTATTTATTTATACGGTGATAAAACTAACTTTCTCCACTCTTACACCGAAGGAGTACGAAACACGGCAGCCCAGTGACTACATGGCCCACCTCCCAGTATCACCATATTGTTTGGACAGCCCGCATGCCAAGAAAAAAATTACTATACACCGGAGTGTATAGACTATTTTGCCCTCAAATTTGCTTTTGAGGAAATGCTGGGTAGTTACACACATGCAAAGTACTCCTCTCTCCATCTCTCTGGATGCAGGCTCACTAGATCTATCTGCATGCAACTCTCTATCTCTCTCTCCGGTTTTGCATGCATGTGACGCGACTCTCTCTCTCTCTCCCTCTCTCTCTCTGTGTAAGCATGCCTTAAGCATGGTTAATAATATAGCCAGTTGATGGTTAACATGTTGCCATGTCATTTATAGCCAATGTAATAGTCAACATGCATAGTACATTTTACCATAGGACCCACCATATACTCTCACACACTACCTCCGTCCTGGTTTATTGGTCCCCTATGTAATTTATGCATGATACAAGTATATGATACTGCCCACTATGAGTAGCCTTATACGCATACAAAAATCGACTAGAGGGAGTATGAAGCTTTCTCAGATTTTGTTTCATGTATGTATCCTGACTCCAAGGTTGCCCCTTTACAACATTCCATCAAATACAAAGGAAAACTAACACGCATGCTGATGCATCTCAATGATCCACAGGTCATAGCCAATATTTACTTCACAACTAAAGAAAAAAGTTATGAGACTGTGTACAAAAAAAACTACTGATGGGGTCTTTATGACTTAAACCCTAAACCCTAAACAGGATTTAATTTCTGAGCTAGGCAGAACCCGTCGAAGCAAAGAAGCCTGGCACCCTCGGATCATACGATGCTTTTGTGCAGTTCCACTAAAATCAAGCTGAGCATCCCTGTTGGCAAAGATATTGAAGAAGTGTGTAACACCCCGATAATCAAGATACAGTAACCTCACCCTAATGTGCCATGACATTGTATTTCATTAAGCCAATTTGCCACTTGATGAAAATCGGAGTCAAATTTAAATTTCAAATAAGAAGACAGATTCTTATTTCTTCAAACTATCAAATAAATTTTTTTGATGGGTTCCAAATTTTCACTAACCAATTTTCAGGTGAGAATTAACATTTTTAATATAAAATATGTAACGCCCTCGATGCGGCTATATCTCCCACGTGTCAAAGCACGACTTAGAGGCATAACCGCATTGAAAGCAATGTCGCAAGTGAGGTAATCTTCACACAACCCATGTAATACATAAAGGGAAAAGAGATACATAGTTGGCTTACAATCGCCACTTCACACAAATACAAGAATAAAGCATTACATCAATTAGATACAATCAAGGTCCGACTACGGAACCAAAATAAAAGAAGAACCCCAAATGCGACAAGGTCCCCGATCGACCCCAATTGGGCTCCACTACTGATTGACTAGAACGAAACAACATAAAGGACAAGATCTTCATCGAGCTCCTCCTTGAGATTGGTTGTGTCATCTGCACGGACTCATCGGCACCTGCAAGCTGGTTTTGGAAGTATCTATGAGTCACGGGGACTCAGCAATCTCACACCCTCGCGATCAAGACTATTTAAGCTTATGGGTAAGGTAAAGGTATGAGGTGGAGCTGCAGCAAGCGACTAGCATATATGGTGGCTAACATACGCAAATGAGAGCGAGAAGAGAAGGCAAAGCACGGTCGATAAAAGTATGATCAAGAAGTGATCCTAAAACAACCTACGTCAAGCATAACTCCAACACCGTGTTCACTTCCCGAACTCCACCGGAAATAGACCATCACGGTTACACACGCGGTTGATGCATTTTAAATAAGGTCAACTTCAGGTTTTCTACAACCGGACGTTAACAAATTCCCATCTGCCCATAACCGTGGGCACGGCTTTCGAAAGTTCAAAACCCTGCAGGGGAGTCCCAACTTAGCCCATCACAAGCTCTCACGGTCAACGAAGGAATAGACCTCCTAGCGGGAAGACCCGATCAGACTCGGAATCCCGGTTACAAGACATTTCGACAGGGTAAAACTAATCCAGCAACACCGCCCGAATGTGCCGACAAATCCCGATAGGAGCCGCACATATCTCTTTCTCAGGGCACACCGGATCGTCCAAACTTCCGGTAGGCCAGCCCAGAGTTGCCCCTGGTGACCACCGACGGCTGACAAGTTGGACCAACACTCAGAGGAGCACTGGCCCGGGGGGGTTAAAATAATGATGACCCTTGAGTCTGCAGAACCCAAGGGAAAGAAAAGGCTAGGTGGCAAATGGTAAAACCAATGTTGGGCATTGCTGGAGGAGTTTTATTCAAGGCGAACTGTAAGGGGTTCCCATTATAACCCAACCGCGTAAGGAACACAAAATCCAGGAACATAACACCGATATGACGGAAACTAGGGCGGCAAGAGTGGAACAAAACACCAGGCATAAGGACGAGCCTTCCACCCTTTACCAAGTATATAGATGCATTAATTAAATAAGATATATCGTGATATCCCAACAAGTAACCATGTTCCAACAAGGAACAACATCCCCATGTTCCAACAAGGAACAAACTTCAATCTTCACCTGCAACTAACAACGCTATAAGAGGGGCTGAGCAAAGCGGTAACATAGCCAAACAACGGTTTGCTAGGACAAGGTGGGTTAGAGGCTTGGTTCAACAATATGGGTGGCATGATAAGCAAGTGGTAGGTATCGCAACATAGGCATAGCAAAAGAGCGAGCATCTAGCAAGCAAAGATAGAAGTGATTTCGAGGGTATGGTCATCTTGCCTGAAATCCCGCAAGGAAGAAGAACGAGTCCATGAAGAAGATAAACGGATGAGGTCGAACGAATCCTCACCAACGCGACGTTACCGGAACCAACCCGAAGAAGCACAGACCGAAAAAGAAGCACACAACATAGTAAACAACCAACACATGAACATGGTATGATATGCGGGATGCGGTATGCGATGCATATGCATGATTGGACAAGGAATGCATGAACCTGGCCTCAACTTGGAAATCCATATAGAAATAGAGATGATTTTGGTGAGGTGATTTTGGTTGAAATCGATATAGAGATCGCCGGAATCGGAGTTACGGTTTGGAAATGGCAAGCGATTCAAATATGACCACGTTCTGCGATTTACAGCAAGTAGCCATCTAAATGCAACAAGATGAACATTCTACATCACTCAAACATGACAAAAAAAATACATGGCAGGGATCCACTCAAGAATCTTAACAAAAGACTAGCACTAAGCTACAGCCAATTCATCCATTAACAGGTTCAAACAAGCATGGCAAAAATGCAAACGGTAAACAGATTTCAGACTTAGTGAAATTAACACTTGTCTGGATTTTCAGATCAGATAGCACACTTTGGAGCATGAAGACTATATGCTAAAGGACCTTAACATGGCAAAGTAAAGCATGACATGGAGCTGCTCAAAGAGCTTAACAAAAGTCCCTTAGTGGCCTTGAGCCAAAAGGGATCATAAAATACATTTGCAAGCACATGAACATGGCAAAAACATAATCAGTTCACAGACTTAGTGAAAACTGGAGCATGTTGAAAACAGATATCAAGTAGGCATGTTTACGAGCTCGATGCACTCACTACGGAGCAAGTCATGACAATCTAAGCATACACCCATCAAGAATACACAAAATGCAAGCTAGACATGGCAAGAACAATAACATAGCATGCACGGATCGACTACAACATCCTTGGCAAAATCGCTAACAAGTAGACAATCTGCCCGGATTCACGAAGTAGCAAAAGTAGAGCTCGATTGACTCAAGCTAGGGTGCTCCATAATTGCAAACAAAGACATGGATGGATAGAGCACTACAAGATTAACAAAACATCCTTACTGATCATCCTCAAAAGAGGCACGGATCACTAGGAAACAACATGAACATATGGCCATATGAGATAAACAGGTCAAGGACTTAGTGGAATTGCTAAGTCCCTGAAATCAGCATTACCAAGTGCCTCACTTTGCAAGCTTGTGCTAGTCACCACACACATCACAAAAATACATGGGTTGCACCTCTAGAAAGATGGCAAAACCCTTAACAAAACACATGTAGAGCTCATGGGCATATCATTCACACAATAATCATGGCAAAAATGACAAATATCTAAATGGAGCAGCAGATCTGACAATTAACTCAAGTAGCACTCTTCTAACAGTATTTCTGGCATCAAGATGAACTCAAATGAAAATGATGCAATAAGATGAAATGATGTACTCTCTGAGACGAACATTTTGATATGCTATATGCATGAATCGGAGCTACGCATGCAAAGTTACGGCACAAAGAACATAGGCATATGAATCTGGGAATTTCGGGGACTTAGTGGAATTATACCTTTGTGAAAAGTCAACGGGACCGGATGGAGCGGGATGGCGAGATCCGGATCGGGAGACGCACGTTTGGTTGGAGGGATGGGTGGATCTCATCCACCCTCCTCGGATCCGACTGGAGCGGGGCTCCGGCGAGCTTGACGCCGGCGAGGAGCGAAGCTCCGGCGAGGTCGCAGCGGGGCGGTGCCGCAGGGGGGCGAGGCGGTGGCCAGACGGCGGAGGAGCTCCGGCAGGGCGCTGGCGGGGGCGTTGGCCGGAGCGGCGTGGGCGGGGCGTGCCGGTGCGGCGGTCGAGGACGGCGACGACGAAGGACGACAGCGGGGCATGGCGCTCGGCGGCCGGAGACGATCAGCACGGCGAGGAACAGTCGGCGGCGGGGCAGCGCGTGCCTCGGGCGCGCGAACGAGCGGCTGCGGAGAAGATCGGGCCCGGGCGGGCCTGCCTCGGGCCCGCAGGGCCGCGGCGGTGCGGGGAGAGAGAGGAGGCGGGGCGCGGTGACATGGCGGCGCGGGATAGGTGGAGGGAGGCGGCGGCGCTGAGGTGGCAGCCGACGATTGGCCGGGGTGAGGTGGCCGGGCGAGTGGACACGTCCGGTGGCGGAACGGACATGTCCGGCGGCGCGAGGGAAGGAGCTTTTAGGGTTCATCCGCGAATTTCGAGAGGGGAGCACATATTTATAGGTAGAGGGAGCTAGGAGAGTCCAAATGAGGTGCGGTTTTCGGCCACGCGATCGTGATCGAACACTCTAGATGATGGAGAGGGTTTAGGTGGGTTTTGTGCCACTTTGGAGGGGTGTTGGGCTGCAACACACACGAGGCCTTTCGGTTCCTCGGATAACCGTTGGAGTATCAAACGAAGTCCAAATGGTACGAAACTTGACAGGCGGTCTACCGGTAGTAAACCAAGGCCGCTTGGCAAGTCTCGGCCCAATCCGGAAATGTTTAATCCCCACACATGAAAGAAAAGTAGAAATGCCCACCGGAGGAGAACGGAGCGCCGAAATGCAAAACGGACAACGGGGAAAATGCTCGGATGCATGAGACGAACAGGTATGCAAAAATGAAATGCACATGATATGCAATGAATGACACGCAAGCAATGACATGGCAACAACAACGAATAACTAGAGGACAGCTGGCACATCGGTCTCGGGGCGTTACAACACTCCACCACTACGAGAGGATCTCGTCCCGAGATCTAGAATGGCACCGGAGGGAAAAACGGAAGAGCAAGAGAAGAGGTAAAACTAAGTTGCTTCTTTGACCAATGAGTGAAACCAAAGAACCTTGAAAAGGTTAAGCCATTCGAGAAAAGAATGCAACGGAGATGAACAAAGTTGAAAACAGTCCGTTAGAAAAAAAAGGAACAAGGAAGAACTACTTCGAGCAGCACTTCGATTGAAAAGAAAAGGAATTGAATAAGAACTTGGTGAGATGAGAAGATACTTGATGAAATCACAACACACTGCCTCCGGAACGAAAGTATAGAATATAGATAATTGAAATAAAAGAATGGTGAAGCAAATGCCTACTTCTGTCACAAAAAGAGTTTGAGAAGGCATCCTTAGGAGAAGGGTCGAACGGAGTTGTTGGAACACCAACACCGAAAAGAATAAGCTTGATGTGGGCTTATGGAATACAACTCAAATTATGAGGTGACAACCTGCCACTCATGGGAAAAGAATTGTATTGATATGAACAAGGAGACGAGAAAGTATATCGCACCGGAAAGGATAAATGAAGAAATTGGATCATTGATAAACACCATGAGAGCGACAATCCTTAAAGGAAAGCTTTAGGTGAAATATAACCCAAGATAATTCCAATGAAGAAAATGATGGATTTAAAATATCTCATCCTTGACAACATGTGAATCATGAAACATGAACTCAAATTATCAAGAATGACATAATACCACCTCCAATGATATAGTTGAAAGAATTGCACTCCGGATTACAATATGAAGAAAGCTTGAGCTTCTTAGAAAAGAATCTCGATGAAAAACTTTGAGAAGGGATTGAATCCTTGATGAACCATCATGTAGAACCTCCAAGAAGAAACTCCGGTAATAAAAGAATGATCCAAAATAATTGAATGATGAAGAGAATAAGATTGAAGCCTCGCAATGATTTAGATAGAGATCTCCGTGATAATATAATTGAGAAAGCTTGGAACTCCGGGAAAAATAGAAGATGAAATAATTGAAATCAAGAATTTGATGAGCCTCCGGAATAGGGAATTGAATTTAGTCGATGAAACAAGAATAAGAATTACATTATGCTTATCCTTCACCAATTAAATTGATGACAATCAACGGATTCGACATATTACTTATTCTCGTAGAAAAGATTAAGATAGCCATAACGCAAAACTTGAGAAGGTCTTCGACGGACCACCGGTAGGGTAGGAACAACGAATAAATTGATATGATAACGAAGGAAGAGAAGTCTTGAACGAACCACCGTAAGAATTAAAATGACCGAGGAAAAGATAAGGACAACACCGGGAAGAGTTAGCAAATGAACGAAGAAGCTTGAGAGAATTTAGATACATGAGAACGAAGAGATGACGAGCTGATTAGAGAACACTTGAACGATGCACCGGTAAGATTTGGAGAATGATATCTTAAAGCTGAGAATGAATAAATCTTAGATGATGGGCTCTGGATAATCAAACTGAGAAGACATCTGTGTAACCGCGAGGGTCGGCTCTGATACCAACTTGTAACACCCCGGACATACTCGCCAGTGGTTGTTACTCCTGGCGGGATCTAGACTGGCCCCACAGATCAATACTAGTCTTTTCTGCGCACTTTGTCCTCACTCGTGCACACTCGGGAGCAACTTCCCGATCGGTCACCCATCCTGACACTACTCCAAGTTGAGCACGCTTAACTTTGGAGTTCTGTCCGAATGGGCTCCCGGAAAAGAAGGAATTCCTTATTGATATGAGTAGTCTAGCATCCCTAATAAGACAGGCCATCACATACACCCCCACTCAGAGGAACCGACGTCCTCGTCGGGCCACAGGAACGTTCCCTCTTGGCACATACCCCTCCAATTTAAGACAGTGGACCAACAATACCTTTTTATCCCATTTAAATATAAACTCAAAATTAATAAATTATTTTTGGACCCAAACTTTTTATGGCTGTGCAAAATAATGCATAGTAATTATATGGCAAGTTTTCACATTTAAAAAATAACAATTTGACGCAAAAACGAAAATAGGAAACAATAGCTAGATAAGAAAAAAGAAAAGAATAAAGAGAGAAAAGGGGGCAAGCCTAATCTACTGGGCCACTTGGGCCAACTAGCAAAGCCAGCCCACCTCGCCCCCAGCTCTCCTCCCACATCCCGCTACAGGAGGCTGGGGATGTGCATGGCGCGCATCCACGACGGCCATGGCCGTGGATCACCTCCACGTCCCACCCCACGCCCTACAAGTACGTCTCCCAAAAACCCTAGCTCATCCTCGCGCATTCCCCCTTCGTTCCCCCTTTGCCCCTTTTCTCTTCTTCTCGAAATCATGCTCGAACCAGGCGCGATCACCGCTGCCTCGTCGACTTCGTCGCGGCCACAACCATCTCCGGCGTGCAGGAACACGTCCGGGAGGTCCACTACGGTCGCCTTCATCCATCCGGGGCGTCGATTCAAGCCGAGGTGCCGCGAAGCCGACGTCCTCGCCGTCTTCTCCATCCGGCCATCACCACCTCGCCATCACCACCGCTTGTCCGGTCCACCCGGGCCTGTTGGAATCGCCAGTCCCTCACCTCGCTCCTCCTAGCTCTCTCTGTCGTCGTGGCTCAAGCCAAGGAAGAAGAAGACCGAAGGAGGAAGAAGAACAGGGACACGGTAAGGTTTTTTCCCGGCGCAACAACGTTTGTTCCCGAGCTCGTACTCGTCACCTCCACTGGCTAGAACACACGCGTGGGAGGGGGTTTATATCCGCCTCCATCGGCGCACCACACCGCGCCCCCGACGCACCCCCTCGCGCACTCCCCCCACGTCCCCGCGCTCTCGCCGCGCACGCACGCGATCCGCGCAACCAGGTCCATCGCCCGACGTGATCTACACTCGCGCCCGCTGCGCCAACTAACACACAGCATGGCCCCGCACACACATGCGCTGGCTCACGCACTCACACACGCACACCAATGCCATGGACCCGACGCCTCCAACGTGCTTGGCGCGCGCCCATACACGTGCCCGGGTCGTTCGACACCTCGCCACGGCTTATTGCCCTAACATTCACGCCCTAAGCCGCGACTCAGAGCAGCCCGGCGTCCTCCACGCCGTCCACGAGCAGGGCTCGCTCCGCCGTCGGCGCCTTCTTGAGCTGCGGGCATTCATGCTTGAAATGCCCGCGTTCGCCGCACTTGTAGCAGCGACCGCACCGGTTCTCGTCGAAGCCTGGAGCCTCGCTGCGCGCGTCGTCATCCCAAGCACCACCGTGTTGCCGCTCTCGTGCTCGCCATTGCGCCGCCGTGTACATGAGCTGGCCGTCCGCCCGATCCCCGCCCGCCTGCCTGCGCTGACGCAGCCGCTCGTCGAACGCCTTCAGGCGCCCCAGCGCGTCCTCGAACAGAAGCGTGCTCAGATCGTAGAACTGCTCCATTCCGGCGACCGCTGCGTACAGACGATCGAGAACGCAGTCCAATAGCTTCTTCACCATCGCTGCGTCCTCGAGCGTCAATCCGAGCCCTGCAAAATGCGCCGCCATGGCCCCGATCTTGCCGGTGAACTCGTCCAGCGTCTCGCCGCTCGCCATGCGCAGAAGCTCGAACTCGCTGCGCAGCATGCCCAGTCGCGCCGCCTGGACGCGATCAGCCCCGAAGAACCAGGCCTTCAGGCTGCTCCAAATTTCCGCCACCGTCTTCTTCGCAGCCACCTGCAGTAACAGATCATCAGCGAGCACTTGGAGCAGGTAAGCCCGTGCCGGCTTATCCTTCTTGGCGATCACTGCCGACGCCGCGTCCTCCGGCGGCACCACCGCCTCCCACAGCCTGGCGGCGTCCAGATCGGCCTCCACCTTGATGGTCCAGGTGGTGTAGTTCTCCCCCGTGAGCACAGGCGCCGGATGCGACACTGAAGTGCCCGCGCCGCCTCCGTATGAGATGATCGACATCGCCAGCGTGCCCTGACCTTCACGTGGCTCTGATGCCAAATATTGGAACCGTCAGTCCCTCGCCTCGCTCCTCCTAGCTCTCTCTGTCGCCGTGGCTCAAACCAAGGAAGAAGAACATCGAAGGAGGAAGAAGAATAGGGACACGGTGAGGTTTTTTCCCGGCGCAACAACGGCTGTTCCCGAGCTCGTACTCGTCACCTTCACTGGCTACAACACACGGGTGGGAGGGGGTTTATATCCGCGTCCATCGGCGCACCACACCGCGCCCCCGACGCACCCCCCTCGCGCACTCCCCCCACGTCTCCGCGCTCCCGGCCCGCGCTCCCACCGCGCACGCACTCGATCCGCGCGACTAGGTCTAGCACACGACGTGATCTACACCCGCGCCAGCTGCGCCAACTAACACACAACGTGGCCCCACGCACACACGTGCTGGCTCACGCACTCACGCACTCACACCTACGCCACGGACCCGACACGTCCAACATGCCCGGCGCGCGCCCATACATGCGCCCGGCTTGTTCGACACCTCGCCGCGGCTTATTGCCCTAACAGGGCCTCTTCGACCTCGTCCCGGCTCCGCGGTGAGCTCCTCCCCCCATTTTCCCCGTCGGGTCCACCGTCGTAGCACCGCCGCGTCGCCCTATGCATCAGCCGCCATGGACGGGAGCTCGGCTCCCTCACCGCGCGCCCGTGGTCGTGTCCCTACGCTGCCAGTACACACGCGTCGGGCCCTAGTCTCACTGCCGCGCATCCGCGCCGCTCGCCCCTCCGGCCGCGCTTGCCTGCTGGCGCCCACGCCTGCCGCATCCTGCTGCTGCTCTTTCTCCCTGCGGCTGCTTGCTTCTGCTCCTCTTACCGGCTGCCATTCCTGCTGGTTGCTAGCACCGCTGCCGTTTACTACTGCTCTTCTTGCTGCTTTGGCTATTGCTGCTGCTGATGTGCTACGCTGCTACTGCTCCTAGCCACTAATGTTGATATTCGCTAATGCTTGCTAGATGCAGTTGCTCTGCTCCTACGGCTGGCCATGGCCATGGCCACTGTGTTGTGTGTGTGCGCCTGAGTGTGTGTGCTGTGTGAGTGCGCCTGAGTGTGTGTGCAGTGTGTGTGCGTGAGTGTGTAGTCGGCCCTTGCTTAGATTAGTTTTACTAGGTGTAGCTAGTTAAGTAGTGCTAAATTAGTCTAGTACTCCCTCCGTTTTTTTTGTTTGCGCATAACTTTCTTTCTTTTTCTCCTAATTAGTCTGCGCGTTCTCCTTCTTTAGCGCCAGTTTCCAATTGTACCCCGTCCAGCCATATTAATTAGTGGTACGCTTTGGCAGCAGCAGCTAGAATAAGCCAATCAAATGCGCCATGCAGATGGGTCCATCCTATGCGCGTGGGAAAGGGAAGAGAAGACCCAGAGACCATCCAATCGGTAGCATGCATCAGTTAAAATAATTCACCTCTCTCCATGCATGCACAGGGGCAAAAATGTCCAAAACAGACTCATCATGGCTCTCCTTGGTATCTGTGCGGCTACTTAGGCGTAGACAAATTAGAATCGAAGGGAGTAGTAGATGAAATGTAGGCCCCCTTTAAATAAGTTAGGTTTATTTATTTGTTGGGCGCGTCTAGGGAGCGGCCGGCTGCTCCCTAGCCGTTCAGAGTGGCCGACTTATTTGAATTTTTTTTGTCCCCATGTGATCTTAAAAGAAAATATTACCTTCTGTGTGAATCAAAAGTGCTAAAAAGGACACTGCTAATTAATTATTTCATGTGATCTCTTGTCATATGATGGATGCCTGCATGCCTCCCACTCACGTTGTTTTTATGTGATAATTTTGGGATTTCAAATGTTTAAAAAGCCATATCTTCCAAATCACGTGTCCGAATTCAGATACATTTTCATTGTTGGAACCCTTGTAATGTGCTCTTCCAAACTAGATCCCGTATGGCTATATTTTGACGAAATTTTTTATGTGCAACTAAGTCCCTCATTTTGTGCAACTGCCTAGCAGTTGATGTGCAACTACCTAACAGTGGATGTGCAACTTTTCACCTACCCCATGGAAGTGTAGTTTTCATTGATGGCACATCTACCCCCAAACTACCTCGTCCTAGTGAGATGTTCAAATTCGTGTTTTCCCTAGGCCAACTGCCTAGTAGTTCATGTGTAACTCCCCTCCCCCCCCCCCCGCCCGTGATTGTGTTTTCACTATTTGCTGCATCAGCCAACTATCTAACAGTGGTTGTGCAACTTCGCATACTGTCACCGCCAACTGTCTACCAGTGATGTGCACCTATCCCTCATACCTCATGGATGTGTAATTTCCTTACTAGCACTCGCTACACCGTCTAGTGGGATGTGCAACTTTAGCGCTCCATTTATATGCAACTTTTACTACCCTCATGAATATGTAACTTTTCACTACCCTCATGAATGTGGAATTTTCATCATCCAACTATCTCTGCTTGTGAGATGTGCAACTTTATATGTTGCTTTGGCCAACTGCCTAGCAGACTTTGTGCAACTCCATTTGTTACCCCCGCCAACTGAAACTACATATCCACAAGTAAGGAGGGGAATGAGTTGCATATTTAGTAATAGGAAGTTGGCTCATACAACAGACTAAGTTGCACATCACTGGTAGGGACGATGGGGCAGGGTATGTCAACTGTAAAAAAACTACACATCCACGAGTAGGGACAAGGGATCGACTTCTACATATATCGTTGTTCGGGACAATAGACAAGTTATACATCAAGTTTTCATGGTTTCTAGGTTGTAACCTCATGTGATAGATCAATCAGCTCCAAAAATTGGTTTTGAAAAAAATTGCACCATTTAGTACTAAAGTTGCACAATGCAGTACTGAAGTTGCACAATATAGCGTCAAAGTTGGCATAAAAAAATCGTCGAAGCATACCCATGCGGGATCTAGTTTCAAAGATCTCGTCGCGAAGAATCCAACAGTGAAAACGGATCTAAATTCCAACGCGCGGCTTGAAAGATATGGCTTTTTAAAAAATTGAGAAACTAAAATAATTGTACGTGAAGTTGTTTTGTAGATCGAACTAACCAGTGTGAATACATTAAATACTGATAACGACATGCACTAGCAGACAAAAAGACAACTCATGCAAGGCTAGGAAGCCCGGCCGCTCGTTGTCTCCAAATAGTGCGTATACACTTTTTAGATTTTAGGTTATTTGTTTAGGTAAATAGTCTAACATGTGGGTCACACCTCCCCTTCTGACTAGTCAAATTGACTTGGTCAATTCGGATTAAACTAAATATAATAATTATAAAAAATGATTTCAAATTTTGAAAAATCATAGAAAATAAACCGTAAGTCAGATGAAAATACTTTGTACATTAAAGTTGCTCAGAAAGACGAGACGAATCCGAATACGCAGTCCGTTTGTCAGCCACACATCCCTAGCATAGCGAACACGCAACTTTACCCCTTCGGTCCAGTTGTCCGAAAATGCGAAACATCGGGAATACTTTCCTGCATGTTTCCCCCCTTCGCCGGTATCACCTCCTACCGTGTTAGGGCACACCTGGTACCGTTACTTGTCATGTCATGCATCGATATGCATATGTTTGCATTGTATTCATTGTTTCTTCCCCCTCTTCTCTCCGGTAGACTACGAGACCGACGCTGCTACTGGTGCCCCGATCGAGTATGTTGTTGACGACCCCTCCTTGTCAGAGCAACCAGGCAAGCTCCCCCCTTGACCACCAGATATTGCCTATTCTTCTCTCTATTACTTGCATTAGAGTAGTGTAGGATGTTACTGCTTTCCGTTTATCCTATCCTGATGCACAGCCTGTCCTTGCTACTGCTGTTGTTACCTTTACCTGCAATCCTAAATGCTTAGTATAGGATGCTAGTATTCCATTAGTGGCCCTACATTCTTGTCCGTCTACCATGCTATATTATCGGGCCGTGATCACTCGGGAGGTGATCACGGGTATGTACTTATATACATAATATATGATACATGTGGTGACTAAAGTCAAGTCGGCTCGTAGAGTACCCGTGAGTGATTCACGGATTGGGACCGAAAGGACGTTTGTCCTGACAGCCCTCTGAGTAAACCTTTGTGGCGGAGCGACAGGGCAGGTTGAGACCACCTAGGAGAGAGGTGGGCCTGGCCCTAGTCGGCGTCTGCGGTTACATCAATTAACACGCTTAACGAGATATTGGTATTTGATTTGAGTCTGGCCACTGGCCTATACTCATTAACCAACTACGCGGGAATAGTTATGGGCACTCGACGTCGTGGTATCAGCTGAAGCCTTCGTGACGTCAGCGACTGAGCAGCGCATGCCGGTTTGGACGGTAAGCATGCGCTTGTATTAAGGGGGCTAGGTCTGCTTCCGGCCGCGTACGCAACATGCAGGTGTGCAATGGGCGATGGGCCCAGACCCCTGCACGCTTATGATTTAGACCGGCGTGCTGACCTCTCTGTTGGGCCTAGATGGGGTTGCAACATGTTGATCTTCCAAGGCCGGGCGTGACCCAGGAAAGTGTTTCTGGCCAAAGGGATCGAGCTTGTTGGGTTATGTGGTGCACCCCCGCAGGGAAGTTTATCTATTCGAATAGTCATGTCCCTTGATAAAAGAACGACTCGGAGTTGTACCTCGACCTTATGACAACTAGAACCGGATACTTAATAAAACACACCCTTCCAAGTGCCAGATACAACCCGGTGATCGCTCTCACAGGGCGACGAGGAGAGGATCGTCGGGTAGGATTATGCTATACGATGATACTTGGTGAACTTACCATCTACTCACTTCTATATGCTTTAAGATGGAGGCTGCCAGAAGTGTAGTCTTTGATAGGACTAGCTATCCCCTTCTTATTCTGGCATTCTGCAGTTTAGTCCACAGATACTACCCATTTCATTGATACCCATGCATATGTAGTGTAGATCCTTGCTTGCGAGTACTTTCGATGAGTACTCACAATTGCTTTGCTCCCTCTTTTCCCCCTTTTCCTTTCTTCTTGGATGTCGCAACCAGATGCTGGAGTCCAGGAGTCAGAGGATCCCGAGGATGATTCTATGTGGAGTTTGGATTCGAGGAGTAGTTAGGAGGTCCCAGGCAGGGGGCCTTGCCTTTTCGATTGTTGCTACTTTTGTGCTAGCCTTCTTAAGGCAAAACTTGTTTAACTTATGTTTGTACTCATATATTATTGCTTCCGCCGACTCTTGTGTTTTCGAGCTTATGTATTCGAGCCCTCGAGGCCCCTGGCTTGTAATATAAAGCTTGCATTATTTTAATTTGTGTCTAGAGTTGTGTTGTGATATCTTCCCGTGAGTCCTTAATCTTGATGGTACACATTTGCGTGTATGATTAGTGTACTATTGAATCGAGGGCGTCACAAAGTGTGATTAGAATAATAGTACTGGCTGTAGTTCATGAGACATAAACTCATCACAAATAGAAGTCGGTAGAAGTAGAGAAAGGTCCACATGGAGATGGAGCTACACGGGGAGCTGCGGCAGTGGAGCAAGCCGGCTCCAAAAGGAAGTTGTACCTGGGGCGTTGGGGTGTAGCTAGAAGGCTGGTGGGAGGCGGCATCAGCCCACACCCGGGGGACCCCCGGTCGACACACACTGATAGTGGGTTTTCTTCCTCGGCACCGTCGACCGCGTCTATGCAGAACATCGTCCGCTTCCCCCGGCGGTGGGATCAGGCCGGATTTGTGACCAGCGGTGTGGCCACCGTCGTTCTATGCTTGTGAAGAAAGCAGCCCAAGCAAGCAGGCTTGTAGCTTAGGCTCCTGCTAATGTATATATAGTGGAGCGGTTTGCTTTTTCTCTTCATATCAACCATTTTATATTGCGTATGTGTGATTGAAGAGTGAAATGATGGTTGCTTCGTCCGACTAACTTACTGTGTGATTTGGCTGCTCCTGAGTGCCCCTGCATGTACCCCCCCTACGTGCATGACCATTCCTAAGTCTCACATGTACTTATCTCTATTTTTTGCATGACACATAGAGAGGATGCGCATAGAGGAATTTTGTTCCTACACGTTGTTACGTACCTACCCCCTCCTTCTGGTTCACTACTAGTACTCCCTTCGTCCTAGTTTATTGGTCCCCTTTGTACTCAATTCATGGGCTCGTTTTCCTCAAGAAATTGTCTTTACCAATGTATTAATATCGGGAATGCATGCGTGAACAATAAAAGATTAAACCTTGCATTTAACATTTTGACAAAGTATTGACATATGAACATGTGAATGTGAGGGACTACAACCTTGTGCATGCATGCAACAGTCACACGTACACATGCACGCAAAAACGCGCGCGGCGCCCTAATGCATGCATGTCTGAGCACACAACGAAACACACACGGTCACTCTCAAGTGCTCAACCTACACTTGCATGCACACACATACTCAGCCAGGGTGAGCTAGTGACCATATAAACACCAGAAAATGTATATATTGCCCGCAATGAGCGTATTATGAAGTCCACTGACCGTATTTTTACAAATATACAGACAACCAGTGTATTTATCTCGTTTCAAATTAAGCTATATTAACCGGAAAGGAGGCAGTATGGACTAGCATTACTTTGTTGTGTCCCGTCAACTTGCAGAACGAGGAGAAGCTTGAGCGCGGTGGCTCGTAGGACAAGGAGAAACTTTTGACTAATGCAAGCTCTCCCTCGCACAGGCGGTGGATGTGCAACAGTTAATTTGGTGTCAGGTTGCCAGAAGCATACACTGTACTAGTACCATCATTGTTCGACTTTCCGAAGAGGCGAAGAGCCAAGCGCAAAGTTTACTATAGTAGTACTTATTATGTATACATGTACTACTAGGAATCGCATGGTGGAGCGTCTGCACTGTTATGCCTCCTTTGGTTTGTAGAAATTTCATAGGATTTCTATATGATAGGATTTGCAAAGGAAAATTTCCTTTGAAGCCCTTTGGTTTGTAGGAATGGATTCCTATTACTATGTAGGATAGGAATCAATCCTTCACATTTTGGAGGAAAAACATTAGCTAAAGACTCAATGAAAAAATTCCTATCCTATGCATCAAATGAAATCTCTTTCTCTATAAGAATTGAGATGCATGTCATCTCACTTCCTATGATTTTCATATTCCTATAACATTCCTACCCTATGAACCAAAAGAGGCCTTATTTTAGTTTAATCTATGATAAAGCAATCTTCAACACATTTGCTTCTCTTTGAGGGTTCTCGCATGTGATAATGGAAGTTGATTGCATGGAACACTCGCCACAATTCTCGCTTAATTCTGGTCCTATCCTGCTAGAAATAGGAGTGCTCAATAATATTTTCTCTTTTTTGTTATTTGGCATGTAAACAGGTCAGCAAACCTTGCGGCACATCTTTGTGTGAACCGTGCTTGCTGCACTTTGAATGTGATTGAGAGCTCGCTTGATGAAACACCTCGCTTCCTTTTTTATGGGGTACCTCGCTTCCTAGTGACCAGTCTCTTGGCTGATTGTCCTAAGAATTTTTATATATGAATAAAGCTCTCTCATTTACCCACAAAAAAGATTAAGCATATTAACCGGAAAAGAGGGAGTATGGACTAACACTACTTTGGTGTGTCCCGTCAACTCAGAGAATGAGGAGAAGCTTGCTTACGCCCCCTCCGCCTACCTCAAGCACGGTGGCTCGCAGGACGAGGAGAAGCTTTTGACTAATGCAACCAACCCTCGCCCATGTAGTGGACGAGCAACAGTTCATTCGGTGTCAGATTGCCAGAGGCATACACTGTAGTACCATCATTGTTCGAATTCTCGAAGAGGCGAAGAGCCAAGCGCAAGGTGGAGCCGCATGGTGGAGTGTCTGTACTCTTCTTTTATTTTAATCTCTGATAAAGTACACATTTATTCGGGAGAAGTGCGGAAAATGGCAACCTAATAGTACTGTTAAAAACACCGAACATGTAATGATGATATCGATCAACCATGCTCGGATATATCTTGGCCTCCGCGCGAGCCCTTTTGTGTGTTCTCGCTCCTCGTCTCTCTCGAGGAGCGGCGGGTTGGCCATTTTGCCGTCAATTGAGATCTGTTTGCTCACACTCCGGTTCCACATGTCAGTGATATGCCAAGAGGAAGTGCGTTGACCGACACGCCATACGCAGACTTGGTTTTGCACCTTCATACTACTCCCTCCATCACAGTTTACAGGGCGTGCTTCAATTGTGATGCATTTCCACCACCAGAGAGATTTTAGATGCATTTGGTTTAGTACTCAATTAATTAGGATGTGGTAACTGTAATCAAGCCCACAATTTTCTCTCGATGTAGGTGTGTACATGGAGTGGAGTAAGTGCATGCATGTGTGTACATGGGGTGGAAGCACTGCATGCATGTGTGTATGCATTATTTTCTCTAGTAATAGACGCCGTGCTATAACTACCAATGCTATTTTTCAGGTCGATCGCTAGTCGCCTTGGTCCCAGAGATTGTTGAAGCGCCCTCTATAAAACTGCGACAGAGGGAGTAGTATGGGCGGATTCAAAAAGAACGTATTGATTGTTGCTTCTTCCAAGCAACTTACATTGGGAAAGGTTGGGCTTATGATTTGACTGCTCATTACTCACTATTAGTGCGGCGCAACGACCGGGCAGTGTCTCCCATGCGGTTGTGCACTATAATTTGGTGCATGGCACATGGACCCGGATGCTGAATGGCTTCTGGCGATGCTATCAAGCTTCCAGCATTTGTTTACATAATTGACGTATACAAATAATTTTCTAGCGACATGAAATTGTACAATGCTCTGAAGTTTTCAGCTTTTGTTTTGTGTGTCTTGCGAGCTGGAAGGTTGTCTCTTTACAACATCAATCAAAATACTAGAAAGGAAACTAGCATCCATGCTCTTTCGAAAAAAACGAACTTCCTTGTTAATTCATCTCAATGATTAGCATATCAGAGCTAATATTTACATCACAACCGAAGACAAAGTTGAGAGAAGGTGTTAAATTAAAATTGATCCATGCTTTCATTAGCAGCAACTTCCCCCCAGCTCTGTCTAAATCAACAAGGCATGTTGGGAAAAAAGTAGCTGTCAGGAGCATGCAACATTCCAATCATTTTGTGCAGTTCCACTAAAATAGAGCTGAGCGTCCCGTTCCAAAGAAATTAAGTGTGATTACAATAATAGAGGACTATTGATGAAACAATAAACACACAAATAGAAGCCGGTCACCTTTGCAATCTCTCTTAAGACTAACTAGTTGGAGCAGATTAAGCAAATAGTTGGAGAAGATTAGGCTCGGAGTTGGATGAGGAGGATAGAGAAAACCCCATCTCCCTTTGTGTAGTCACACTGAAATGTAGAGACGGGTCCCATGTGACATTTTAGTAGAACTGCACAAAACACTCTTAAGAAAAAAGTGATTTGTGCAGTTCACCAAAAGGGCAAAATAGCAACAAGGTGAAATGGATATCCCTGTTTGCAAAAAAGAGGTAGAAAGGAAACAATTACTGGCCAATAATAGTTGATGACACAAACGACGAAAAAAGAAGAAGCATATTCCTTGTCCTCAGGGAAGTTAACATCACGGTTGTTTATCTAAAACGTTGTGAGGATGAGATTGCAATATGGAAAGTACGTCAGACGAGCTACGATTTGGGCAAAGAACTAGGGAAGATCCAGAGGCAGCGATGTGGGAAGATGGGCAGTGGAGCAAGGCCGGAGGGGAGGAAGCTGTACCTAGGGGTCGTCAGGATGTAATTAGGAGGGTGGCGGCGGGCGGGATCTGCACATACTGCAGCAACAAGCAAGTTGCGAAGGCCCTACCATGCCCGAGCTTGGTCAGAGAGAACGACAGGTACCGCAGATCGGGACGTCTTGCCTCGACGATGTCAAACGGAGAAACGATGCACAACCTCCCTTTCCACCAGCGACGTTGATGTCTACTATGCAACTTTATTCTTGTAGACTTATGTTGGGCCTCCAAGTGCAGAGTTCTGTAGCACAGTAGCAATTTTCCCTCAAGTGGATGACCTAAGGTTTATCAATCCGTGGGAGGCGCAGGATGAAGGTGGTCTCTCTCAAAGAACCCTACAACCAAATAACAAATAGTCTTGTGTGTCCCCAACACACCAAATACAGTGGTAATTTGTATAGGTGCACTAGTTCGGCGAAGAGATGGTGATACAAGTGTAGTAATGATAGTAGATATTAATTTTTGTAATAGGAACAATAAAAAACAGCAAGGTAACAAGTAACAAAAGTGAGCACAAATGGTATTGCAATGTTTGAACATGAGGCCTAGGGTCCATACTTTGGCTAGTGTAATCTCTCAACAATGCTAATCTAATTGGATCATATAACCATCCCTCAAAGTGCGATGAAGAATCACTCCAAAGTTCCTATCTAGTGGAGAATATAAGAAGAAATTGTTTGTAGCTATTCTTTCCGATCGATCTATCCAAGAGTTCGTACTAAAATAACACCAAGTTATTCTTTCCAATCGATCTATCAAGAGTTTGTACTAAAATAACACTAAGTTATTCTTTCTAATCGATCTATCAAGAGTTCATACTGAAATAACACCAAAGCAAATTCAGATTTATAATACTCAATCCAACACAAAGAACCTCAAAGGGTGCCCCAAGATTTCTACCAGAGAAACAAAGACGAGAACATGCATCAACCCCTATGCATAGGTTACCCCAATGTCACCTCAGGAATCCGCAAGTTGAGTGCCAAAATATATACCATGTGAATCAATATAATACCCCCGTTGTCACCACGGGTAATCATATGCAAGACATATATCAAGTGCTCTCAAATCCATAAAAGTATTCAATCCGATAAAAACGAAATCTCAAAGGGAAAACTCAATTCATCACAATGAGATAGAGAGGGGGAAACACCATACGATCCAACTATATTAACAAAGCCCCCGATACATCAAGACCGTGCCATCAAGAACACAAGAGATAGAGATTAAACACATAGCTACTGGTACAAACCCTCAGCCCCGAGGGTGGACTACTCCCTCCTCATCATGGAGACCATAGGGATGATGAAGATGGCCTCCGGTGATGATCTCCCCCTCCGGCAGGGTGCCGGAATGGGCTCCCAATTGGTTTTTCATGGCTACAAAGGCTTGCGGTAGTGGAACTTCAGATCTAGGGTTATTTCTGATGGTTTCTCTATTTATAGGGTTTTTTGGCGTCAATTTCACGTGAAGATGGGCCTCGAGGTTAGCACAACCCATCGGGGCGCGCTTGGGCCCCCTGGCGCACCCCGGTGTCTTGTGCCCTACTCATTCACCTTCTGGTCATTCCACGAAGATTCGGGGGTCTCTTTGGTTCCAAAGAAATCGTCAAAAAGTTTCATGTCATTTGGAGAACTTCCATTTCTGCACAAAAAACAACACCAATGTAGTTCTGCTGAAAACAGTGTCAGTCCGGGTTGGTTCCATGCAAATCATACCAATATCATATAAAATTATATGTAAACATGGCATGAATACTTCATAAATTATAGATACGTTGCAGACGTATCAGCATCCCCAAGCTTAATTCCTGCTCGTCCTCGAGTAGGTAAATGATAAAAGAAATAATTTATGAAGTGTGAATGCTAGCAAAGTGCAAAGTTTGATCAATGGTAATTTCAATCACTTTTCCTAGCATCATAACAACAATTCTTTTTCATAAAACTTTTCATGTTAAAGTAGCAACCAATTCACATGTTAAGGTTCAAACATGAATTCTCTTGAAACTCAACAACCCATATTCTTAGTCACCAAACAATTACAATTCAACCTATTCAACAAATTCTAAGTAAGAGCTCCACATACTCAATCATCATATAGTCTTCCAGGATTTCTACTACTCAAAGCATATTCTTAGAACAAATGGTATCCATCGAACGCAAAGAAAGATAGGGGCTTAATATTTCACCTCCCAACTCATTTATCATAAAGATAATTGTCAACAATAATAAATCATGATCAAATATATTTGACTGGTCATATGTGCCTAGATTTTTCCCCACCACATGATGCTTGTCAACTAGAGAATAATTGAGGTTGAATGAGGATGTATACTATTGACTCTTTGCATAAAAGTAAATACTGAAAACTAAAAGGTAGGCCCTTCGTAGAGGGAAGCAGAGGTTGTCATGCACTTTTTATTTGGATGCCCAAGCTCTTAATGCAAAGGAACGTCACATTATATTGCCCCTTATGATAGCAACCTTTATTATGTAGTCCGTCGCTTTTATTACTTTGCCATCACAAGTTCGTACAATGCTCAATTTTCCCTTACAATAAAAGATCAAACATATTTAGGAGCAATTTTTATTGCTTTATGCACCGATGACAACTTACTTGAGGGATCTGATTCAATCCATAGGTAGGTATGGTGGACACTCATGGCAAGAAACTAGGTTTAAGGGGGTTTTGAATGCACAAGTAGTATCTCTACTTAGTACGAATTTTTGGCTAGCAAAAGATCCTAGGCAAACACCACATGTTGGAGGATCCATGACAAATAACTTCTATGCAAATATACCCAAACATAACTCATTACGTTGTCTTCATTGCCCAACTTCAACTAATTTTCTCAAGTTTGAAAATAACTAATGGGTATTCACAATCATAGAAGATGTCCAAGATAATATATTTGTATGTGAAAGTTCTCTTCCTTATACTAATCATTCATGAATTGCTTTTATGACCAATATTGTGATTGTCAAGCTTCAAAAAAATTCACTTTCTAAACCCAATGTGAAGCTACTACTAAGCATGATATGAACATATATTTTCAACCTCATGATATTCAATTCATTCAACAATTTACTCATAGGATATAAGTGAAGCACAAGAGTAAATGACAAGCCACTCCAAAAAATATATAAGTGAAGATCAAGCGAGTAGTTATGTAAATGTGTAGCTATTTGAGGACTCTCTCTTATTTAAAAGTTTCAGATCTAAGTATTTTATTAAAACAGCAAGCAAAACATGTTGGAGGATCCATGACAGTAAGTATTTTAATTGTTGATGAAGATAGGTGGGATGCTTACCGGTGCATCCCCAAGCTTCGATACTTGATACTTCTTGGAATATTATCTTGGGATGCCTTGTGCATCCCCAAGATTGAGATTTTGTGTCTCCTTAATTCCTTTTATATAACGGTTTCTGTTGGGGATATAACTACTGGGTATGAACCGCCGAGGAGGGGCCGGGTCATACCACTGGCGACTTATCAATAAAGATGGTGGGTCATAGCAAGCCTATTGACGGCCCAAGATCCAAAGGCGACTTGAGGCCCAAGGGGATGAACTGCCACATGTATAACTTGTATTCTAAGTCAAGCTTAGTTAGTCACCGAGCCGGACACGGTGTATGAGCCGGTCGGGACTCTGTAAGCCGCCGGACATCAACCTGTGTATATAAAGGGGTGACTCGACGGCGGGTTGAGGACATATAACAAACAATCGAGAGTTGGGTCAAGCGTATTCGCTCCCTAGTAATTGAAACTCTAGCAATACAACACAAATCAGGAGTAGGCTTTTACCTCGTTGAGAGGGGCCGAACCTGGGTAAACTCTCTGTATCTTTTGTCTCGTTTAACCCCTTCAAGCTAACCTAGTTGCGATGGCTGTCGGTGTCAAAACCGGCCGATCTCGGGTAGGGGGTCCCGAACTGTGCGTTTGAGAATTGAAGGTAAATGGGAGACAGGGGATACGATGTTTACCCAGGTTCAGGCCCTCTTGATGGAGGTAATACCCTACTTCCTGCTTGATTGACTTTGATGAGTATAGGGGTTACAAGAGTTGATCTACCTCGAGATCGTAATGGCTAAACCCTAGATGTCTAGCATGTATGATTATGATTGCCACTTCGGACTAAACCCTCTGGTTTATATAGACACCAGAGGGGCCTAGGGTTGTACAGAGTCAGTTTACAGAGAAAGGAATCTTCACATCCGAACGCCAAGCTTGCCATCCACGTAAAGGAGAGTCCCATCCGGACATGGGGGAAGGCCTTCGATCTTGTATCTTCTTAGCCCATCAGTCCGTCCCATATCACATAGCCCGGACGCCCGGGGGCCCCCTAATCCAGGACTCCCTCAATAGCCCCTGAACCAGGCTTCCATGACGATGTGTCCGGCGTGCAGATTGTCTTCGGCATTGCAAGGTGGGTTCCTCGTCCGAATATTCCAAAGCAGTTGGTCAAAAGAACTATGTTCGACTCTGTATAACCGTCACAACCCTGAACCACAAGGGCAAAATACTTAAACAAAATAAGCCATGTCTACTGACATCTTTTTTGGTGAGACGTTATGTTCTGGCCTTATTATTATTTGGGACATTTAGATCTATGCCCTTAACTCGAACCCACTACTCAGTTTTGCCCCTAATTTTTAGGTATGCTTAGTTTTGCCCCTCCGCCGTTAGTTTCACCTATAGAAATGCCCTTCTCTGCCGTTACCGTCCGGTCAAAGGTCTTTGACCGTCCTGAAAAAATAGCAAAACAAATCAAAAAAATTGAAACTTTGTGGGATCGAAGATACTCATGTCTTCAAGGCGCGTCCAAATTTTCATGCCCTTCGGACACCCTGGGAGCTCGTGGCAAAGGAAAACATAAATTTTGTACGCATGCGAACAGTAAATCCAAAAAAATAGAAAAAAATAAAAAAAAATGAAATTTCGTGGGACTGAAGATATTCAGATGCGCAAGATGTGTGCACATTTTTGTTATGTTTGGACATCGTAGGAGCTCGTGGAGAAAAAAACAAATTTTAGCTCAAAAAAACTTTGAAAAAATGCACTATTTTGTTTTTTTCTCTAGAGCGCCTCGTACATCATTTGATCACCAAAACTTGCAAGCACCTTGTGCACTCAAGCCTCTTTGGCGCCCAATAAATTCAATTTTTTTTAACTTTTTTGCTATTTTTTCGAATTTACTGTTCATAGGCATAAATTATTATTTTTCCTTTGCCACGAGCTCCCGGAGTTTCCAACCAACACAAAAATGTGCACATGCCTTGCGGACATGATTATCTTCGATCCCACCAAATTTCATATTTTTTTGATTTTTTTGCTATTTTTTCTGGATGGTCAACGTACTTTGACCGGATGGTAACGGCGCAAATGGGCATTTCTATAAGTGACACTAACGGCGGAGGGGCAAAACTGAGCATACCTAAAAATTAGGGTCAAAACTGAGTAGTGGGTTCGAGTTAGGGGCAGAACTGGAATTGGCCCTTATTATTTTGAACCATCTTTCAGCCTCCCGCTTCGCATTTCGAGGCACGGTCCTCATTGACACGTCTTGTTAAAGCAAAGATCATGTCCCCTTATTATGGGATTCTCATCAATATGGGTTTGGGTAATCCAACCTTGCCGTTTGCACGACCCCTTGGGAATAGGCGAGCTTTAAGGCTCGGGGGGGGGGGACGCTTGATATTCACTGCCTTTATAAGAAGATAAGGACCCATCATTTTACCCCACGCGTTCTTCTTCCTCAGCCCATCGGCCCTCGAGCTCCAGCGCCCGAGTTCAATTCTTTCCGTCCCCAACAAACACTCTAGCCATGTCCGGATCTGGCGCTCAGGGCAAGTGGATGGCACAGAGGAGGACATCAAGGAACTCCGGGAAGTAGGGTACCTGGCCGTGGAAATCGCCCACCGGCTTCCTGCCAAAAAGCAGATCATCTCCACTCCGGAATGCAATGAAAGGGTAGTATTTAATTATCCCCCACTTTCTCCGCGGACTAGGGTTTCCCCTCCACCCTTTTGTCTGTGGGCTCATGTTCTATTATGGGCTAGACTTTCACGATCTAGCCCCAAATTCCTTCCTCCACATCTCGGTGTCCATCGTCGTGTGTGAGGCGTTCCTCCGCATCCCCTCCCCACTTCGGATTATGGCTCAAGGTCTTCAATGTGAAGTTGAAAGTGGTGGACAGTCAACACACGGAGTGCGGCGGCGCCAAGGTAAGCAAGCTCCCCAACGTCACTTGGCCCCAGGGGGCCTTCGTGGAGGCTGTGAAGGGATGGCAACAGGAGTGGTTTTATGTCACTGAACCTCGCGACGCCACATGGGCCGCCACTCATGAGTTCAAATTTGGGCCTCCAATGCGGCTCAAATCATGGGTTAAAAAGGGCCTGGACCGGGCATCATCCGACGAGGTGATGACACTACAGAAGTGCGTCAAGGGCATGATAGAGAAGAAAACCAGCCTCGCCGATGTGATCCAGGTGATGCTTTTTCGCCAGATTCTCCCTGCCAGTGCCGGACTCTCCATATGTGGGAATTCAATCCGGCCGGTCCTCGGACCCTGCAGCACTTCTTTGGTATGAAGCACGAAGAAATCTGGAAGCTACTTTTCAAGGCCCAGAAGTCGTGGCCTGGAACAACCGAAGACCTTCGCCTCGACTGCGCTCACCCGACCACTCTAGTAAGTTTTTAGATTTCCAAACATAACCTCTACTTGTGGATTTGAGGAGTATGCTAAGCCTTTGTTTTCTCCTTCAGGTTTGGACGAAGAAAGCGGAGCGGATCAAATGTCCAGCTTCGCTGCCCGAAGACCCAGCTATCCCTCTGCTAACGAAGATGCTGGTTCCGACGCCGTACCAGGCGCCGGAGAAGAAGGCCAAGAAGAAGTGCAAGGAGGCCAGAACTGGCCTTCCCCGTAAAGGTACTTCGAACATCGCGTCCGAAGACACTGAGGTTCTCTCCTCCCATGAGGGAGATGAAGATGAAGAGGAAGAGGAGGAGAGCAATTCTCCCCTCAAGAGAGAGAAGAAAAGGGCGGCGTCCGCGGACCTAGAAGTGGAGGCGCCTGTCGGTGTCAAAACCGGCGGATCTCGGGTAGGGGGTCCCGAACTGTGCGTCTAAGGTCGATAGTAACAGGAGGCGGGGGACATAATGTTTACCCAGGTTCGGGCCCTCTCTATGGAGGTAATACCCTACTTCCTGCTTGATTGATCTTGATGAATATGAGTACTACAAGAGTTGATCTACCACGAGATCGTAATGGCTAAAAACTAAAACTCTAGCCTATATGACTATGATTATTCCGCCCTCTCTACGGACCTGGCCCTCCGGTTTGTATAGACACTGGAGGGATCAGGGTTACATAAGGTCGGTTACAGAGAAAGGAATCTTCATATTCGGATGCCAAGCTTGCCTTCCACGCCAAGGAGAGTCCCATTCGGACACGGGTAGAGTCTTGGGTCTTCATATTTTCACAACCCATCAGTCTGGCCCATGTCTAATAGGTCGGACTCCCGAGGACCCCTTAGTCCAGGACCCCCTCAGTAGCCCCTGAACTAGGCTTCAATGACGAGGTGTCCCGCGCGCAGATTGTCTTCGGCATTGCAAGGCGGGTTCCCCTTTCCGAATACTCTAAGATAGTTTCCGGTCATAATGAACGTGTCCAGATCTGTAACACAAGTACTACACACACAGCTGTAGAGAGTATAATATTTCACGAGTCCCATCAGCTGACAATTTTTTGCAAGATGACATCACGTCTTTCCGGTCATTATATGAACCGTTTTTGTCTGCCGTTCCACGTTTTGAGATGGGGTTTCCATTGGCACGTCTTGTCAAAGCAGAGATCGTGTCCCCTTATTGCGGGATTCTCATCAATACGGGCGTGGGTAATCCAACTGTGCCATTCAAACAGCCCTTGCGAACAGGCGAGTTTTAGGGCGAGTGGGGAGGCGTTCGATATTCACTGCCTTTATAAGGGGATAAGGACTCCCCTTCTTCTCCCACGCCTTCTCTCTTCCTCTGCCCTTCCATTCTTGAGCTCCAGCACCCAATTTCTCATCTTTCCCCACTCGAGCAAGCACTCAACCATGTCCGGATCCGGAGGTCAAGGCAAGTGGATGGCCACCTCTGTCTAGGAGAAGGACATTACCGAGCTTCGAGCGGTCGGGTATCCGGCGAAGGAAATCACCCACCGTCTTCCAACCAAGGGGCAAATCGTCCCTACACCGAGGCCCAGCGAGAGGGCGGTATTCATCCCTCATTTCATCTGCGGGCTAGGATTTCCACTCCACCCTTTCGTCCGTGGGCTAATGTTCTATTACGGGCTAGATTTCCATGATCTAGCCCTTAACTCGTTCCTCAACATCTCAACATTCATTGTCGTGTGTGAGGCCTTCTTCCGCGTCCAACCCCACTTCGGACTGTGGCTCAAAATCTTCAACGTGAAGCCAAAGCTGGTGGATGGTCAGCACGTGGAGTGCGGAGGCGCCATGGTGATCAAGATGCCCAATGTCACATGGCCCCAGGGTACTTTTGTGGAAACCATCAAGGAGTGGCAAAAACTGTGGTTCTACATCATAGAGCCCCAAGACGCCACCTGGGCTGTGGCATCCAAATTCAAGTCCGGAGCCCCAATGCGTCTCACCTCCTGGATAGAGAAGGGCCCGGATTGGTCTTCGTCAGACGAGCTGATAGCACTGCAAACGTGCATTCAAAGCATGGTGGATAAAAACATCAAGCTCGACGACTTAATCCAGGTGATGCTGGTTCGCTGAAGCTGCCCTTTATGGGAGTTCAATTCGAAGAAGCACCGAACCTTGGAAAGGCTCTTCGGAACCACCCACGAAGATGCCTGGAAGTTGCTCTTCAAGGGCAACGAGACGCCGCCGACCATAGATTCGGACTACGGGCATGATATTACCCATCATGCGAATGCGGTAAGTTTTTCATGTCTCCAGACGCATCCTCTACTTGCATGTTTCAAGGAGGATATCTAAACTTTATTATCATTGTTTCTTCAGGAATGGGCGGAGAGGGCGAAGTGGATTCACTGTTCGGCTCTGCTTCCTGAGGAACCAGTCATCTCGCTCCTGGCGAAGATGCTGGTGCCGGCGCCCTATAAGGCGCCGGAGAAGAAGGCCAAGACGAACCGAAGTGGCCCCCGCCGCAAGGAAGCTTCAGACGTGTCGTCCGAAGACAAGACTCGCTCCTCCGCCACCGAAGACGATGAGGAGGAGGAGGAAGAAAGCACTTCTCCCCCTGATGAGGGGAGGAAGAAGGGGGAGGCCTCCACAAATCTGGAGGCGGAGGCACCCAAGAAGGGGAAGGGTCCCCTTGCGGATAACTCCGCGTGGGACGTCGACAGCAGCCTGGAGCGAGGCCCCCGAAACAAGCCTCTGGCCACGTCGTAAGTACTAAAACCCGCATGTGTTCATGTGTCCGTCCTCTCTTGCTTTATGATATTAATATGTTTAAATGATGCCATTGTAGTCCGGCCCACGACAGCTCCCAGTGATCCTCATCAAGAGGCTCACTGGATTCGAAGGCAATGGCCAGCGAGTCACCGCCGGTCGCTCACAATCCCATGGCCAAGGGCGACGACGAGGTGTTGTCCCAAAGGACCTTCCTCGGCCAGGGAGGGGTCCAGAAGGCCGCCAGGGTGGCGTCGGGAGGTAAAGCCTCGGCTTCCGGACACATGGGGGAGCAGATCCCCATGGCGACTAGGCATGGGGGCCTTGCTCAATTCGGCCCCCAGCCGAATACAAGTTCGGGGACCTATATGGCCCCGGAATCCGGCGAGCAACCTCCTTCGAAAGAAGGGGGTGTGCCTGTTCCATCAGTGACCTCTGTTCAACCAGAGTCACCGGATAATCTGCTGGAAGCACTACAAGGCGCTTCCATTGTGAAAGAACACCATATCCTTATGGGTACGCTGATTGAGAAGGTTCAGTCCATCAAGAGCGGACTGACCGAAGCTTGGAGTGGCCTGCTGACAGGTTTTGAGGTAAGCGGCATAACAGGGAAAATCCCAACATAGACAGTAGCCCCTGAGACACTGTCTGGTGTTCAGAAAGAAAGGCCGGACAGAGGATCAATTAAATTTCGCAGGAAACTAACTAAACGTGTCTTATGTGAATAAGCAGGTGTCGTTGCTGGCCACGACCTCACATACTGCCAAAGTCTCCGGACTAAAGCAGATACTGGGGCGGGCCGAGGAGGAGCTCGGCCAAGCGAGGAAGCAGTTGGAAGACCAGCAAGGTATGTAATGACTCGCTATATATTCAGAAAGAATAAATGATGTATATTGACCGTAGTGTCATGATATGTGTAGAAGCGACGACCGAGGTCGAGGCCCTGGCTGAAGCTAAGGGGAAAGCTGTCAAGGAGCAGGTCTCTCGTAAGAAGCTTAAGGCCAGGCTGAATGAGGTCCAGCAAGAGCTCCAGGACACTGTGAAGAAGTATGAGACCTTGGAGTGCGATGTTTCGGCTCGAGAGGCCGAACTCGCCAAGGCTCGTCAAAGCACGGAAGTGGCCTGGGTTGAAGCCCAGGGTGCCCTCTAGGAGATCCAGGAGGCCAAGAAGATCGCGGCGGGTAAGGCGTTCAGTATGCAAAGCATGTATGTGAAGAAGAAGTATTTCTTACTAACCCAGATTCGGAGTTCTCCCGGGGCGCTTGCAGATCTGCCGCGCAGTGTGTCAGATGTTGCGGAGTTCTTCCGAGCCGAAGAAGGGAGCTCAATGGAGAAGTTGTTCTTGTCGCAATATCTTGCGCCAGAACATCCAGTGCCCTTTAGCGATCAGCTGAAACAGCTGGTCGAGCTGCATAGGGTGGCCGAACTGGCCATGAAGGATTTAATAATCCGGTTGTGGCCTGCCGAAGTTATGCCCGGCAGCTACATCGGGCTCGTGAAGCGGCTGGTGAACGCATGTCCTCGGCTGGACGTCGTCAAGCGATCGGCCTGCATTGAAGGTGCGCGCATGGCCTTCGCCCGCGTCAAGGTGTGGTGGGAGAAGATGGATGCCGTCAAGCTTACGACCGAGGGACCGCCGGAGGGCAAGGAGCACCGCACACCTGAGCGGTATTTTGCAGATGTCTTGGAGGGGTCTCGTATTGTGGCAATGCAATGTGCACAAGACATTATTTTTGAATGAATACATTCATGCTGTCTCTGCCTTGTATGATGAAACAAAGTCGTTATGTAATATAATGTTTTGTTATGTAAAGAATTTCTCCTCTTGTGCGGCCGTGTTATGTGAAATCTGAGAGTTGGCCAGTTGTCGGCTTCTGCCCCCACGTAGGAAATACGGGGGTGTCCGGGATGTAATCTAAACACTCTTGATCCAATTGATTGGTCCTTGAAGGAGGTGTTTAGCGCGACGAACCAGGCAATCGGACTATGCAGCTTTAGCACCCTCACTTAGCCATAGGAGTTTGACAATAGAAATATAGGCGCAAGCCCTAGTATCCGAACTAGGATGCTGTAAACACTTGATCGGGTAAGTACCAATCCCTCGCGTAATGCGAAAAAATCACGAAAGATTTGAGACCTCCGAAGAGCTGACCGGCTCTCGCCGCATCATGACAGTCAGTTTTCGATTTTCTCTACTAAGGTGCTCATCTGGGTAAACCAAGGCACAATCGCAGTAGTTCTCCCTTTACTAGCCTAGTCGATACAGCGGAACGTAAGGTAGTAAGCACAGGAGCCGGGCAACCCAACTATTGACCAAAGACATGATTCAGAGCCAATGCATATAGTGCTAAATTCGGGGTGCCGAACTATACTGTAAAAGTGTTCGAACTTTTGTTGCCATGTTGTGGGGCGCTATGAAGCGCCTGGCAAATTGAAACGTACCAGAGTGTACGGGTGCTATTTGATAAAGTTATCAAAAAAGAAAAAGAAGAAAAGGAAGTAAGCTAGAGCTGTAAAATTTGGGCCGCAAACTGTTTCCATTATAATTTCATTGGTGCATTAAAGTGCATTTATACAAGTGGTGCAATAAGCAGAAGGCTATTTACTATGCCTTAACCAAGGGAGAGCTGCGTGTGGGTCGTGAAAAATAGGTAAAGGGATCGTTAAAGAAATCACCTAAAAATTCCCCAGTACGTCCATGCTTCTTGTCATCTTGGTGTTTTTATCCTTCAAAAAGAATCGATGGTCAAGCCGTCAGGAAAGGCCTGTGAAAAAGAAACCTGAAAAAAGGGGAAAAAGGAAATAGTGAAAGTATGTGTGTCCGGGGCGATCGAGCCGTATTGTGGATCACAAGCTGGTTATGCCTTCATCCATGTCCATGGTATTTTTAGTGCGTAGTTCTGTACATGTGGTACAATTGCCGCCACTTGGTAGGGACAGGGATGGAGGCCGAATTGCTAGTCAAGCTCTTGCCGAGCCGAGCTGTCCTGCTGCAGAATGGTCTAGACTCTCTTGACAGTGTCTGGGGGATCGGCTACCGAATTAATGTTCTGCTTGAAAAGGCCGCTCGGTACTTCTGCTACTAAGGCAGCGATGTGCTCCTCAGTGTGGATGGAGCGTTCTATGTTTCCATTAACTGTTATGACGCCTCATGGTCCGGGCATCTTGAGCTTAAGATAAGCATAGTGTGGCACCGCATTGAATCGAGCAAATGCGGTTCGTCCGAGCAGTGCATGATAGCCACTTCGAAAGGGCACGATATCGAAGATTAACTCCTCGCTTCGGAAGTTGTCCGGAGATTTGAAGACAACCTCTAGTGTGATTGAGCCCATACAGTGGGCCTCTACACCCGGTATGACTCCTTTAAAGGTAGTCTTGGTGGGCTTGATCCGTGATGGATTAATGCCCATTTTGCGCATTGTATCCTGATAGAGCAAGTTGAGGCTGCTACCACCGTCCATCAGGACTCGCGTCAGGTGGAACCCATCAATTATTGGGTCCAGGACTAGTGTGGCTGAACCGCCGTGACGGATACTGGTCGGATGATCCTGGCGATCAAAAGTGATTGGGCATGACGACCCTGGATTAAATTTTGGGGCGACTGGCTCTATCGCGTAGACTTCCCTTAGCGCGTGTTTGCGCTCCCTCTTGGGGATGTGGGTAGCATATATCATGTTCACCGTTTTGACATGAGGGGGGAACTTCTTCTGTCCCCCTATGTTCGATGGCCGGGGCTCCTCGTCATCGTCTTCACTTTGCGATCCCTTCTCCTTGCTTTTGGCGTTTAACTTGCCGGCCTGTTTAAAAACCCAACAATCTCTGTTGGTATGATTGGGTGGTTTGTCTGGGGTGCCATGAATCTGGCACGGACGATCAAGTATGCGGTCCAAGCTAGATAAGCCCGAATTGTTCTTTTTGAACGACTTCTTCCGCTGACCGGACTTAGAGCCACTGAATCTGGCATTGACCGCCGTATCATCGGTGTTGTCATTGTTGTTTCGACGTTTGTATCTGTTGCATCGGGACTTGTCATTGCTATTTTTGGCTTTAGGGGTGCCGGCGTCGCTTGCATTGTTTTTGCTACGGGCCATCCAACTATCCTCACCCACACAAAAGCGGGTCATGAGTGTCATGAGGGCTGCCATGGACTTCGGCTTTTCTTGGCCGAGGTGGCGGGCGAGCCATTTCTTGTGGATGCTGTGTTTGAAGACCGCTAGGGCTTCTGCATCCGGACAGTCGACGATCTGGTTCTTTTTAGTTAGGAACCTAGTCCAGAATTTCCTGGCAGACTCTCCGGGCTGTTGAACTATATGGCATATGTCATCAGCGTCCGGAGGTCGAACATATGTACCTGGGAAGTTGTCAAGGAAGGCTTCTTCCAAGTCCTCCCAGCTGCCGATGGAATTTTTGGGCAAGTTGTTCAGCCAGTGGCGGGCTGGCCCTTTGAGTTTTAGGGGGAGGTATTTAATGGCGTGAAGGTCATCGCCGTGGGCCATATGAATATGGAGAATGAAGTCTTCGATCCATACCGCAGGGTCTGTGGTTCCATCGTATAATTCTATATTCATGGGTTTGAACCCTTCTGGGAATTCATGCTCCATGACTTTGTTAGTGAAGCAAAGAGGGTGTGCGGCGCCTCTATATCGGGCCGCATCGCGACGTAGCTCTGATGGAGTCCGTCTGCGACTTTCGGCCCGCGCATGACTAGCTTTGTCACGTCCGAATAGATGGTCGTCGTCACGTGTCGAGGCACGTCATCACGATCTGTAGATCGATCTGGTATGTCCTGCTTTATTGTTCAAGTCCTGCCGAAGGTCATATGTATGACCGCGAGCTATTGTACCTCTGCCTTTGCGATGAGGTGGGGCGGGGTGGTGTTCGTCTAGAGTTGCCGTTTTATCTCGACCACGTGGTGGCTGGTCAGCCGCATTGCGTCATGGTGGTATGTGCTCCAGCGCCTCGTCGTCGAACTAAGGTAGCAATTTGCGCTTCGGGTAGCTTTTGGTTGGGCGCTTGAGGCCGTATTCTTCGGCTGCTAGGACATTGGTCCATTTATCGTTGAGAAGATCTTAGTCAACTTGAAGCTGCTGCTGCTTCTTTTTCAGCCTCCTTGCAGTGGCTATTAGCTGGCGCTTGAAGCGCTCCTGCTCAAGAGGTTCCTCAGGCATGATAAAATCCTCAGTGCCGAGGCTCGCCTCATCCTCGGAGAGCGGAAGATAATTACTATGCTCCGAGTCCTCGTGCGTGGCCTGTTTACCAGGGCTAACTTGCCCATCTTCCCGTTCATCATGTTTGGCAGTTGCATCAACGGGGTCTTCGTTGTCTTCGCCGCCTTCCGGAGTGTTATCCTCTCCTGTGCCGGTGTTGTTGTCTTTTCTGCGGCATGACTTGGAGCGGCGCCGCTGACACCGGCGCTTTGATTGTATCTTAGGAGGTTTATCCTCAACTGGATCTTCTTTGTCATCGCCGCTATTCTCTTTTGGTATATCCACCATGTATACATCATACGAGGAAGTGGCCGTCCAGCGTCCGGTAAACGGCGGGTTCTGGGCCTCTTCTTCTCCGGCATCGTCGTCCATACTATCGATGCCGTCGGAGCCATAATCGAGCATGTCAGTTAATTCTTCGACAATGGCTGTGAAGTGGGCGGTGGGCAGAAAGAGAAATTCTCCGTCATCAGCCTCCGGTTCGAACTGGATACAATTCGGCTGTGAGCCCCCCCGCTAAAGATAGTGCTCTTAACGAGTTTAGCATGTTGCCCAAAGGAGAGTGTCGCAAGATGTCCGTGGAGCTGAATTCGACGATCGATGACCGATCAAGCTCGACGTACGTGGACGCACAAGGTTCAGATCCTGTAGCCGGAGACGAGTCCGTGGTTCCGGCGACATAGATGTCACTTGAAGTTAAGTCTGTGTGCAGCTCCAATGCCGCTGAGTCTGCGGCTTCCGCAGCGGGGTTGTGCTTCCCATCTTCGGATGGCGCGATCTGCTCCGGATCTAGGGCCAGAGAAGCTACAAGTACTATCTCATGTGTATGGACTGATGACAGATTTAGTTCATGTTCATCATGGTGGCAGGGAGCGGCTGTCGTGGTCTCGAATCCGTCGAAGATCAAGTCTCCATGGATATCCGCGACATAGTTCAAACAAATCTGACCTGGTGGCGAGGGGTGTAGCTTTCAATCTGCTCCAGATGGCCAAGCGAATTAGCCCACAGTGCGAAGCCGCCGAACACGAAGATCTGTCCGGGGAGGAAGACTACCCCTTGGACAGCTTGTTGTAGATGATTGAAGGAGTCATCAAACCTCTTGATGGTGGCACAGTGGAACTCAATGAAAGCACCAATGTCGGTGTCAAAACCGGTGGATCTCGGGTAGGGGGTCCCGAACTGTGCGTCTAAGGTCGAAGGTAACAGGAGGCAGGGGACACAATGTTTACCTAGGTTTGTGCTCTCTCTATGGAGGTAATACCCTACTTCCTGCTTGATTGATCTTGATGAATATGAGTATTACAAGAGCTGATCTACCACGAGATCATAATGGCTAAACCCTAAAAGTCTAGCCTGTCTGACTATGATTATTCCGCCCTCTCTACGGACCTAGCCCTCCGGTTTATATAGACACTGGAGGGATCTAGGGTTACATAAGGTCGGTTACAGAGAAAGGAATCTTCATATTCGGATGCCAAGCTTGCCTTCCACGCCAAGGAGAGTCCCATCCGGACGCGGGTAGAGTCTTCGGTCTTCGTATCTTCACAGCCCATCAGTTCGTCCCTTGTCTAATAGGTCGGATGCCCGAGGACCCCTTAGTCCAGGACTCCCTCAGCGCCCAAGAAGGGGAAGATTTCCCTTTCGGATGATTCGGATTCGGACACCGAAGTCATCCCTGAGCGGCGCCTTAGGCCGAAGCCCCCTACCAAATCGTAAGTATTTAAAGATACTATACATACATCTGGCCTTTTTACAGGTTGTAGGATAACATTTTATTTACGTATTTTTAGTCCGGCCCGTGATCTCCCCCAACAATAGTCATCTTCGGGAAACTCGTCTGTGCCGGAGATGATGGAGAGTGAAACGCCTCCGCGAGCCTCTCCACCACGAGCCAGAGATGATACCAAGGTGTTGTCCAAAAGGACTTCTCCGGGCCAGGGGAGGTGCGGAAGGCCGCTAAAACAGCGCCAGAGGGTGATGCCTCGGCAGCCAGTCCTAGTTTAGCATCTATCGCATTTGATGTTGTTAAATCCTATGTGCGTATCTTCCCATCTTGGAAATATTATACTGAAGATGAAGGAAAATGCCAGTTGCAGGTGTTTGTCAAGGAGTTATGTGTAAGTAATGTTATTCATGGCAATTACTTTGCTTTGTCCCATGCATTCTACCTCCATGATGGTTATAATACAGAAAATTTTCCCATTTTTCTCTATAGAGAAGGACCGATTTGGAAACTCAGGATGAGGTAACATGTGCTAATACCTCTGCTATCTTCAAGAATGCTTGGTGGCAGTATTAGAATTACCTGAAGAAAACATACTTCACTCGCAAAGAAACTCATCCAATTCGCTTACGTTCTCCTGAGACACATTTACTGGACGATGACTGGGAACGCCTTGTTTTGTACTAGTCCCGAACCAAGAATGTGGTAAGGTCTATGAGCTGATTTTCTATTTTTAAGTACTACATTCTTGCGTCTTACTGTAGTCTGTTCATGTAGAACAAGTGCTTAAACCTGAAGAACAACTGTTCTAATTTAAGATTCCATTGCTATTGTGCATACTACTTTTCTCTTGTATCATTGTATTTACTCATACAAACTTATTTTTAAATTGAAGGATCCGATCGAAACTCCAACGGCACAGCAGGTATGTTCACGCATGTTTCTTTAACATGTTTGCTCTTATCAATAGCTATGTTGATTTCAATTTCAATTGTGTATACAGTTGACTTCTCATATCATGCACATTACTAGCATTACAATAGAGACAATAGTGTTGTTTTACATGTAGACCCATGGTACCCATCTGAAATCTTGTTGTGTTGTGTAGTTTCCCATGCTTCGTATTCTTTCAGTGCTGCTTTGTCTTGAATTGATATGATTTGAACCGTGTCTCTTTTTCGATTTGGTAAGACAATGCAGTGACCATAGGACATATATATATGTTTTTTTGATGCTTTTATTATGTACTACTTGGCAATAGAAGACTTGGTAGTTTAATCATGTCCACCTTACTAATGAACTGGTTCACCGAACTGAGTTTCATATACTAGTACATGCTAAACCTGTTATGTGTCTGCTTGTTTCTTCTTTTAGAATGTTGACAGAATATTGGGGAAGAGTGCCATATTAAGCAATGGTAAAGGAAGTAATGCAGATAAGGTTCAGGATAGTGAGACATCCTTGTTGGTCTTCAACAAAGCTGATAAAATAGCTATGGAAAACTATTTTGAAGACAGCGAGACGACCCCAAAGTCCTGTCTTGGTTTAGTGTTCGAGTTACTGGCCACTACCGCTTACACAAGCTATTCAAACTCACTATGTGAATCAGTTCGGTTTGTTGAGTCTCAACTACAAGCTGAAAGACATCGATCAGCTATGTTGCGACAAGAAGCAAAAGGACTGCGGAAGTCCCTGGAGCATTCAGATGCATACTTTCTGGTGCAACAACAAGCGTTGGAGGATTTTAGCGCCAAACGGGACAAAGCTAATAAGATTGCTAAGCTTATTGCCAGCATGGTGGATACCTAGGATAATGTTTTTTGAGCTCTTCTGAAGTTGTTTCAGTTATGGACTTGTTTTGCTGCCGCGTTTATTTGCACTGGTGGCCAATTTAGACGGCCAGTGTATGTAATATGCTGCTTTGTTCCCTATATTTGCACTGGTGGCGAACTTTTATGCCTAGTGGATGTAATATGTGTAATAGCCGTAATAGCCTAGCGTTAGTTCCTTGCTTATTTATTTCCTTATTGTCTTGTTTAGTTGTTTGCTTGTAGTCACTGTAGTTCTTTTTCCGTGTTTTTCTAGTGGCCACAATAAATTAGGCCACAATAACCATGGCAACACACGGACTGTTGTGACCATGGTCCTGCTACCTGCATAGTGACCATGGCCCTCCACGGGCTGTACGATCCATGGTCCTTCCACCGGTCGTAGGATCCATGGGCCTTCTACCGGCCGTAGGATCCATGGGCCTTCTACGGGCCGTAGGATCCATGGGCCTTCTATGGGCCGTCTCATCTATGGGCCTTCTACGGGCCGTACAATCGTTTCGCCAAACATGGGTCGTACTATTCGTGGACCAATGACAGACCACAAAATGGGTTGTAAACGGGCTAGAGTGGAAATCATCTGTTTTATGGCCCGACCATAACGGGCTGTTAATAGGCCGTAACTGATGAAGCTACGAAAACATCCCAACGTGTTAACGGGCCACAAGCAGGCCGACTATAACCACGGGCTGAATTTGGCCCACGAGCTGAACATGCCAGTAATGGACCGTAAGTAATCGAATTCTGGAAATGAGCCCAAGAATAAATGGGCCCTTAGAAAGCCGAAAGTTAACACGGGCTGGAAACGGTCGACGGGCTAATGGGTTGTTAATGGGTATAAAGCGATACACTGTTCATTACGGGCCAGTTTCACCACGGGACGTTAATGGGCCAAGATTGACGAAGGGCCTCATATGGGCAGAAAGACGTCATGGGCCACACATGGGTCGGAAGTTACAATGGGCTGGAATCATACTGGACGGCCTAGATGACGCTATTGGGCCTAATTTGGGTAAGCCGTAACGGGTCGTGACCTAGCGGGCTGTATATGGGCTATATGGTAACAGGCCGTTAACAGGCTTTCCGCGGGTCGGCCTGCTACCTCTTTGACCAAGTCAAACGGGCCGGCCTTTTCACCAGAATGTGCCTCTGTTGGGTCATGCCACGTGTCGATGTCGTGGTATTTCTCACGGGGGGCTTGCGAGTCGACAGATGCCACAAGGGCTTAGTGTGAGGGTAAGACTGCTACTGATAGGACCGGGAGCGGGTATGCGAGTAGCACGCGGTGGTTTACCCAGCTTCGGAGCTCTCCGGAGAGATAATACTCCTACTGCTGCATGTCTGAGTGTATCTATCTGGGGTGTACATCAGGCAATACAAAGTGCTCCTGGAGCTGTATCTGGGATCAGTGCCAAGTGCATCTGATCTGGTATATCTCTCATATGTGTATGTGAGCTAGCTAGTGGCCGGCCATGCTCATGCATGAGAGTGTGTGAGTCCATGTGTGCATGAATGGGTGTGTGTGTGAGACCTTGTGGCCGTGAGTGTGTGAGCCTCCCCTGGTGCTCCTTATAAAGGGGAGCCCAGGGGACAAGGGATGGCCCATGTGACCAACATCACTATTTGGGAGACAATGACATCTCACACCTGCTACAGTGTATCACTATTGCTCAGCAGTGTTCGGGTACAGCTGTCTTGTCCGCGGTATGGCCATCATGTCAGGGTCTTGTCGGTGTCGGGTCGTGCTGCAGTCGGCAGTCGGCTGGTTGACGCAGTCGGCAACCGACCGGTTGGCGTAGTCGGCAGCCGGCAGTTGGCCGGGCAGAGCAGTCGGACGGGAAGCCAGCAGGAGCGGCCGGACAGTCGGACTGAGGGGCTTTGCTAGCCCCGATGTCTTGAAATATCGTCTTGCCGTCCTCGGGGTACCCGTGTCCAATTACTCCGACAGTAGCCCCCAAGCCTCCAGGCAATTTGGCAAAGTTGGGCGGAGGTTTTTTTGACGAGTGTTCATGGAAATGATCATGAAAAAGACAAAGTTAGTCCACGCAAATATATCATATGCTTGCTTTTAGCATTGCAAGTTTTATGCGGAGGGTGCCGACTCGGTTTCGTCCGAGCCCCCTTCAATCATTTTCATGTTCCCTCCACTCTTTGGCTTGTGCTCTCGCTTGCCGGACAGCCGCTCTGCGGTCTGTGGCTGAGAGTGGACCGCGGAGTGGAGTGTACAATACTCAGACTCTGGGAGCGAATTTAACCGAGCAGATACTCATAAAGGAAATGGCCGGGTCACCCGAACCGTTTTTCTTCCTGGACGTTTTTCGCGTGGGTGGCCTCCAGCGTTCACCCTTTCTAGCGGGACAGCCGCTCTGTGGTATGTGACTAAGAGTGAGCCTTTGGTACCACGCACACTACTAAGCCGTCTGCGGGGACAAACGTCTCAGGCCAAGCGGCCAGCCCCCGGGCCAACTCTGGCTGGCACCGGGGCAAACAGTGATGCAACTGTAATTAAAATGCGGAGATAGCCCCCGAGCATCGCTCGGGGTTATCCGTGCTTGCATGATGGAAAAATATCCGGGCGAGGAGCTCACATTGATTTTCGTGTAGTCGCGGTCGTCGAAGACAGCTGGCGCGACTCGGCGCTCGCGAAGCGCGTCGGCGCACCCGCTGGGTGTAGCCTTTGAGCCCCCGGGTGCTCGAAGGGGGGGTCCCGGCCGGTCAGGCTCGACTGGCCAGGCGGCGAGGCGTCTTGCAACGCCCTTTTTCTTCTTTTCCTCTTCTGCCGGCTGCTGGCAGCTGGACAGAACTCTTCTCTTGTCTACAATCTTTGCTGGGGCACGCCAGCGCACCCGCTGGGTGTAGCCCCCGAGATTCGGGCCGACTGCTGAGCAGTCGGGCCGGATCTCTCGGCGACTACTTTGTCTTCTTATCGCGGGGGCGCGTCAGCGCACCCGCTGGGTGTAGCCCCCGAGATTCGGGCCGACTGCTGAGCAGTCGGGCCGGATCTCCTGGCAACTACTTTGTCTTCTCTCTCGCGGGGGCGCGTCAGCGCACCCGCTGGGTGTAGCCCCCGAGATTCGGGCCGACTGCTGAGCAGTCGGGCCGGATCTCCCGGCAACTACTTTGTCTTCTCTCTCGCAGGGGCGCGTCAGCGCACCCGCTGGGTGTAGCCCCCGAGATTCGGGCCGACTGCTGAGCAGTCGGGCCGGATCTCCCGGCAACTACTTTGTCTTCTCTCTCGTGGGGGCGCGTCAGCACATTCGCTAGGTGTAGCCCCCGAGATTCGGGCCGACTGTTGAGCAGTCGGGCCGGATCTCCCGGCAACTACTTTGTCTTCTTCTCTTTTGCCGGTTGTCAACAATCGAACGCTTCTTGTGCACGAGCAGTCAGGTGGGCATCCGGCCTGACTTTTCTCCACCTGGCAACAATCTTTGTTCTTCTCTTTGTCTGTCTGTTGGCAACGGGTAGCCGGACGCTTCTTCTGCACGAGCAGTCAGCTGGGTACTTTCCTTTCTTTCTCGGGCAGCCGGCCTCTCTCTCTCTTTTTACCAACCCAGCAGTTGGAATTTTTTTTGTCAGCCGGTCTTTGGCACACGGCCTTGGACTTTTTCAGCCGGTCCCAAGCAAGCAGCCGGCCCTTTTTCTTCTAGCATCCGGCTCCTCTTCTTCTTTTTTAGCAGCCGGCGCCTGACTTTTCTCCAGCCGGCCACACTCTTACCTTTCTATGAAGCCGGCCTCATCTTTTTCTTTGCTTCTCTGTACGAGCAGCAGGCAGTAGCGGGGCGTGGCAGAAACCGGCGGCCGGGTCAAGGCAGAGGCTGGCGGCCGGGTTGCGGGGAAGCCGGCCCGCACAGGAGCCGGCCAACCGGGTTGGCGAGAAGCTGGCCAGCACGGGAGCCGGCCGACCGGGTTGCCGGGAAGCCGGCCAGCGCGGGAGCCGGCCGGCCGGCTACCGGGAAGCCGGCCGAAGCGGAGGAGAAGCGAGGGTGAAGCCGGCAGGCCGGGTTGCGGGGGAGCCGGCCACTGGTAGAAAAAGAGGCTTCCGTCCAGCCCCATTAGTCGCGAAACTGTAGGAACCGCGACTAATGAAGTCTTTAGTCGCGGTTCGGCAGACGAACCGCGACCAAAGGCTTGGGCCAGGGCGCTCGGTGGCCAGCTGGTGCACGTGAGGGGCTTTAGTCGCGGTTGGCCAGGCCAACCGCGACTAAAGGTGCCCAAAGGCCTTTAGTCGCGGTTGTCCTGGCCAACCGCGACTAAAGCTCCTCCCCTATATATACCAGTTCAGCGCACTCACTTAGCCATTTGGTGCCACTTCTCTTCACAAGGGGGTGTAGGTTTGCTTTTGGTTCCTCTTATGCACACAAGGTGTTTGATGAAATGCCCAACAGCGTGAAACAAACATGATATGAAGTGTTGGAGCCACACTTGAGGTTCCTCCTCGATCGCGGTTAGCAACTTGAACCTTTCATGCATGTGTGTCATTGATAAAATATGCATGTGTGTTGTTCATTGTTTAATTTATATTGTTTATAGCTAGTTACTTTAACAAATGCATGATGGTTAATTATATATTTTATATTATAATAATGCAGATGAATCGGCAATGGATGTACGGTAACCGACTCTCCCGCGAGTTCACTACGGGTTTGAAAGATTTCCTCGTAGTGGCTAATGCGAACAAGCAGAAGGGTTTTGTTATCTGTCCATGTGTTGACTGTAAGAATCAGAAGGGTTACTCTTCCTCAAGAGAAGTTCACCTGCACCTGCTTCGGCACGGTTTCATGCCAAGCTATAATTGTTGGACCAAGCATGGAGAAAGAGGGGTTATAATGGAAGAAGATGAAGAAGGGGATGATTTCATCGATGAAAGCTATCTTGCTCATTTCGGTGATACTTTCATGGACGATGCTGAAGGTGAAGGGGAAGGTGAAGGGGAAGGTGAAGGGGAAGGTGAAGGGGAAGGTGAAGGTGAAGGTGAAGAAGAGGCACGTGATGAGACCGTTGATGATCTTGGTCGGACCATTGCTGATGCACGGAGACGCTGCGAAACTGAAAAGGAGAGGGAGAATTTGGATCGCATGTTAGAGGATCACAGAAAGTCGTTGTACCCCGGATGCGATGATGGTCTGAAAAAGCTGGGCTGCACACTGGATTTGCTGAAATGGTAGGCACAGGCAGGTGTAGCTGACTCGGCATTTGAAAACTTGCTGAAAATGTTGAAGAATATGTTTCCAAAGAATAACGAGTTGCCCGCCAGTACGTACGAAGCAAAGAAGGTTGTCTGCCCTCTAGGTTTAGAGGTTCTGAAGATACATGCATGCATCAACGACTGCATCCTCTACCGCGGTGAATACGAGAATTTGAATGAATGCCCGGTATGCACTGCATTGCGTTATAAGATCAGAGGCGATGACCCTGGTGACGATGTTGAGGGCGGGAAACCCAGGAAGAGGGTTCCCGCCAAGGTGATGTGGTATGCTCCTATAATACCACGGTTGAAACGTCTGTTCAGGAACAAAGAGCATGCCAAGTTGTTGCGATGGCACAAAGAGGACCGTAAGTCGGACGGGGAGTTGAGACACACCACAGATGGAACGCAATGGAGAAAGATCGACAGAGAGTTCAAAGATTTTGCAGCTGACGCAAGGAACATAAGATTTGGTCTAAGTACAGATGGCATGAATCCTTTTGGCGAGCAGAGCTCCAGCCATAGCACCTGGCCCGTGACTCTATGCATCTACAACCTTCCTCCTTGGTTGTGCATGAAGCGGAAGTTCATTATGATGCCAGTGCTCATCCAAGGTCCGAAGCAACCCGGCAACGACATCGATGTGTACCTAAGGCCATTAGTTGATGAACTTTTACAGCTGTGGGGCAGACCTGGTGTCCGTGTGTGGGATGAGCACAAAAAAGAGGAATTTAACCTACGAGCGTTGCTTTTCGTAACCATCAACGATTGGCCTGCTCTTAGTAACCTTTCGGGACTGTCAAATAAGGGATACAATGCATGCACGCACTGCTTACATGAGACTGAAAGTGTACATTTGCCAAATTATAAGAAGAACGTGTACCTTGGGCATCATCGATTTCTTCCGAAAATTCATCCAGTAAGAAAGAAAGGCAAGCATTACAACGGCAAGGCAGATCACCGGCCGAAGCCTGTGGAACGCACTGGTGCTGAGGTATTTGATATGGTCAAGGATTTGAAAGTCATCTTTGGAAAGGGTCCTGGCGGACAATCAGTTCCGAAGGGAGCTGACGGGCACGCAGCCATGTGGAAGAAGAAATCTATATTCTGGGAGCTAGAATATTGGAAAGTCCTAGAAGTCCGCTCTGCAATCGACGTGATGCACGTTACGAAGAATATTTGCGTGAACCTCCTAAGCTTCTTGGGCGTGTATGGGAAGACAAATGATACAAAGGAAGTATGGCAAGACCAGCAACGTTTGAAAGACCCTGATGACCGGCATCCGGAATGGTTTCAAGGTCGTGCCAGCTATGCTCTGACCAAAGAAGAGAAGGTCATCTTTTTTGAATGCCTGAGCAGTATGAAGGTCCCGTCTGGATTCTCGTCCAATATAAAGGGAAATGAGGAGGTAATTGAGTTTTGTGTTGACTTTGTTCCTGACCTTAAGCCGATTGGTCTTCCTCGATCGCGGCACGAGGGGAGACTAAGTGGAAAAGGCACGATCGGAAGGAAATCAACGACATGTATGGACGGCCATTCTCTGACTGAAGCACACCACACTGTACTGACCAATTCCAGCTTGGTGGCTCCGTACTTTGAGAAACACAAGAATATTTTACGCTCGGACAACCCGGGGAAGCCTGAATCCTGGATTAGGAAGGCCCACATGGAGACTTTCGGCAGTTGGTTGAGAAAACATTTAATGAATGACAATTAGTTTCTTAATTTTTTAATATATTATTTGTATTTTTAGAATTTTGAATTGAATTAGTTTTATTTTTCTGAATTTTTTGATATAATATTTATGTTTTCAACATATTGAATTGAATTAGTTTTATTTTTCTGAATTTTTTTGATATATTATTTGTATTTTTAACATTTTGAATTGAATAAGTTTTATTTTTCTTAATTTTTTGATATATTATTTGTATTTTTAGAATTTTGAATTGAATTAGTTTTATTTTTCTGAATTTTTTGATATAATATTTGTGTTTTTAACATATTGAATTGAATTAGTTTTATTTTTCTGAATTTTTTGATATATTATTTGTATTTTTAAGATTTTGAAAAAGAAAAAGTATTTTAAAAATACCTTTAGTCGCGGTTGGCCTGCCCAACCGCGACTAAAGGTCGTTGCGCGCGGGAACGAAAAACCCGCCAAAAAAGCCCTTTAGTCGCGGGTCGCCTCCCCAACCGCGACTAAAGGTTGCCCTTTAGTCGCGGGTCGCCTCCCCAACCGCGACTAAAGGGGGGGGGCTATAAATACAAGGGCCCGACCCGTCGCGGGCATTTCTCGTCTTCTCTGCCGCGCCGAAGGCCTGCCGCCGTCGCCCTCGCCCTCGACGCCGCCCGCCGTCGCCCTCGCCCTCGACGCCGCCCGCCGTCGCCCGCCGCCCCCTCTCGCCCACGTACGGCGCCCGCCGCCCCCTCTCGCCCTCGTACGCCGCCCGCCGTCGCCCGCCGCCCCCTCTCGCCCACGTCCGTCGCTCGCCGCCCCCTCTCGCCCACGCCGGCCGGCCTCCCTCGCCCACCGCGCCGCCTCTCGCCCGCCCTCAACGCCGCCGCCCGCCGCCGCCCGCCGCCCCCTCTCGCCCACGTACAGAGAGCTAGCGAGATCGTGGAGAGGGAGAGAGAATTTTTTTTGTTCTTTTTAATTTTAACTAGTTAATTAGTTTAACAAAAACGGTAAAATAACTTAACAAAAAACGTATAACCGTAAAATTTGATAACCGTATAACCGTAAAATAACTCAAAAACGGTAAAATAACTTAACAAAAAACGTATAACCGTAAAATAACTTAATTAACAAAAAACGTATAACTTAACAAATAACCGTAAAATTTGATAATTAACAAAAAAAATGTACTTGTTCATTTGCGCTCTATATCGATCGGCCTATTTCGTTCATTTCCTAATATCAAGTAACTAATAACTCTCTTGTTCATTTAATTTTCTTTGCCTCGTAGGGTTTGGAGACGGTTCGTAGATACAAAGGTCGGTGAATTCAAAAAAGAGCTAGAATTCAAAAGGGCAAAGGCTAAGAATGGTGAGGATATTCAGCCAGCGGGGACCAATCTATGTGCATACTATGTCTGTGAGATGATCCGGAGATACACCTCTGAGCGGGTTCTGAGTGATACCAATGCTCAAAGGAATAACCTCTGGATGATGCTTAGTCCAGAAGCTCGCTTCCGACCACTTCAAGAGGAACTAGCTGGATGGTTCAGGAGGGAAGTCCTCCATCCTAAAGGAGAACACCATTACGAGGACGTAGAACTTTATATGCATTAAATTATGTATGGAAACTTGTTCAAAATTGTATATGGTCATCCGATGATATTGAATATATATTGTATATTCCTCTTGAATTCTTTTTGGTTCTAATTTCAAATTTGTTTGAAATTGTACATTCATATGCATATATGTAGTACCGTAGAATATGTGAAACTCCATCAAAATTAAAATAAAGCACAAAAGAAATAAAACAATACAAATTAAACAGAAAACAGGTTTGGGGGGGGGGGGCTAAAACCCTAAACCTGCGGCGGCCTTTAGTCGCGGTTGGCCAGAAGAACCGCGACTAAAGGTCCTCCGCCCCGACGGCCGCCTGGCGCCCACGTGGACGGGCCTTTAGTCGCGGTTCTTAAGCAACCGCGACTAAAGGGTGGGGCCTTTAGTCGCGCCCGTTCGATCGCGGTTGCGCAACCGCGACTAATGGCAGTTGCGAACCGCGACCAAAGGCCCTTTTTTTCACCGGTGGGCGTGAGCGAAGCCGGCAGGCGCGGACGGTGAGCGCGCGGTTCGTGGAGCGGCGACGAAGCGGAGGTGCGCGGGGGCGCACGCGTAAGTGGGCATGGGCGCGGACGAAAGCCGCAGGGGGCGACACGCGCGGTTGGAGCCCGCGTGGCCGGGTGGCGAGGAAGCCGGTGAGCGCGCGGGATGCGGCCGGGTCGCGGAGCCGGCCGGGCGAGAAGCCGGCAAGCGACGCAGGAGGAGGCGGTAGGGGGAGCAGGGGCTCGGGCGCGTCGGGGCCTGAGGCAAAGCAGACGGCACGCGGGAGCCAGGCACAGCGCGAAGCATGCGCGGGCGAGCAGGGCCCTGAGCGTGGCGAGGCACTCAAGGGCCACGGACGTGGAGGGACGCACGCGGGCCGGAACCGCAGGCACGCGGTGGCGGTCGCGGAGCTGCGGCGCAGGGGAGTCGGCACCGTGGGGAGGAGCTCTGTCTCAGGGCAGGGGGCAGCGCGCGGGAGCTGCAGGGAGCCCGCGGGCACACGAGGCAGGAGGCGGCGCCGGGGTGGCCACGGGCGGAGCCACGCGCGGGACGGCCCACCGAAGCAGATGTGCGGGGGACGAGGGGATCCAGGGATGGATGGACGCGCGCAACCTCGAAGGAGCCGATGATAGGACCGTTGGTGGAGAGCGAGTGGATCAGGCGTAGGAGGCCTCTGGTGGCCGTGACTGCAGCGGAGCAGTGATAGCAGGAATCCAAGGCCGGGTGGCGTGGGAGCTGTAGGGTAGCAGCGGTGTGCCCCGCGACGGTGAGGGTGGACCGGTGGCCGCGCCGGTCGAGGAGCGGGCGCTCAGCCGCCACTGGTGCTCGGGGTGGAGGCGGACAAAGCAGCTCAAGGACGCACTAGGAGAAGCTACAGCAAGGCAGCGGTGCCATGGATTTCGGAAGTGTATGGGCAAGTGCCCGACTTGCATCAGACTGAATTATGTGTAGTGTTTGGAAAATGTACGAGGATTATCTGGTTTGTGTCTGACCAATGTGAAGATAGTGTACGACTTGCATCTTAGAAGTTTTGGATAGTGGATGAGTGGTGTATGACCACGGTTGACTTGCATATAGCTAGCTTGCAAAGATGGTATATGGAGGAGCGAAGGCGCGCTCGTGTGTCGGCCGAAGCAAGGCGCAACGCAGAGGGAAGCAGACGCGAGCGGCGTGTGGGTGGAGGCGGCCGACCGAAGCGAGGCCCTGCGCACGGCACGCACGGATGGATGGCCGGCGTCGCAACGGTGATGACAAAGAGGCCGATGGCGAGGACGAGGGCGCGCCGTCCCGCACGGCCGCTCCGGGGGCGGGTCGAAGTCGAGTCCCCGAGCGCTGCCGGAGAGACGGCGCGACGCCGCGGCGGGGGAGATGAAGATGGTCCCGCCCGGACAGCGAAACCAGCAGCAGCGCGGTAGCATAGTACCGCCCCACGGTGGGCGCCAACTGTCGTGGTATTTCTCACGGGGGGCTTGCGAGTCGACAGATGCCACAAGGATTTAGTGTGAGGGTAAGACTGCTGCTGATAGGACCGGGAGCGGGTATGCAAGTAGCACGCGGTGGTTTACCCAGCTTCGGAGCTCTCCAGAGAGATAATACTCCTACTGCTGCATGTCTGAGTGTATCTTTCTGGGGTGTACATCGGGCAGTACAAAGTGCTCCTAGAGCTGTATCTGATATCAGTGCCAAGTGCATCTGATCTGGTATATGTCTCATATGTGTATGTGAGCTAGCTAGTGGCCGGCCATGCTCATGCGTGAGAGTGTGTGAGTCCATGTGTGCATGAATGGGTGTGTGTGAGGCCTTGTGGCCGTGAGTGTGTGAGCCTCCCCTGGTGCTCCTTATAAAGGGGAGCCCAGGGGACAAGGGATTGCCCATGTGACCAACATCACTATTTGGGAGACAACGATGTGACATCTCACACCTGCTACAGTGTTTCAATATTGCTCAGCAGTGTCCGGGTACACCTGTCTTGTCCGCGGTATGACCATCGTGTCAGGGTCTTGTCGGTGTCGGGTCGTGCTGCAGTCGGTAGCCGGCTGGTTGGCGCAGTCGGTAGCTGGCAGTCGGCCGGGCAGAGCAGTCGGACGGGAAGCCGGCAGGAGCGGCCGGACAGCCGGACTGAGGGGCTTTGCTAGCCCCGACGTCTTGAAATATCGTCTTGCCGTCCTCGGGGTACCCGTGTCCAATTACTCCGACAGTCGATGTATCATAGGCGCCTCATGTCCAGTGAGTGGATGACATCTGTCCCGACGGTGAGCCAACACGTGTTTCCTCCGGTCAATGAGAATTTTACACGTGGAAAATCCCCATTGGTCCGGGCTGTTAACGGGTTATCGGATCCAAAACCGTACCCGATAGCTTAACGGCAACCTGTTACAGTGGATGCCATGTGTCAGTCACCCTTGACGAAAGCACTTCCATGACGCGCCATTTATCATCATGGAAGTTGACACTTCCATGATGATAATTTTGGTAATGTCATGGAACACTTCTAAGACAGCACAGGTATGAATATCTTGATTCTGTCATAAAATCATCATGGATGTACATGCATGATAGAAAACGTGACCTACTGTGACAAACACGTATCATCACGGAAGTGTATATTTTTTGTAGTGTAGTAGCTAGATGGCTTCCTCTCTCTCTTGTTTGATTCTCAATACAATGGTCTATTGGAGATCCATATGATGTAATTCTTTTGCGGTGTGTTTGTTGGGAATCAATGAACTTTGAGTTTATGATCAGATCTATCTCTTTTTATCCATGAAAGTTATTTGAGTCTTCTTTGATCTCTTATATGCATGATTGCTTATAGCCTCGTATTTCTTCTCCGATATTTGGGTTTTGTTTGGCCAACTCGATCTATTTATCTTGCAATGGGAAGAGGTGCTTTGTGATGGGTTCGATCTTACAGTGCTTGATCCCAGTGATAGAAGGGGAACTGACATGTATGTATCGTTGCCATTAAGGATAACAAGATGGGGTCTATTTCTACATAAATACATCTTGTCTACATCATGTCATCGTTCTTGTTGCATTACTCAGTTTCTCCATGAACTTAATACACTAGATGCATGCTGGATAGCAGTCGATGTGTGGAGTAATAGTAGTAGATGCAGGCAGGAGTGGGTCTACTAATCTTGGACGTGATGCCTATATAATGATCACTTCCTAGATATCGTCATGATTATTTGAAGTTCTATCAATTGTCTAACAGTAATTCGTTCACCCACCATTTGCTATTTTTCTTGAGAGAAGCCACTGGTGAAAACTACGGCCCCGGGTCTCTTTTTAATATATTTGCCTTTACCATCTATTTTATTTGCCCTTTTATTTTCAGATCTATGAACCAAAAAATACAAAAATACCTTGCTGCACTTTATTTTATTTGGCGTTCAATCTATCAATATTTACAACTTTCTCCTGTCCACGTGCCAGTTTCTGGCGCTGTTACCCGAAAGGGATTGACAACCCCTTTAACACGTCGGGTTGCGAGTATTTGTTATTTGTGTGCAGTTGTTGTTTACGTAGTGTTGCTTGGTTCTCCTACTGGTTCGATGACCATGGTCTCATCACTGAGGGAAAATACCTATCGTCTCTGTGCTGCATCATCCCTTCCTCTTTGGGGAAATAGCGACATAGTTCTAGCAGACATCAACATTTATAAAAGAATTATGAACGGTGGATTTGCCACAAATACGATGTCAACTACATGATCATGCATAGCAATATGACAATGATGGAGCATGTCATAATAAATAGAACGGTGGAAAATTGCATGGCAATATATCTCGGAATGGCTAGGGAAATGCCATAATAGGTAGGTATGGTGGCTATTTTGAGGAAGATATGTGGTGAGTTTATGGTACCGGCGAAAGTTGTGCGGCACAAGAGAGGAAGGTATATGGTGGGTTTATGGTACCGGTGAAAGTTGCATGGTAATATATCACTTCACACCTTGCAACACAGGCAAGAACGCTTTCTTTGACTGATCCATTTTGAACTTCTTCGAAATATTATCAAGGTATGTGCTTTGTGGAAGTCCTATTAAGCGTCTCGATCTATCCCTATAGATCTTGATGCCCAATATATAAGTATCTTCACTGAGGTCCTTCATTGAAAAATTCTTATTCAAGTATCCTTTTATGCTATCCAGAAATTCTATATCATTTCCAATCAACAATATGTCATCCACATATAATTAGAAATGCTACAGAGCTCCCACTCACTTTCTTGTAAATACAGGCTTCTCCGAATGTATGTATAAAACCACATGCTTTCATAATCTCATCAAACTATATATTCCAACTCTGTGATGCTTGCACCAGTCCATAGATGGATCGCTGGAGCTTGCACACTCTGTTAGCACCTTTAGGAACGACAAAACCTTCTGGTTGCATCATATACAACTCTTCTTTAAGAAATCCATTAAGGAATGCAGTTTTGACGTCCATTTGCCATATTTCATAATCATAAAATGCGGCAATTGCTAACATGATTTGGATAGACTTAAGCATCGCTACAGGTGAGAAGGTCTCATCGTAGTCAACTCTTTGAACTTGTCGAAAACCTTTCACGACAAGTCGAGCTTTGTAGACAGTAACATTACCATCAGCGTCAGTCTTCTTCTTGAAGATCCATTTATTCTCTATGGCTCACCGATCATCGGGCAAGTCAACCAAAGTCCACACTTTGTTCTCATACATGGATCCTATCTCAGATTTCATGGCCTTAAGCCATTTATCAGAATCTAGGCTCATCATCGCTTCTTCATAATTCGTAGGTTCGTCATGGTCTAGTAACATGACTTCTAGAACAGGATTACTGTACCACTCTAATGCAGAACATGCTCTGGTTGACCTAGACGTTCGGTAGTAACTTGATCTGAAGTTTCATGATCATTATCGTTAGCTTCCTCTCTAGTTGGTGTAGGCATCACTGGAACGGTTTTCTGTGATGAGCTACTTTCCAATTCGAGAGAAGGTACAATTATCTCATCATGTTCTACTTTCCTCCCACTCACTTCTTTCGAGAGAAACTCCTTTTCTAGAAAGGATCCATTCTTAGCAACCAAGATCTTGCCTTCGGATCTGTGATAGAAGGTGTACCCAACAGTTTCTTTTGGGTATCCTATGAAGACGCATTTCTCTGATTTGGGTTCGAGCTTATCAGGCTGAAACTTTTTCACATAAGCATCACATCCCAAAACTTTAAGAAACGATGGCTTAGGTTTCTTGCCAAACCATAGTTCATATGGTGTCGCCTCAACGGATTTAGACCATGCCCTATTTACAGCGAATGTAGTTGTCTCTCATGCATAACCCCAAAATGATAGTGGTAAATGGGTAAGAGACATCATAGATCACACCATATCTAATAAAGTACGGTTACGACATTCGGACACACCATTACGCTGTGGTGTTCCAGGTGGCGTGAGTTGTGAAACTATTCCACATTGTTTTAAATGAAGGCCAAACTCATAACTCAAATATTCGCCTCAATGATCAAATTGTAGAAACTTTATTTTCTTGTTATGATAATTCTCCACTTCACTTTGAAATTCTTTGAACTTTTTCAAATGTTTCAGACTTGTGTTTCATTAAGTAGATATACTCATATCTGCTCAAATCATCTATGAAGGTCAGAAAATAACGATACCCAGCGCATGCCTCAACATTCATTGGACTGCATACATCGATATGTATTATTTCCAATAAGTCATTAGCTCGCTCCATTGTTCCGAAGAACAGAGTTTTAGTCATCTTGCCCATGAGGCATGGTTCGCAAGTATCAAATGATTCATGATCAAGTGATTCCAAAAGCCCATCTGCATGGAGTTTCTTCATGCGCTTTACACCAATATGACCTAAACGATAGTGCCACAAATACGTTGCACTATCATTATCAACTTTGCATCTTTTGGCATCAATATTATGAATATGTGTATCACTATGATCGAGATTCAATAAACCATTTACACTGGGTGCATGACGATAGAAGGTTTTATTCATATAAACAGAACAACAATTATTCTCTGAATTAAACGAATAACCGTATTGCAATAAACATGATCCAATCATATTCATGCTCAACGCAAACACCAAATAATATTTATTGAGGTTCAACACTAATCCTGAAGGTAGAGGGAGTGTGCGATGGTGATCTTATCAACCTTGGAATTACTTCCAACACACGTCGTCACCTCGCCCTTAATTAGTCTCTGTTCATTCTATAACTCATGTTTCGAGTCACTAATCTTAGCAACTGAACCAGTATCAAATACCCTGGGGTTACTATGAACACTAGTAAAGTACACATCAATAACATGCATATCAAATATACCTTTGTTCACTTTGCCATCCTACTTATCCGCCAAGTATTTGGGGTAGTTCCGCTTCCAGTGACCATTCACATTGAAGTAGAAGCACTCAGTTTCAGGCTTAGGTTTGTGCTACCTCTTTTAGCACTGCGTTGGTTTTCCCCGAAGAGGAAGGGATGATGCAGCAAAGTAGCGTAAGTATTTCCCTCAGTTTTTGAGTACCAAGGTATCAATCCAGTAGGCGGCTACACGCGAGTCCCTCGTACCTGCACAAAACAAATAAATCCTCACAACCAACGCAAATAGGGGTTGTCAATCCCTATAGGGACACTTACGAGAGTAAGATCTGATAGATATGATAAGATAATATTTTTGGTATTTTTATGATAAAGATTCAAAGTAAAATAAAGGCAAAGTAAAATAGCATAGTAAATAACTAAGCAGTAGGACATTGATACGATAAAGATAGACCCGGGGGCCATAGGTTTCACTAGTGGCTTCTCTCGAGAGCATAAGTATACTACGGTGGGTGAACAAACTACTGTTGAGCAATTGACAGAATTGAACATAGTTATGAGAATATCTAGGTATGATCATGTATATAGGCATCACGTCCGAGACAAGTAGACCGACTCCTGCCTGCATCTACTACTGTTACTCCACTCATCGACCGCTATCCAGCATGCATCTAGAGTATTAAGTTAAAAATAGAGTAACACCTTAAGCAAGATGACATGATGTAGAGGGATAGACTCATGCAGTATGAAGAAAACCCCATCTTGTTATCCTCGATGGCAACAATACAATACGTGCCTTGCGGCCCTTACTGTCACCGGGAAAGGACACCGCAAGATTGAACCCAAAGCTAAGCACTTCTTCCATTACAAGAAAGATCAATCTAGTAGGCCAAACCAAACTGATAATTCAAAGAGACTTGCAAAGATAACCAATCATACATAAAAGAATTCAGAGAAGATTCAAATATTATTCATAGATAGACTTGATCATAAACCCACAATTCATCGATCTCAACAAACACACTGCAAAAAGAAGATTACATCGAATAGATCTCCACAAGAGAGGGGGAGAACATTGTATTGAGATCCAAAAACAGAGAAGAAGCCATCTAGCTACTAACTATGGACCCGTAGGTCTGAGGTAAAATACTCACACTTCATCGGAGGGGCTATGGTGTTGATGTAGAAGCCCTCCGTGATCGATGCCTGCTCCAGCGGAGCTCCAGAACAGGCCCCAAGATGGGATCTCGTGGATACAGAAAGTTACGGAGGTGGAATTAGGGTTTTGGCTCCTGTTATGATCGTTTGGGGGTACGTGGATATATATATATATAGGAGGAAGAAGTACGTCGGTGGAGCAACAGGGGGCCCACGAGGGTGGAGGGTGCGCTTGGGGGGGTAGGCGCGCCCCCTACCTCGTGGCCTCCTGTTACATGTCTTGACATAGGGTCCAAGTCTCCTGAGTTGTATTCGATGAGAAAATTACGTTCTTGAAGGTTTCATTCCGTTTGGACTCCGTTTGATATTCCTTTTCTTCGAAACCCTAAAACAGGCAAAAAACAGCAATTCTGGGCTGGGCCTCCGGTTAATAGGTTAGTACCAAAAATAATATAAAAGTGGATAATAAATCCCAATAATGTCCAAAACAGTAGATAATATAGCATGGAGCAATCAAAAATTATAGATACATTGGAGACGTATCATTTAGCTTTGGGCTTCTTCACCGGAGTGGCAACTTGCTTGTGATTTTTCTTGAAGTTCCCTTTCTTTTCCTTTGCCCTTTTTCTTGAAACTAGTGGTCTTGTCAACCATCAACACTTGATGCTTTTTCTTGATTTCTACCTTCGCTGATTTCAACATCGCGAAGAACTCGAGAATCGTTTTCGTCATCCCTTGCATATTATAGTTCATCACGAAGTTCTAGTAGCTTGGTGATAGTGACTAGAGAACTCTGTCAATCACTATCTTATCTGGAAGATTACTTCTCACTTGATTCAAGCGATTGTACTACCCAGACATTCTGAGTGCATGCTCACAGGCTGAGCAATTCTCCTCCATCTTGTAGGCAAAGTACTTGTCAGAGGTCTCATACCTCTCGACATGGGCATGAGTCTGAAATACCAATTTCAACTCTTGGAACATCTTATATGCTCTATGGCATTCAAAATGTTTTTGAAGTCCCGGTTCTAAGACGTAAAGCATGGTGCACTAAACTATCAAGTAGTCATCATACCGAGCTTGTCAAACTTTCATAACGTCTACATCTGCTCCTACAATAGGTCTGTCACCTAGCGGTGCATCAAGGACATAATTATTTTGTGCAACAACGAGGATAATCCTCAGATCATGGACCCAGTCCGCATCATTGCTACTATCATCTTTCAACTTAGTTTTCTCTAGGAACATATCGAAAACATAGGGGAGATACAACGTAAGCTATTGATCTACAACATAGATATGCAAATACTATCAGGACTAAGTTCATGATAAATTAAGTTCAATTAATCATATTACTTAAGAACTCCCACTTAGATAGACATCCCTCGAATCATCTAAATGATTACGTGATCCAAATAAACTAAATCATGTCTGATCATCACGTTAGATGGAGTAGTCATCAATGGTGAACATCTCTATGTTGATCATATCTACTATATGATTCACGTTCGACCTTTTGGTCTCTAGTGTTCTGAGGCCATGTCTGTACATGCTAGGCTCATCAAGTTTAACCTGAGTATTTCGCATGTGCAAAACTGTCTTGCACCTGTTGTATGCGAACGTAGAGCCTATTGTCGGTGTCAAAACCGGCGGATCTCGGGGTGGGGGTTGCAAACTATGCATCTAAGGTCAATGGTAACAGGAGATAGGGGACACGATGTTTTACCCAGGTTTGTGCTCTCTTAATGGAGGTAATACCCTATGTCCTGCTTGATTGACCTTGATGAGTATGAGGATTACAAGAGTTGATCTACCACGAGATCATTGTGGCTAAGTCCTAGAAGTCTAGCCTGTATGATTGTCCTTGTCCTCTATGGACTAAACCCTCCAGTTTATATAAACACCGGAGGGGCCTAGGGTTACACAAAGTCGGTTACAGAGAAAGGAAATAATACATCTAGGCACCATGCTTGCCATCCACGCAAAGGAGAGTCCCATCCGAACATGGGAGGAAGTCTTCTATCTTGTATCTTCATGGCCCAACAGTCTGGATCATGTCACACAGGTTGGACGCCCAAGGACCCCTTAATCCAGGACTCCCTCAGTAGCCCCTGAACCAGGCTTCAATGACGAGGTGTCTGGCGCACAGATTGTCTTCAGCATTGCAACGCGGGTTCCTCCTTCGAATACTCCAAAGTAGTCCTCGAACACAGAGAACGTGTCCGACTCTGCAAAACAGGCTCCATAAAGAGTATAATATTTAACAAGTCCCATGTACTGACATTTTTGTAGTGAGATGCCATGTCTCTACCCGGTCATTATTTTGGACCATTTTTTAGCCTCCCGCTTCACGTTTCGAGACGCAGTTTTCATTGGCACGTTTGGTCGAGGCAGAGATCGCGTCCCTTTATCACGGGATCCTCATTAATATGGGCGCGGGTAATCCAATCGTGTTGTTGGAGATCCCTTGGGAATAGGCGAGCATTAAGGCCCGTGAGGAGGCGTTCGATATTCTTCGCCTTTATAAAGGGGCACAGACCCGTCCTTCCTCTTCCTCAACCTTCCCAACCTCAAGCTCCAGCGCCCAGGATGCGATTTCTCCCATTGTTATCCGGCCCTCTAGTTCTGTCCGGATCCATCTCCCAAGGTAGGCGGGCGGCCACCTTGGTCACCGAGGAGGATATCGCGAAGCTCCGGAAGGCGGCGTACCTGACTGCGGAGATCCCCCACAGGCTCCCTACGAAAGGGCTGGTCATCCCCATACCAAAATCCGACGAGAGGGTTGTATTCATCTCCCACTTCCTCCGCGGGTTAGGGTTCACTCTTCACCCTTCGTTCGTGGGCTCATGTTCTATTATGGGCTAGATTTTCACGATCTGGCTCTGGAATATTTTCTTCACATCACGACGTTTGTCGTCATGTGCGAAGCCTTTCTACGCGTCCCCCCCCCCACACACACTTCGGCCTATGGCTCAAGACTTTCAATGTGAAGCCGAAGATAGTTAACGGGGAACAAGCGGAGTGCGACAGTGCTATGGTGAGCAAGCTCGTCAGCACTGTCTGGCCAAAAGGCACCTTCACATAAACGTCCAACTTATGGCAACAGGAGTGGTTCTATATCACCGAACCCCGCGGCACCAAATGGCCAGCCACACCTGTGTTCCGATCCGGCCCTCCACTATAGCTCGCATCGTGGATAAATAAGGGGATAGACTAGGGATCAATTAATGAAGTACAGATGCTGCAAAGTTGTATCCGGAGCATCCTCGAGAGGGACATTGGCCTTGTCAATGTGGTCCAAGTGATGCTAGTCCGTCGGATCCTCCCGTGCTAGTGGCGGCCTCTCCATATGTGGGAGTTCAATCCGGAGAAACCACAGACCCTTGAGCAATTTTTCAGCACAACACACGAAGGGATGTGGGAACTGTTCTTCAAAACTCGAGAGCAGTAGCCGGACACGTCAGAGGACGTCGGTCTCAACTGCAACTGTCCGGATACCACGGTAAGCACCCAACTTCTGATCGCAACTTGGTTGATTATCCCATTGCAATGTATTGAGAGTTCCATCTTCAACCAAGGCTAGATAAAGAAAGCGGAACGAATTAGATGTTCAGCTCCACTTCCTGAAGACTCGGCCGATCCTGTGTTGACGAGGATGCCGGTCCCGGCGCCGTATCAAGTTCCAGCGCCAGAGGACAAGAAAAAGAGCGAAGAGGCCAAAAGCGGCCTTCATTCTGCAGGTATGCGGGACACTATGTCCGGAGGGTCTGAATCTCCCTCTTTAAAAGACGAAGGGAAAGGAGAAGGTGATATTCCTTCCCTCATGGGAGGAAAAGAATTGCATCTGAAGACTTGGAGGAGGAAGCACCGAAGAGAGGGAAGGCATCCCTACACTATGGTTCGGGTTCCGAAGCTGACGTAGTCACCAGGCACCTCTCTAATGACAAGCCCCTTGCCGAATCGTAAGTGAACAAGGATGTTCTATACATATCCCGCTCTTTTCGGGTTACAGGGGTAATATTTAAACTATATGCTTGCAGTTCGGCCCACAATCCGCCCCGACAGTCCTCCTCATCAGGGGACTTATCTTCGGGGATGATGGAAAGCGAGATGCCTTCTCATGCTTCCTTGCCTCCTAGGGCAGATGACCTCGAGGTGTCATCTCGGAGAATCTCCCCTGACCATCAAGCGGCATGGGGACAATGAAAGCAACACCCGAGGGCGGTACTTCGATCCTTAAGGGTCCGGGGGGTGCAGCCCCTACGGGGGCTAGCAATGAATCTCCCCTGACCATCAAGCAGGCCAGAGTGAGCGTCGTAGCTGCCAAGAAGGCGGGTGCAGATTTAAAGGCCAAACAGGCCGCCCTGCGCCAGTGCCAGGACAGAATATCCATCGTCGAGCGAGATCTGGAGGATGCTACTAATAGGTGCAAATCTCTCGAGGAGGATAACAAAACCAAGGCAGCCGAACTCAACAAGGCCTTACTAGAGGCGAAAGAAGCGCGATCCGATTCTAGAGCGGCTCGGGAGGAGATCCGACAGGTTGAGGAGATAGCGGCTGGTAAGCCCTTTCTTTTACAGACTAAGTTCGGCGACCCAAAGTATGCTTTGCTTAACCAATTGTGGAGTTCTCCAAACACATTCTTGGATCTGCCAAGGAGTGTTTCTGACGCGGCGCAGTTCTTCCAAGCGCAGGAAGGACGTGCAGCGGAGAGGCTTTTTTGGTCGCAATTCAACGAGGCAAAGCGTCTGGTGCTGCTGAACGAATAGATGGCCCAGTGGGCCGAGCTACACAAGATGTCCGGAGCTGCCATGAAGGATGTCGTAGTTCGGCTATGGCCAGTCGAACCTATTCCGAGCAGTTATTTTGGTTTGGTACAACGGCTTGTCGATGCAGTGTTGCGTATTGACGCCGTCAAGCGGTCGGCGTGCATAGAATGTGCGCGGATGGCCTTCGCCCGCATCAAGATGCACTGGGCAAAGATGAAGGCCACCGATGTCGCAACCGAGGGTCCGCCTGGGGGCAAGGACCATAGCACGCCGGAGCATTATTTGGAGGACGTCCTAGAGGGCGCCCGCTTGATAGAGGGTCAGTGATCAAAGGATAATATATTTGAATAAATGTACCGGAATTGCAAAAACAATATGATGATACGTTAAAGCTGTGTTATATATTCCTGCCATTATTTCCTCCTGTGCGGCCATTTCTTATAACCTGAAAGTTTGCCAGTCGTCGGCTTCGGCCCCCTCGCATGTAATACGGGGGTGTTCGGAATAGCACCTGATTACTCTTGACCCAACGTATTGGTCCGGAACAGAGGTGTCAGTGCGGCGAACGAGGCAATCAAACTATAGGGCTTTAACACCTTCACTTAGCCATAGGAGTTTTATGGTGGGTCTACGATGTAGCCCCTGGTATGTACGCAGTTGTCCGAATACGCTTGCGTTACATAGGCGACCGGAAAGCGGCCCTTCGTGTAATATGGAAGAAATCGCAAAAGATTCTAATAAGTTACCGAGTGGTTGACCAGCTCTCGCCGCATCATGACAGTCAGTTTTCGGCTTTCTCTACTGAGGTGTTTGACCAGGTGAACCGGAAACACAATCGCAATAGTTCTCCCTTTACTACCCTAGGGCGGAACGTAGGGTAGCAAGCACAGGAGCCGGGCAACCCAACTATTGACCAAAGACATGATTCGGAGCTGATGCATATAAGGCAAAACTCGTGACGCCGAAGTGCGCTGTAGAGCTGTTCGGACATTTTCGGCAACCCATATGTTGCCGTATCAAGCCCCTGGCTACTCACGCCGAGGTGTCTGCGTGAAACAACCGAAGAAGCAAGGTACATTTGGAAAAGCAAATATTGAAGACGGATTATGTTCACTAAAATCTGATTGATACGTCAGACGTAATCTTACATATTATGACACCACCACGCAGGCCATTTTACATGCCAGGGGTCGAGGCTTAGGGAAGAGGCTTTGTACAGGTTTCAAATAGAGCTTTTGGTCTACAAAAAATCTTTTGGACCTCCTGTCGCACGTCTGTGCTTCCTGTGCTTCTGCGAAAAGGCTTCCTTAAAGGGAGAGATCCCCAATTATTTGCGGGGAAGCCGGACTCATAAAGAGTCCCTTCAGGTCCATGGGACTGATAGGTATTAATTTACGTGTAACAAAAGGATAGAGAAATTGTTAGAAAAGAGAAAAGGTTAAAGTCTGGACTAACCGACTTGTAGGCTTGTCCGTTTTGTTCCTCCGCCGATGACCAAGGTATTTTGAGTGCATAGTTATGTATGCGCGGCGCAAAATCTGCGGGTATAAGAGGCGAGCGACAGAGGCAGAGCTGCTAATCCAGCTCTAAAATTGACCGGTCCTGCGGAGTAGAGGCCGGCAGTTTAATAACCAATGAGATATGCGGCTTAAGAAGGCCGCTTTGCACTTCGGCTGTGACTACCGTAGTGTGCCCCTCAGTGCGGAGGGAGCGTTCCGCATTTCCGTTGATTGTTATGGTGCCACGGGGACTGGGCATCTCAAGGTTTAAATAGGTGTAGTTTGGGACCGCATTGAAACGAGCAAAAGCGGTCCGTCCGAGTAGTGCGTGGTAGCCAATGCGGAATGGGGCAATAACGAAGATCAATTCTTCGTGTCAGAAGTTTTCCGATGAACCAAAGAAAACTTCCAGTGAGATTGAGCCTGTGCCGGGTGTTTCTCCCTTCAAGGTGGTTGTGTTGGGCTCGATCCTCGAAGTGTCAATGCCCATTTTGCGGACAGTGTATTGATAGAGTAAATTGAGGCTACTACCGCTGTCCATCAGGACTCGCGTAAGATGGAATCCACCGATAATTAGATCAAGGACTAGTGTGGGAGTCCTGGATTAGGGGGTCTCCGGACAGCCAGACTATCTCCATTGGCTGGACTGTTAGACTATGAAGATACAAGATTGAAGACTTCGTCTCATGTCCGGATGGGACTCTACTTGGCGTGGAAGGCAAGCTAGGCAATACGGATATGTGTATCTCCTCCTTTGTAAGTGACCTTGTGTAACCCTAACCCTCTCCGGTGTCTATATAAACCAGAGGGTTTTAGTCCGTAGGACACAACAACTACAACATACAATCATACCATAGGCCAGCTTCTAGGATTTAGCCTCTATGATCTCGTGGTAGATCTACTCTTGTACTACCCATATCATCAATATTAATCAAGAAGGACGTAGGGTTTTACCTCCATCAAGAGGGCCCGAACCTGGGTAAAACATTGTGTCCCCTGCCTCCTGTTACCACCCGCCTTAGACACATAGTTCGGGACCCCCTACCCGACATCCACCGGTTTTGACACCGACATTGGTTCTTTCATTGAGAGTTCCTCTGTGTCGTCGCCGTTAGGCTTGATGGCTCCTACTATCATCTATAGCGATGCAGTCCAGGGTGAGACTTTTCTCCCCAGGCAGATCTTCGTGTTCGGCGGCTTTGCACTGCGGGCCAATTCGCTTGGCCCTCTGGAGCAGATTGAAAGTTACGCCCCTGGCCACCAGGTCAGGTTTGGAAGCTTAAACTACACGGCCGATATCCGTGGAGACTTGATCTTCGACGGATTCGAGCCTCAGCCTTGTGCGTCACGCGGTCACGATGAGTATGATTTAGCTCTACCATCGGACAATGTTCAGGAGATCGCACAGGCAGCCGCTCCGACCCTTAATTCGGAGCCAGTTGCACCGTCCATGGACGGGTGGATGGACCCCGCCACGGAGGCCTTACACTCAGCGGCGATCGAGCCAAACATCGACCTTACCTTACACGAGAGTCGTGTTGTTAAAATGCCGGATCCTTCTCCGGCCACGGACTCCGAGCCGCCTGCGCACGTTCCTATCAAATCTCATTGGGCGCCGATCATGGAGTTTACCTCTGTTGATATTTGTCAGCACTCGCCCTTTGGCGACATACTAAACTCATTAAGGTCTCTCTCCTTGTCAGGAGGATCCTGGCCGAACTATGTCCGGCAGGACTGGGATACGGACGACGAAGAAATTCGCGGCCCACCCACCACCCACTTAATAGCCACTGTCGATGACTTAACCGACATGCTCGACTCCGACTCCGAATACATCGACGGAATGGACGACGATGCAGGAGACGAACAGGAACCACTACCCCCAGGGCACTGGACGCCCACTTCACCACATGACGTATACATGGTGAACACACCAAAAGAAAATGGCGACGAGGAATGGAAGGACACAACGAAGGGTTGTCCCCTCGAGAAGCAGTCAAAGCGGCGGCATAAGCGCCGCTCCAAATCCCGCCTCGACAGAAACAACGATCATATAGACCCAGCATTAGAGCAGGGTGAACCATCGCCGGATCACGGCAATACGGAGAATCAAACCGAACAACCTGACTCTGTCAAAGATAATAGTCCAGAAGACCTCACACCGGACAAACACCCGGAGCAACAGAATGCCCGTCAAAGGCTTGTTGCCACTGCGAGGAGTCTAAAAAAGCAGAAGCAAAGACTCAAGGCTGCACAAGACACACTCGGAATCAGATGGAGCAAAGTACTCAACGCAGCAACGAAGTACGGCGGTAATTGCCCTACCAAGAGCTACCCGAAGCGGAAGTTGCTAACCGAATTCGATGAGGAGGCCTTAGATCCCCCGCAACCAAAAATCAAAACGGCCACCTGGCCGGATAGACGACCTCACGGCCAACATAGAGCGGCAGACAACGCCACACATAAGCCAATACGCGATTCTCGCGAGGGCTCGCACCAAAAGGACGGCGCAACCAGATCCATCTACGGACCACGCAAGCGCGCTCCAGCATACGATGCAACACAACAAACATCCGAACAACGCGGTACACCCAGATACAGGGGTGCCGCACACCCCCTATGTTTCACCGATGAGGTGCTGGACCATGAATTTCCAGAGGGATTCAAACCCGTAAACATAGAGGCATACGACGGAACAACAGACCCTGGGGTCTGGATTGAGGACTATATCCTCCATATCCATATGGCTCGAGGAGATGATCTCCACGCCATCAAGTACTTACCCATCAAGCTCAAAGGGCCAGCTCGGCACTGGCTTAAAAGCCTCCCCGAAAACTCCATTGGAAGCTGGGAAGAGCTCGAAGACGCTTTTCGGGAAAATTTTCAAGGGACTTATGTCCAACCCCCAGATGCGGACGATTTGAGTCATATAACTCAACAGCCCAGAGAGTCAGCCCAAAAGCTTTGGAACAGGTTTCTTACTAAAATGAACCAAATAGTTGATTGTCCGGACACCGAAGCCTTGGCAGCTTTCAAGCATAGCGTCCGCGACGAATGGCTTGCCACACACCTCGGCCAAGAAAAGCCGAGAAAAATGGCAGCATTACAAGCCTCATGACCCGCTTTTGCGCGGGTGAGGACAGCTGGCTAGCCAGATGCAGCACCAGCGACCCAAGTACATCCGAAGTTAGAGATGAAAACGGGAAATCACGACGCAGCAAAAATAATAAGCGTCGGAATAAAAAAGACATCACGAAGAGCACGGCAGTAAACGCCGGATTCAAGAGCTCTCGGCCAAGTCAGCAAAAGCGGCCCTCTAAAGGTGCCAGAGACGAACTGTCCAGCCTAAATAAAATTCTGGACCAAGTATGTCAGATCCATAGCACCCCTGGTAAACCCGCTAATCATACCCACAGAGAATGTTGGGTCTTCAAGCAGTCCGGCAAGCTCAACACCGTACACAAGTGGGAGGATACACCAAGCGAAGACGAGGATGAGCCTCCCAAGCAAGACACTGGGGAACAAAAGAAGTTTCCACTGGAAGTCAAAACAGTCAACGTGTTACACGTGATCAAGGGGAGAAACAAAGCGGCACTCCCAGAAAAATATGCCCAAGGGCCTATCACCGCGGAGTCATGCCACTAGTCGTCTCAACCGATCACTTTCGACCATCATGATTACTCAACAAGTATCTGGCGTGCAGGATGGGCTGCCCTGGTATTAGACCCAATAATTGACGGATACCACTTTACACGAGTCTTGATGGACGGTGGCAGCAGTTTAATCCTGATATACCAGGATACAATCCGCAAAATGGGGATAGACCCAACGAAAATTTGCCACAGCAACACTACCCTTAAAGGAGTAACGCCAGGCCCAGGGGCTCATTGCACGGGCTCCCTGCTACTAGAGGTTATATTCGGCTTCCCCGATAACTTCCATAGGGAAAATTTAACATTCCACATTGCTCCGTTCCAAAGTGGCTATCAAGCACTACTTGGACTCGAAGCTTTTGCTCGCTTTAATGGAATACCGCATTACGCTTCCCTTACGCTTAAGATGCCCGGTCCACGTGGCATCATTACAATGAATGGAAATATTAAGCGATCCCTGCGCGCCAAAGAGAGTGCGACTGCCTTGGCAGCCGCACACTAAAAAGGGCCTCACCAGCTAAAGCATTTGATAGGTCATCAAGACCACAGACACGGTTAGATGAGTCCGGCGCAACTATATGTAACTCACACAGGTTTGATAAGCCACACCCCTATTACAAATACAAGGGGCTCAACGCGCGCAGACAAGTGGCAATTTTTACTCATCTTGAATTATACATGGTTTCTTCAAACCTACCTTTTTGCACGACAACTTTTCACCTAAGTTTCTCTGTTTTATAGATGACCATCGTGCTACACCCATCCAGGATACAGCACAATGGAGACACAGGCGCAGACGTGCACCAGGGACCCGCTCCAAGGATTCTTTTTAGATTAAGACCCTGTGTAAACCTTTTTTACTGTCTCTTGTTGATACACATCCCTCGGATTCTCAGTACAATTGAGAAGGATGCTGGCGTCTTGGCATGTGGCCATGTCAGAATAATGCACGTACCTGGACACCAGGGGCTTCTTACAAAGGGCACTATTTAGGCCCGGTTTATACCATAAAGACCGAATACCTTAGGGAGTGTTCGGCGTCGCGAGTTTGGCCTTATATGCATCAGCTCCGAATCATGTCTTTGGTCAAATGTTGGGTTTGCCCGGCTCCTATGTTTTGGTACCTTATGTTCCGCTCTATCGGCTAAGGTAGCACTAGGAGAACTACTGCGATTGTGCCCCGGGTCATCCGGACGAGCACCTCAGTAGAGAAAGCCGAAAACTGACTGTCATGATATAGCGTGAGACTGGTCAACCACTTGATGACCTATCGGAATGTTAGAATTCCTCCGCCTTAATGAAGGGCCGTTTCCCGACCAGGCATGTATGCGCCCCGAATTCGGGAGAGTGCGGAGCCACCAGGGGCTATATAGTAGCCCCACTGTCAAACTCCTATGGCTAAGTGAAAGTGTTAAAGCATTATAGTCCGGTTGCCTCGTTCGCTGCGCTATCACCTCCTTAATAGGACCAAGACGTTGGGTTAAGTGTGAACACGCGTCTTCTGCGAACACCTCCGCATTATATGCGTGGGGGCTGAAGCCGACGACTGCAATCTTTCAGGTTATACACATGTATACATAAACGGCCGCACAGGAGGCATCATATTACTTTCAGGCAAAAGTATAAACACAGCCTTAATAAATTTCATAAAAACATTGTGTTTACAATGGGAATACATGTCACTCAAACATAATATTCTTCGAGCACTGGGCCTCTATCAAACGAGCACCCTCGAGAACCTCTTCGAAATAGTGCTCGGCAGCCACTCGGCCTATGGCCGAACCCTGCGCCGCAACAGTGGTAGCATCCATCTCCGCCCAGTATGCTTTAACACGGGCAAGGGCCATCCGCGAGCCTTCTATGCACGCCGACCTCTTCATCGCATTGATGCGCGGCACCGCACCAAGGAACTGCTGCACTAAGCTGAAATAGCTGTTCGGCTTCGGCTTTTCCGGCCACAGCTGATCCACGACAGACCTCATGGCGAGTCCGGACAACCTATTTAGTTCGGCCCATTCGGCTAGCTGATCAGTCAATGGAAGCGGACGCTCTGGAACGTTGAATTGCGACCAGAACAGCTTGTCCACTTCACGATCTGTTTGACCTTGGAAGTATTTGGCCGCATCGGCAGCGCTCGCCGCCAAGTCCATATATGCGTCTGCCGAACTCCACAGCCGATCCAGAGGGGCATACCGTGGATCTCCGAATTTTCTCCGTAGCATGAAGGGCTTCCCAGCCGCAATATCCCCGGCTTCACGCAGCTCCTCCTTCTTCGCTCTCATAGCAGAGCGGGTGTCTTTGTTCGCCATCGTGGCCTTTTCAAGGTCCGTTGCCTTCGCTCGGTTTTCTTTTTCAAGGAACTGGCAACGGTCGGCAGTGTCTTTTAACTTTACGGCCATCTTGGCCATCTTCTCTTTGCTCTCGCAATGCGCGGCCTTCTCGGCTTTCAACTCTTCGGCCGCCTTCAAAGCAGCCGCATTACTAATCCTTGCTTGTTCTTTGGCTCGGGCAAGTCCCGCCTGCAGGGTTTCCACGGTGGCAGCTCCATCTGCAGTCACAACATGTTAAAGATACTGGCATCATGCTGCTCTTACTATGTGGCATTCACCAGAAAATAACACTTACCCTGTGCCTCGTCAAGCCTCTTGTTAACAAGCTCGATGTCGGCATCCGCCGCATCCAGTTGCCGCTTCAGTTCGGCAAATTCATGAGTCCGGCTAGCCACCGGAGCTCCCACTACCTGCACATTAAAGCGGTATGGTTATTGCCTGGGACTACGATCCTCTGTTTGCCGCCGTTCTCGGCGACAACCAGAGTCTCAGGGGCTACTATCTACACAGGGCACACCTAAAAATGTGCGGTACCATCACAAATGTACATCATTTTACGTACCTCAAAGCCCGTCAGTAGACTCATAAAGGCATCATGCAACCCGCTTTCGGCGGATGAGATCCTTTCCATCACCATACCCATCAATGTACGGTGTTCTTCTGAGATGGCCGCTCGCTCCAACAGCTCTCTCAGTACGTCCGACCGCATACCAGACGGTGCCGGACTCTTCTGTTTGCTCTCTTCGAGAGCCGGACGCTGGGGACTTCGGGTGACTATAGGATTATCTTCTGGCCTCACCGGATCCGGAGAGGCCCTCTATGATGACACTTCAAGGTCGCCCGCTTCTTGAGCGAAGGAGTCCGGGGGAGGCGTTTCGCTCTCCATCATCTCTGGAAGAAGATCCCCCGAAGACGAGCTCTGCTGAGAAGGGCAAAGATCCGAACTGCAAGATAAATACTTCGGTTATTTTCCTTAGAGGTAAGGTAATATATCTTCACTATTGAAGTACTTTTTAATTACTTACAGCTCGTTAGAGGGCTGATCCCCGCGCAAACTTTGTGCGGCAAGAGCACCCTCCAAGGCAGGACCCTCTGGTGGAGATTTCTTCTCCCGCTTGGAAACCTTGGTTTCCGGATCTTCAGAGGTAGTCCTCTTCCTCCCCGGGGTGAGAGAATGTCCGATTCCTCCCCTCGGTTATCCTCCCTCACGGAGGCGCTCATTCCCTCGATCGGAATAGGTAGCGATGGAGGCCCGCTTTCGCCCTCATTATTCCCCCCTTTGTCTTCCTTTGAGGGCTCCGGGCAAGGTGCTAGCTCAAGCATCTTTTCCAGTACCGGATTTTCCAAACCCTCAGGAAGGGGGCCGAACACCGAATCATCTTCGCCTTTGTTATCCAGTCCTGGTCAAAGAGCGACTTCTTAGAATGACGTCGTGGTAAATAAAAGACGGTGTGTTCGGCTAAAGGATTACTTACTTGGTCGGCGGTACGGTTGCTGCTCAGGCCCACGTCCTCGGTAGTATCCGGACACTCTATTTGGGGTCCGAAGAATGATTTGTACATCTCCTCGTGCGTCAGGCTGAGGAAATTCTGAATAGTACGCGGCCCTTCTGGGTTGAACTCCCACATGCGGAGGGGCCGGCGTTTGCAAGGCTGGACTCGATGAACCAGCATGACTTGCGCCACCATAATCAAACTAAAATCTCCTTCGAAGAGATTTTGGATGCGGCTTTGCAGTACAGGCACATCCTTGGCAGGACCCCAGCTCAGCCCTCTGCTAATCCATGACATCAGTTGTGGTGGAGGGCCTGAGCGGAAAGCAGGGGCAGCCACCCACTTGGCACTTCTCGGAGCTGTGATGTAAAACCACTCATGTTGCCATAATCCGGACACCTCTGGAAAGGAACCTTTGGGCCACGGAGCTCCTGCTATCTTGCTTATTAATGCACATCCGCACGCTGCATACTGCCCCTCGACCATGTTCAGCTTCACGTCAAAGGTCTTGAGCCACAGGCCGAAGTGAGGGGTAATGCGGAGGAAGGCCTCACACACGACAATGAATGTCGAGATGTGGAGAAAGGAGTCCGGGGCCAGATCGTGGAAATCTAGCCCATAATAAAACATCAACCCCCTAACGAAGGGATCCAGAGTGAGTCCTAGACCTCGGAGGAAGTGGGAGATGAACACGACGTCTTCATTGGGTTCAGGAGTAGGGACGACCTGCCCTCGAGCAGGCAGCCGATGCGAAACCTCAGCGGTCAAGTATCTGGCCTCCCTCAACTTCTTGATGTCTTCTTCCGTAACGGAGGAGGGCATCCACCGGCCTTGAAGGCTAGATCCGGACATGATTGAAGATCTAGAGCACCTGACCTGGGCTTTGGGTGTTAGAACTCGAGGCGGGGGAAGGATTCGATTGAGCACGGGAGGGAAAAAAGTAAAAGCCTTGTCCCTTTATAAAGAGGGTGAATATCAAGCGTCCTCTCCGTAGCCGTTTGGGACTTGCCTATAATCTAGGAGTCCTAGACACGGTTGGGTTACTCACGCCCATATTGATGAGAATCCCGTAATAAGGGGACACGATCTCTGCTTTGACGAGACGTGTCAAAAAACTGCCTCGTGTTATGTGTGGGGCTAGTTAAAGGAAACGGTTCGAATAATCACCGGGCCATGGCATAATGTCGTGTTGCCAAAACAAATCAGGAAATTAGATTTGCGGAAATATTATTCTCTCTACGGTGGTATGTGGAACTTATTTTGCAGGGTCGGACACTATCCTTATATTCAAATACTTCCGTGGTATATTCGGAGGAGTAACCCACCTTGCAATGCCGAAGACAATACTGCGTGCCGGACACATCGTCATTGAAGCCTGGTTCAGGGGCTACTGTGGGAGTCCTGGATTAGGGGGTCTCCAGACAGTCGGACTATCTCCATTGGTCGGACTGTTAGACTATGAAGATACAAGATTGAAGACTTCATCTCGTGTTCGGATGGGACTCTACTTGGCGTGGAAGGCAAGCTAGGCAATACGGATATGTGTATCTCATCCTTTGTAACCGACCTTGTGTAACCCTAACCCTCTCCGGTGTCTATATAAACCAAAGGATTTTAGTCTGTAGGACACAACAACTACAACATACAATCATACCATAGGCCAGCTTCTAGGGTTTAGCCTCTTTGATCTCGTGGTAGATCTACTCTTGTACTACCCATATCATCAATATTAATCAAGCAGGACGTAGGGTTTTACCTCCATCAAGAGGGCCCGAACCTGGGTAAAATATTGTGTCCCCTGCCTCATGTTACCATCCGCCTTAGACGCACAGTTCGGGACCCCCTACCCGAGATCCGCCGGTTTTGACACCGACAACTAGGGCTGCCGAACCTCCATGACGGATACTGGTTGGGTGGTCCTCGTGATCAAAAGTGATCGAGCAGGCCGCCCTTGGATTGCATTTTTGGGCGTCCGTGTTTATGGCGTGGTCATCTCGTAGTTCGTGATTGTGCTCCCTTTTAGAGGTATGCGTCACGTATATCATGTTTACTGATTTTACTTCGGGGGGAATTGCTTCTGTCCCCCGGTGCTTGGTAGGAGAGCCTCCTCTTCTTCACTGTCACTGGGCGGCCCCTTCCCTTTGTGTTTGGCATTGAGCTTGCTGGCTTGTTTGAAAACCCAACAATTTTTGTTGGTATGGTTGGCGGGTTTATCGGGGCTGCCATGGATCTGACAGGGCCGATCCAGTATTATATCTAGACTGGATGGACCATCTTTGTTTGCCTTAAATGGCTTCTTCCGTTGACCGGTTTTGGAGCCACTGAATCCGGCGTTGACCCTTGTGTCTTGGGTTTCTGCATTATTGTTGCGACACTTGTCTGTATTGCGTCGTGGCTTGCCATTGTCGTCCCTGACTTTTCTGAGGTGCCAGGATCGCCTGCGCTATTGCTTCTACGAGCGAGCCAGCTATCTTCTCCTGCACAAAAGCGGGTCATTAGTGCGGTGAGAGCTGTCATGGACTTTGGCTTTTCTTGGACGAGATGGCGGGCGAGCCACTTGTCACGGATGCTATGTTTAAAGGCTGCGAGGGCTTCGGCATCCGGACAGTTGACAATTTGGTTCTTTTTAATTAGGAACCTAGTCCAGAGTTTCTTGGCCAGTTCTCCGGGCTGCTAGATGATGTGACCAAGGTCATCGGCGTCCAGAGGCTGGACATATGTACCATGGAAATTGTCGTGAAAGGCGTCTTCCAAGTCTTCCCAGCTGCCGATAGAGTTTTTAGGCAGGCTGTTCAACCAGTGCCGAGCTGGTCCCTTGAGCTTTAGCGGGAGGTATTTGATGGCATGAAGATCATCACCATGGGCCATATGAATATGGAGAAGAAAGTCCTCATCCATACCGCGGGATCGGTTGTTCCATCATATGATTCGATATTCATGGGTTTAAACCCTTCTGGGAATTCGTGCTCCATTACTTCATCAGTGAAGCAGAGGGAGTGTGTGGCGCCTCTATATCCGGCCAGGTCGCGGCGTAGCTCGGATGGAGTCCGTCTGCGGTTTTCAGCCCAGGCATGATTATGCTTGTCACGTCCGGCTAGATAGCCGTCATCGTGCATCGGGGCACGCCCCTGTGATCTGTAGATTGATCTGGTCGGACCTGCTCTATTTTGCAGGTCTTGCCGTAAGTCATATGTATGGCCCCGAGCTGTTGTGTCTCGACCTTTACGGTGAGATAGTATGGGCTGGTGTTCGGCTTGAGTTGTCATTTTGTCCCGGCCACGTGGTGGCCGGTCAGCCGCATTACGTGCTGACGATACGGGCTCAAGTGCCTCATCGTCAACCTGTCGTTGGGTAACTTTTAGTTGGGCGCTCGGGGCCGTACTCCTCGGCTGCCAGGACATTAGTCCACCTGTCGTTGAGTAGATCTTGATCGTCTTGAAGCTCATGCTGTTTCTTTTTCAGGCTCCTCGCTGTGGCTATTAGCTGGCGCTTAAAGCACTCTTGCTCGAGATGTTCCTCGGGTACAATAAAGTATTCGTCGCCGAGGCTCACCTCATCCTCGGAGAGTGGAAGATAGTTACTGTCCTCCGAGTTTTCGTTTATGGCCTGTTCATCAGGGCTAACTTGCCCATCTTCCCGATCGTCCTGTTCGAAGGTTGGCTCAACAGGGTTTTCTTGGTCTTAGGCCTCGTTCGGAGTGTTGTTGTCTCTCGTGTCGGTATCACTGTCTTTTCCATGGCGTGATTTAGAGCGGCGCCGCCGACGTCGGCGCTTTGGCTGTATCTCAGGAGGTTTATCCTCGACTGGATTTTTCTCATTATTGTCGTCACCCTATTTGGGTGTATCCTCACGTCATACAAAGAGGTGGTCGTCCAGCGTCCGGTAAACGGCGGGTTTGGGCCTCCTCTTCTCTAGCATCATCGTCCATACCGTCGATGTCTTCGTAGCCGTAATCGAGCATGTTAGTTAAGTCCTCAACTGTGGCGATGAAGTGGGGGTGGGTGGGACCTAAAATTCCCCGCTCTCAGCCCCTAGTCCGGGATGGGCGTATTTCGAACGTTTCTCCTCTGTAATAACGAGGGATTGCATCAAGTCCAGAGCCTCGCTTAAAGGCAAGGTTTGTCCAGGGAGAAAAGAATTCATGGAGTATGGCGGGAAGGGGACTCCATGGCCGAGCTCACATGATGCTGACTCCGAGGGTTCGGAGCCAGTGTCCGAAGAAGAGTCTGGCTTTATGATGGTTTCCAGTGACACTGCTTCCTCCGGCTCTCCCGTACTGGGCTTAGTAGCCGCAGATAGTCTGGCGGGCTTAGAAATCCCGTCTTCGGACATGGCGACGCGCTCGAGATCTAAGGCCAAAGCGGATGTTGGGGTCGTGAATCCTTGGAAGATCAAGTCTCCTTGGATATCAGCAACACAATCCAGGTTTCCAAAACTAATCTGGTGACCTGGGGCGTAGCTGTCGATCTGCTCTAGATGGCCAAGCGAGTTGGCCCGCAGTGTGAAGCCGCTGAATACGAAGATCTGGCCGGGGAGAGAAACCTCCCCCACAGAAGCATCGCTGCAGATGATTGATGAAGCCATCAAACCTTCTGGCGGCGACACAGTGGAACTTTCAATGAAAGCACCAATGTCGGTGTCAAAACCAGCGGATCTCGGGTAAGGGGTCTTGAACTGTGCGTCTAAGGTCGATGGTAACAGGAGACAGGGGACACGATGTTTTACCCAGGTCTGGGACCTCTTGATGGAGGTAATACCCTACGTCCTGCTTGATTGATCTCGATGAGTATGAGGATTACAAGAGTTGATCTACCACGAGATCATTGTGGCTAAGTCCTAGAAGTTTAGCCTGTATGATTGTCCTTGTCCTCTACGGACTAAACCCTCTGGTTATATAGACACCGGAGGGGCCTAGGGTTACACAAAGTCGGTTACAGAGAAAGGAAATAATATATCCGAACGCCATGCTTTTCATCCATGCAAAGGAGAGTCCCATCCGGACATGGGAGGAAGTCTTCTATCTTGTACCTTCATGGCCCAATAGTCCGGCCCATGTCACACAGGCCGGACGCCGAGGACCCCTTAATCCAGGACTCCCTCTCCTATCGCACCTGATCATCGCGTGGTGTCTCAGCACGACGAATTGTCACAACAGTGCATACTCAGGGAGAACACTTATACCTTGAAATTTTAGTGAGGGATTATCTTATAATGCTACCGCCGTACTAAGAAAAATAAGATGCATAAAAGATAAACATCACATACAATCAAAATATGTGACATGATATGGCCATCATCATCTTGTGCCTTTGACCTCCATCTCCAAAACATTGTCATGATCTCCATCGTAGCATCGTGGTCGTCTCGCCAACTGTTGCTTCTACAACTATCGCTAATGCATAGTGATAAAGTGAAGCAATTACATGGCATTTGCATTTCATACAATAAAGCGACAACCATAAGGCTCCTCCCAGTTGCCGATAAATTTTGCAAAACATGATCATCTCATACAATAACGTATATCACATCGTGTCTTGACTATATCACATCACAACATGCCCTGCAAAAACAAGTTAGACGTCCTCTACTTTGTTGTTGCAAGTTTTACATGGCTGCTACGGGCTTCTAGCAAGAACCGTTCTTACCTACACATCAAAACCACAACGGGTTTTAACCTTCAACAAGGACCGGCCGCAGTCAAATTCGATTCAACTAAAGTTGGAGAAACAGACACTCGCCAGCACCTTTATGCAAAACTAGTTGCATGTATATCAGTGGAACCGGTCTCATGAACGTGGTCATGTAAGGTTGGTCCGGGACGCTTCATCCAAAAATACCGCCGAATCAAAATAAGATGTTGGGGGTCAGCAGTATGACGATCACCGCCTGTCGGTGTCAAAACCGGCGGATCTTGGGTAGTGAGTCCCGAACTATGCGTCTAGGATCGATGGTAACAGGAGACGGGGGACACGATGTTTACCCAGGTTCGGGCCCTCTCTATGGAGGTAAAACCCTACGTCCTGCTTGATTGATATTGATGAATATGAGTGTTACAAGAGTGGATCTACCACGAGATCGTAATGGCTAAACCCTAGAAGTCTAGCCTATGTGAGTCTGGTAATGAGTATATGTGTTGTCCTTTCTGGACTATCCCCTTCGGTTTATATAGATATCGAGGGGATCTAGGGTTTACATGGAGTTGGTTACATGAGAAGGAATCTTCGGTCGCCAAGCTTGTCTTCCACGCCAAGTAGAGTCCAATCCGGACACGGTGCAGTCTTCGACCTTCATTCTTCTCAGCCCATCAGTCCAGCCCAAAGGATAATAGGTCGGACGCCCGAGGACCCCTTAGTCCAGGACTCCCTCAGTAGCCCCTGAACCTGGCTTCAATGACGAGGAGTCCGGTGCGCAGATTTGTCTTCGGCATTGCAAGGAGGGTTCCCTTCTTTCCGAACTTCAAGATAGTCTTCAGATGCGATGATTGTATCCGGACCTGTCACACACACCATATATAACCGCAGAGAGAATATATATTCTTACACGAGTCTAATCCGCTGACAGCTTTTACAACATGACATCACGTTTGTCTGGTCATAATTTCGAACCATTTTTCGTCTGCCGCTCCACCTTGCGAGACGCGGTTGTCATTGGCACGTCTTGTTGAAGTAGAGAATGTGCCCCCTTATTACGGTATTCTCATCAATACAGGCGTGGGTAACCCAACCGTGCCGTTTTGCTCGGCTCTCGGGAATAGGCGAGTGGGGAGGTGCTCGATATTCACGGTCTTTATAAGGGGATAAGGACACTCTTCCTTTACCCACACCCTTCTTCATCTCCAGTCCTTCCATCCTTGAGCTCTAGCGCCCAAGCTTTCGGCTTTTCCTCATTCGAGAAGACACTCCAATCATGTCCGGATCCGGGGCTAGAGGCAAGTGGATGGCCTCGTCCATTAAGGAGAAGAACATCACGGAGCTCCGGGAGGCCGGCTATCTAGCCAAGGAGGTTCCTCACCGACTCCCGGAAAAAGGGCAGATCGTCCCTACCCCCGATCCCCGTGAGAGGGTTGTGTTTCTCACACACTTCGTCCGTGGGCTGGGATTCCCTCTTCATCCATTTGTCTGTGGATTGATGTTTTACTATGGGTTGGACTTCCACGATCTGGCCCCCAACTTTATCCTTAATATCTCCGCATTCATAGTTGTGTGTGAAGCTTTTCTCCGCATCCCACCTCACTTTGGCCTATGGCTGAAGACTTTTAATGTAAAGCCAAAGGTGGTGCGCGGCCAACAGGCCGAGTGCGGAGGTGCCATGGTGGGCAGGATGCCCAATACCACCTGGCTCGAAGCCTCCTTTGTAGAGACGGTGAAGGGATGGAAATCGGGGTGGTTTTATATCACTGAGTCGCGCGACGCCAATTGGGCGGCGGCTCCCAAATTCCGATCTGGACTCTCGACACGGCTTACCTCCTGGCAGGAGAAGGGCCTGACCTAGGGATCTCTAGAAGAGATCATGGGGCTCCAAACGTGCCTCCAGAATATGATAACCCGGAAGATCAAGCTCGTTGATGTGATCTAGGTCATGCTTGTACGTCGGATCCTTCCATGTCAGCGTCTGACCTGTTATTTGTGGGAGTTCAATCCAGCCGACCACCAGGTGCTGCTAAGGCTCTTCGGCATGATGCACGAAGATATATGGAAGGTGCTCTTCAAGGGTAGCGAGACGCCGCCACCCTTGACCAAAGATCGTGGGCTCAACTTTAAGCGTCAGGCCAATTCGGTAAGCCATCAAGGTGTAGTCTTTAAGGACACACTTCGAGGAAGGATACTAAGCCTTCTTGTCAATTTCTTTTTCACGCCTGGGTCAATGTAGCGGGACGGATCAATAGTCCGGCTCCGCTGCCCGAAGTTGAAGAAACCCCACTTCTTACCAAGATGCTATTTCCGGCGCCTTATGACGTGCCAGAGAAGAAGGTCAAAACCACGGTCAAGAGGACTAGGCGTGGGCTTCGCCGAAGGAGCACCTTGGTCATCTCGTCTGACGACGAGACAAACTTCTCAGCCGCCGTCGACAACGACAAGGAGGGAGGCGACTCCCCTCCTGCGAGAGGAAGGGAGAAAAGGGAGGCATCCACGAGTTTGGAGGCGGAGGCGCCCAAGAGGGGGAGAGGCTCCTTCGCGGATAACTCCCCATGGGATGTTGATAGCAGTCCAGAGCGACCTCGTCGGACCAAGCCTCGGGCCGCCTCGTGAGTACCAGAATCAAAAACATCCTGCCTTCTCGGTTTGTAATATTAACGCATATTAAACCTTGTCGATGCAGTCGGGCACACGACAGCTCCCCGCGATCCTCGACAAAGGATTCACTGGACTCAAAGGAGATGGCTAGCATGTCTCCGACACCTACTCATTCCATCTCACCCAAGGGTGACGACGAGGTGGCATCCAAAAGGACTTTCCCAGGCCGGGGGGAGATTCTGGAGACCATCGGGGTGACGCCGCAGGATGACTCCTCGGCCGCCGGACATACGGGGGAAAAAGTCCCCAAGGCCGAGTTCCCTTCGGGCCTCAGCCGGATACCATTCCGGAGATCTACATGGCTCCGGGGTCCAGCGAACGGCATTCTCCCCAAGGAGGGAATGTGCCTATTCCACCAGTGACCTCTATCCAACTAGAGGCACCGGATAATCTGTTGGAGGCACTACAAGGCGCCTCTATCGTGGATGAGCATCGTGTTCTTATGGGCACGGTAATAGAGAAGATTCGGTTTGTCAAAAGCGGACTGACCGAAGCCTGCACCAGCCTTCTAATGGGCTTTGAGGTGAGTAATGTGATTGTAGGAAAAATATCGCCATATAGACAGTAGCCCCTGATGCTCTGTTTGGTGTTCGGGAGGAAAAGCCAAACAGAGGATCGAGAATAAATATCGCAGGAGTCTAACATGAGTTGTCTATGTGAATAAGCAGGTATCGCTGCAGGCTGCCACTGCTCATGCTGCGGAAGTTTCCGGACTGAAGCGGAAACTGGAGCGGACCGAGGAGGAGCTCGGCCTCGTGAAGAAGCAGCTGGAAGATAGCCAAGGTATGCAGTAACCTATGGGTATATTTCGAAAAAATGTGCAGTCCAGCCAGACTAAAGTGGCATAAACTTTATTAGTGGCCACGGACGAGGTGGCGGCACTTAAGAAGGCGTTAGCCGAGGCCGAGGACAAAGCGGCCACGGAACTAGAGAAGCATGAGGCCCAGGTTGTCGAGGCGCAGCAACAGCTCCAGGGCGTGATCGAGAGATTTGAGTCCTTGGAGCGCGATTATAAGGCGCAGGAGTCTGAACTGGCGAAGGCCCGCCAGAGCGCATAGGATGTACGAGCCGAAGCCAGGACGCTCTCTGGGAGAGTCAGGCGGCTAAGAAGATTACGGCGGGTAAATCTTTCGCCCTGCATAGCAAGTGTGTGTAAGAAACGTTCCTTGTACTTATCCGAATTCAGGTTTTCCAGGGGCGTTTACGGATCTTCCGTGCAGTATATCGGATGATGTTGAGTATTACAAAGCCGGAGAAGGAATGTCTACGGAGAAGCTATTCTGGTCCCAGTATCCTGGACCCGAACATCCGTTGCCCTTTCATTGACCAGCTGAAGCAGTTGGTCGAGCTACACAAGTCGGTGAAGCTAGCCATGAAGGACCTGATAGTCCGGTTGTGGCCTGCCGAGCCTGTACCTAGCAGTTATTTCGGACTTGTAAAGCGGCTTGTTAACGCCTGTCCACGGCTTGAAACCGTGAAGCGGTCGGTCTACATCGAAGGTGCGCGTATGGCCTTTGCCCGCGTCAAGACGCATTGGGCAAAGCTGGATGCCAAGAAGCTGATGACCGAGGGACCGCCAGAGGGAAAGGAGAATTGTCGACCCAAGCTCTATTTTGACAGCGTGTTGGAGGGGTCCCGCCTTGTGGCGGAACAATGTTCGAAGGATATCATTTTCCCATGCGAACATTTCAATTATACCGTCCTGTAATATGGAGCAGTGATGTTATGTATTATAATGCTTTACATTTTACCTCCTGTGCGGCCGCTTATGAAATCTGAGGGTTGACCAGTCGTCGGCTTCTGCCCCCACGTAGATAGTACGGGGGTATTCGGGATAAATCTAAACACTCTTTACTCCACATTCTGGTCCTTAAGGGAGGTGTTTAGCGCAATGAACAAGGCAATCAGACTATGCGGCCTTTACCGCCCTCACTATAGCCATAGGAGTTTGACAATTAAAAAGTTTGGCGAAGCCCCTGGTATTCGGAAGGCCGAACTAGGGGCCCTATACACGCCTAATCGGAGGGACCGATTCTTCGCGCGAAGCGGAAACAATCGCTAACGATTTGGAACCTCTCGAACAGCTGACTGGCTCTTGCCGCATCATGACAGTCAGTTTTCGGCTTTCTCTACTGAGGTGCTCGTCCGGAAGAATCGGGACACAATCGTAGTAGTTCTCCCTTTACTATCCTAGCCGATATAGCAGAACGTAAGGTAGTAAGCACAGGAGCCGGGCAACCCGACTATTGACCAAAGACATGATACGGAGCCAATGCATATAATGCTATAAGTTTGGGGTGCCGAACTATACTATAAAAGTGTTCGGACTTTTTATTGCCGTAGTGTTGGGTGTAATGAAGCCCCTGGCGCAGTAATACATACCATGGTGTACGTGTGCAATAAGTAATATGTACAAAGGTGAGAAAATAGGAAAATTAGGTAATAAGCTGACTCCACCATTCATTCACCATTATGATGTAATTGGTATGTCGAGGCGTACTTTGTGCAAATAATGCGATAAGCAAGTAAAGCTATTTATCATGCCGTAACTAAGGGCGGGCTGCGTGAGGGTATGTAAAACAAGTATGGCGATTGTTAATAGAGATCACCTGGGGGTTCCTTTGTATGCCAGAGCTCCTTGCCTCCTTGGTGTGTTCTGCAAATGAGTCGTCCGCATAGACCTCGAAAAGAGAAAAACCCATAATAAAAAGCAAAAGTAAAGGTGTGTGAATCCCGGTGTCGGTCGAGCCGTACAGTGGATTACGGATGAGTTATGCCTCCGTCGATTCCCATGGTGTTTTGAGTGTGTAGTTTATGTACGCGCGGTATTAGTGCCATTGCCTCATCGGGGCTGGGATGAAGGTCATATTGCTAATTCAGCTCTTGTCGAGCCGAACTGTCCTGCTGAAGTGTGGTCCGGACCTCTTGATGATGTGCAGGGGCTCGGCAGCCGGATTATAATGCTGCTTGAGAAGGCTGCTTTGCACCTCTGCTGCTAGGGCGGCAGTGTGCTCCTCTGTACGGAGGGAGCGTTTCGTGTTTCCATTTACTGTAATGATGCCACGTGGGCCGGGCATCTTTAGCTTGAGATAAGCGTAATGTGGTACCGCATTGAATCTTGCGAATGCGGTTCGTCCGAGCAGGGCATGATAGCCGCTGCGAAATGGGATGATATCGAAGATTAGTTCTTCACTTTGGAAGTTATCCCAGGAACCGAAGACCACCTCCAGCGTGATCGAGCCCGTACAATGGGCCTCTACGCCTGGTATGACTCCTTTAAAGGTAGTTATCGTGGGTTTGATTCGTGAGGGATTAATGCCCATCTTGTGTACTGTATCCTGATAGAGAAGGTTGAGGCTGCTACCACCGTCCATTAGGACTCGTGTCCTGTGAAATCCGTCGATGATTGGGTCGAGTACCAATGTGGCCAAACCGCCATGACGGATGCTAGTTGGATGATCACGGTGATCAAAGGTGATCGGGACTGATGACCATGGGTTAAATTTTGGGGTGACTGGCTCTACCGCATAAACGTCCCTAAGTGCGCGCTTGCGCTCCCTTTTGGGGATGTGTGTGGCGTATATCATGTTCACCGTTTTAACTTTAAGCGGAAATTTCTTCTGCCCCCCAGCGTTCGGTTACCGGGGCTCCTCGTCTTCGTCCTTGCTCTACGATTCCCCTTCCTTGTTTACGCTATTTACCTTGTTGGCTTGCTTAAAGACCCGGCAATCTCTATTAGTATGGTTGGTCGGTTTGTCTGGGGTGCCATGTATCTAGCACAGACAGTCGAGTATGCGGTCCAAGCTGGATGGTCCTCCGTCGTTCCTTTTATAGGGATTCTTTCGCTGGCCGGACTTGGAGCCACTGAATCCGGTGTGAATGGTAGTGTCATTGGTGTTATTGCTTTAGCGTTTGTGTCTGTTGCACTGGAGCTTGCTGGTGCTGCTTTTGGCCTCGGAGGGGCCTGCTTCGTTGGCTGTGTTTGTACTGCGAGCCAGTCAACTGTCCTCTCCCGCGCAAAAGCGGGTCATAAGTGTCGTGAGGGCTGCCATGGACCTTGGCTTTTCTTGGCCGAGGTGGCGGGCGAGCCATTCGTCACGGATGTTATGTTTAAAGGCCGCTAAGGCTTCGACATCTGGACAGTCAACGATTTGGTTCTTTTTGATTAGGAACCTAGTCCAGAATTTTTTGGCTGATTCTCTAGGTTGTTGAACTATGTGGCTTAAGTCATCGGCATCGGGTGGCCGGACATATGTGCCTTGGAAGTTGTCAAGGAAGGCTTCTTCCAAGTCCTCCCAGCTGCCGATAGAGTTCTCGGGCAGACTATTTAGCCAGTGTCGAGCTGGTCCTTTGAGCTTTAATGGGAGGTATTTGATGGCATGGAGGTCATCTCCTCAGGCCATGTGTATGTGAAGAATAAAATCTTCGATCCACACTGCAGGGTCGGTTGTGCCGTCGTATGATTTAATATTGACAGGCTTGAACCCCTCCAGAAATTCCTGATCCAGCACCTCGTCTGTCAAGCAGAGAGGGTGTGAGGCACCTCTATAACGGGCCATGTTACGCCGTATCTCTAATGACGTCTATCTATGGTTATCGGCCCGGGTGTGATTAAGTTTGTCGCGTCCGAATAGGTAGCTGTCGTCCTGAGTATGGAAACGTCCTCGCGATCGGTATATAGATCTGTTGTGTCCTGCTCTGATGTCCAATTCTTGCCGAAGATCGTATGTATGGTCCCGAGCTGGTTTGTCCCTGTTTTTGAGAGGCGGTGGGGTGGGCTGCTGTTCGGCCTGAGTTGCCGCTTTATCCCGACCGTAGGGTGGCCGTTCAGCCGCCCTATCCCGGACACGTGGTGGTCGGTCCGCATTACGTGAGGGAGATATGTGCTCCGCCGCCTCCTCATCAAATTGAGGTAGCAGTCTGCGTTTCGGGTAACTCTTGGTTGGGCGGTTAAGGCCGTATTCCTCGGCTGTCAGGACATCTGTCCATCTGTCGACGAGCAGGTCTTGTTTAGCTTGAAGCTGTTGTTGTTTCTTTTTCAGGCTCCTTGCCATGGCTATGAGATGAATCTTGAAGCGCTCCTACTCGAGAGAATCCTCAGGCACGATGAAGTCTTCGTTGCCAAGGCTTGTCTCCTCCTCAGAGGGTGGATGGTAACTATCATCCCCTGAGTCATCTTCTATGGCCTGTTTGTCAGGGTTGTCTTGCCTGCTGTCGTGTTCCTGTTCGGATGTAGCCCCGACAGGATCTTCATTGTTTTCGGCGTCGCCGTGAGTACTATTTTCTCCGGTGCCAGTGTTGCTGTCCTTTGAGCGGCGGGGCTTGGGGCGGCGTTTGGGCTGCCAGCGCTTGGACTGTGGCTCGGAGGTTTTATTCGCATCTGGCTCTTCTTTGTCGTCGCTAGATTCTTTAGGCGTATCCACCATGTACATGTTGTACGAAGAGGTAGCCGTCCATCATCCAGTGAATGGTGGGTCTTGGCCTTGCCCTTTGTCGGCATCGTCGTCCATACCATCGATGTCTTCCGAGCCATAGTCAAGCACGTCGGTTAAGTCATCGATGGTGGCTATGAAGTCGGTGGCGGGTGGGAAGCAAAATTCCTCATCATCCATCTCTAGCTCGAACCTGACATAGTTCGGCTGGGAGTCCTTCTCCAAGGACAGATCCTTTAAATATTTTAGCACGTCACCCAAAGGCGAGTGCTGGAAAACGTCAGCGGCGCTGAACTCGAAGATCGATAACCGATCTAGCTCGGTGTCCGCGGGCGTACACAGTCCGGAACTTATAGCCGGAGACGAGTCCGAAGTTCTGTTAAAGCGAATATTGCAGGGCGTCGAGTCCATGTGCGGCTCCAACGCCGCGGACTCTGAGGCCTCGGATGGCTCGATCTGCTTTAAGTTGCAGCCGCAGGAACCATCTCCTGGGTGTGATCTGATGACAGATTTAAGTCACGTTCATCGGGATGAGGGGGAGCGATCGCCGCGGGCTCAAATCCCTCGAAGATCTGGTCTCCATGGATGTCCGTGGTGTAGTTCAAGCTATCGAATCTGACCTGATGGTCAGGGGCATAGCTGTCGATCTGCTCCAAATGGCCAAGCGAATTGGCCTGCAGTACGAAGCCGCTGAATACGAAGATCTGTCTAGGGAGGAAGATGCCTCCCTGGACAGCGTCATTATTGACGATTGAAGGGGCCATCGAACCTTTTGTCGACGGCACAGTGGAACTCTCAATGAAAGAACCAATGTCGTTGTCAAAACCGGTGGATCTCGGGTAGGGGGTCCCGAACTGTGCATCTAGGATCGATGGTAACAGGAGACGAGGGACACAATGTTTACCTAGGTTCGGGCCCTCTCTATGGAGGTAAAACCCTACGTCCTGCTTGATTGATATTGATGAATATGAGTGTTACAAGAGTGGATCTACCACGAGATCGTAATGGCTAAACCCTAGAAGTCTATCCTATGTGGGTATGGTAATGAGTATATGTGTTGTCCTTTCCGGACTATCCCCTTCGGTTTATATAGACATCAAGGGGATCTAGGGTTTACATGGAGTTGGTTGCATGAGAAGGAATCTTCGGTCACCAAGCTTGCCTTCCACGCCAAGTAGAGTCCAATCCGGACACGGTGCAGTCTTCGGCCTTCATGTCTTCACATCCCATCAGTCCGACCCAAAGGATAATAGGTCGGACGCCCGAGGACCCCTTAGTCCAGGACTCCCTCACCGCCCACAACTCTTTGTGTTCTACTCGTGCATATCATCTACGCATAGACCTGGCTCGGATACCACTGTTGGGGAACGTAGCAAGCATTTTCAAAAAAAAACCTATGCTCACGGAAGATCTATCTAGGAGATACATAGCAGCGAGAGTGGGAGAGTGTCCATGTACCCTTGTAGACCGAAAGAGGAAGCGTTTGACAACATGGTTGATGTAGTCGAACTTCTTATCGTTCCAACCGATCAAGCACCGAACGTACGGCACCTCCGAGTTCTGCACACGTTCAGCTCGATGATGTCCCTCGAACTCTTGATCCAGCAAAGTGTCGAGGGAGAGTTACGTCAGCACGACGGCGTGGCGATGGTGATGGTGAAGTGATCCGCCCAGGGCTTCGCCTAAGCACTACGACAATATGACCGGAGGCGTAAACTGTGGAGGGGGGCGCCGCACACGACTAACAATCTTTGTTCTCTATTCTAGCAGTACCCCCACCCCCTCATATATATATATATATATATATATATATATATATATATATATATATATATATATATATATATATAGGTTGGAGGGGAGGGAGGCAGGCAAGGGGGCACCCCAAGTTGGAGGAATCCTACTTGGGCGCCTCCCAATTCGGCCTCCCCTCCTTCCATATTCATCCGGAGGGGGAAGGAAGGAGGAGGGAGGAGAGAAGGAAGGAGAAGGCCGAATTGCTCCCCTTCCTTTCTCTCTTCCCCACTTTCCTTCCCCTACTTATTTCAGCCTACATGGGGCGCACCAGCCCCATAGGGGCTGGTTTGTCCCCTTCTTGGCCCATTAGGCCCATGTAGTTGCCGGGGGATGCCCGGAACCCCTTCTGGTGACCCGATATGTACCCGGTATCCCCGGAACACTTCTGGTGTCCGAATATCATCGTCCAATACATGAATCTTTACCTCTTGACCATTTCGAGACTCCTCGTCATGTCCGGGATCTCATCCAGGACTCCGAACAACATTCGATCACCAAATCACATAACTCATATAATACAAAATCATCATCGAACGTTAAGCGTGCAGAACCTACGGGTTCGAGAACTATGTAGACATGACCGAGACACCTCTCCGGTCAATAACCAACAACGGAACCTGGATGCCCATATTGGTTCCCACATATTGTACGAAGATCTTTATCAGTCGTACCATAATGACAACATATGTTATTCCCTTTGTCATCGGTATGTTACTTGCCCGAGATTTGATCGTCGGTATCTTCATACCTAGTTCAATCTCGTTACCAGCAAGTCTCTTTACTCGTTTCGTAATACATCATCCTGTAACTAACTCAGTAGTCACATTGCTTGCAAGGCTTATCATGATGTGTATTACCGAGAGGGCCTAGAGATACCTCTCTAATACTCGGAGTGACAAATCCTAATCTTGATCTATGCCAACCCAACAAACACCTTCGAAGATACCCGTAGAGCATCTTTATAATCACACGGTTACATTGTGACATTTGATAGCACACAAGGTGTTCCTCCGGTATCCGGGAGTTGCATAATCTTATGGTCGAAGGAATGTATTTGACATGAAGAAAGCAATAGCAATAAAACTGAACGATCAATATGCTAAGCTAACGGATGGGTCTTGTCCATCACATCATTCTCCTAATGATGGGATCCCGTTTATCCATGACAATTCATGTCCATGGTTAGGAAACTTAACCATCTTTGATTAACGAGCTAGTCTAGTAGAGGCATACTAGGGACACGGTGTTTTGTCTATGTATCCACACATGTATTAAGTTTCCGGTTAATACAATTCTAGCATGAATAATAAAAATTTATCATGATATAAGGAAATATAAAATAACAACTTTATTATTGTCTCTAGGTCATATTTCCTTCAGATATTTGATGAACTGGTTGTGGCAGAGAGAAACGGGTATGAACTCGACTTGTTCTATTTTTGTAAATATGTTTAACCTAGTATCCATGATTCAGCCTATAATAATCAAACATGTTTGCAATGACAATTAGAGATTATAGTTTCTCATGCCATGCATAAGTAGCTAGGAGTGGATAATGATTTATCTTGGATGTCAACATTGTGTTAAAATTATTGTGATGTAGTATGATGGTATGGTATCCTCCTCTGAATGTTCGAGTGGCTTGACTTGGCACATGTTAATGCATGTAGTTGAATCAAAAGCAACATAGCCTCTATGATGTTTATGTTCATGGTGTTCATATCCTACTCATGCTAGTATCCAATGTTACTTATGCATAATGCATGTTCATGACCGTTGTTGCTCTCTAGCTGGCTGCTTCTCAACCTATTCGCTAGCCTTTGCCTGTACTAAGCGGGAATTCTGCTTGTGCATTAAAAACCTTGAACCCAAGTTATTCCAGATGAGTCCACCATACCTACCTATATGTGGTATTACCCTGCTGTCCTAAGTAAATTTGCATGTGCCACCTCTAAAAACTTCAAATAAATATCCTTTTTGTGTGCTTGGATTGTTCATAGAATGACAGGAGGTAGTCAGTATCTTCCATGTGAAGCGGATTAATCTCAAGATGAGTGTTTATTCACTCGTCATTGCACGAGAAAAGGACTGTAATAGGGATTCCCAATCCCGAATTGCAAAAATAAAAGAGTTTACAAATAATCAAACAAAAACTCCTATGGAATCATAACCTTTACTTTATCGCTTGGGAACCGTCGCTAATATGTTTAGCATGGAAGATATTTATAACTAATGGTCGCAAAGTAAACAAGAAGGGTGCACCTCTCAAAATGTCATTTACCTCTGTTTCAAAAACTTGAGCTCTAGCACCTCTACAAATCACTGCTTCCCTCTGCGAAGGGACTATCTATTTACTTTTATGTTGTGTCATCACCTTCTAAAATAAGCGCCAGAACCTGAGAGCACTACTGTCATGCTTATGCATTGTGTGTAGCTAATGTTGGGTGCATCATGAGTGGATCTTTTCTACCATGAATTACAATGTTTAGTCGCTGCTTGAACTTTGGAGGTACTCTGTATTTATGTTTTGCAGTCTCAGAAAGGGCTAGTGAGATACAACTATTGTCATATTATATCATGGTTGTTTTGACAATGTGTTGTTGTTTGAGATATCTTATTATTGCTCCCTAGCTGATTATGTCATTGATATGAGTTAATATAATTTCTAAGAGTTATTGTCGACATGGTTAGTTATAACCTTAGCTGAAAACCTGGGTGTGGTTTAAGCTTATTTATGCAAACAGAGTAAAAAAGTTCGTAAAAGTTTTCCTTTTTCACTTTCAGTTTATCAACTGAATTGCTTGAGGACAAGCAAAGGTTTAAGCTTGGGGGAGTTGATATGTCTCTACCGTATCTACTTTTCCTAATGCTTTTCCTCTTATTTTGGACTCTAATTTGCCTGATTTGAATGAAAACTAACCCGGACTGACGTTGTTTTTAGCAGAACTACCATGGTGTTGTTTTTGTGCGGAAATAAAAGTTCTTAGATTGGAAAGAAAATTTGCGAGGAATTTTTATACAATAAAAGAGAATTTCTGGAGCCGAGAACCACCGGAGGGGGCACCTGGGTTGGCACAACCCACCAGGGCGCGCCTGCCCCCCAGGCGCGCCCAGGTGGGGTTGTCCTCACCTGGTGGCCCCACAGACCCTGAAAACCTACACTATAAAATCCTATTTTTCTAGAAAAATCAAGGAGGAAGAATTATCTCGTTTCACGATACGGAGCCGCTGTCACCTCCTGTTCTTCATCGGGAGGCCAGCTCTGGAGTCCGTTTGGGGCTCCGGAGAGGGGGATCTTCCGTCTTCGTCATCACCAACCCTCCTCCATCACCAATTCCATGATGCTCTACACCGGGAGTGAGTAATTCCTTCATAGGCTCGCTGGTTGGTGTGGAGTTGGATAAGATTCATCATGTAATCGAGTTAGTTTTGTTAGGGCTTGATCCCTAGTATCCACTATGTTCTGAGATTGATGTTGCTATGACTTTGATGTGCTTAATGCTTGTCACTTTGGGCCCGGGTGCCATGATTTCAGATCTAAACCGTTTATGTTATCACCATTATATCTATGCTCTAGATCCGATCTTGCAAGTTATAGTCACGTACTACGTGTTATGATCCGGCAACCCTGGGGTGACAATAGTCGGGACACTTCCCGGTGATTATCGTAGTTTGAGGAGTTCATGTGTTCATCATGTGTTAATGCTTTGTTCTGGTTCTCTATTAAAAGGAGGCCTTAATATCCCTTAGTTTCCAATAGGACCGCACTACCACGGGAGGGTAGGACAAAACATGTCATGCAAGTTCTTTCCATAAGCACGTATGACTATTTACGGAATACATGCCTACATTATATTTATGAACTAGAGCTAGTGTTGTATCGCCCTAGGTTATGAATGTTATATGATGAATATCATCCAAAAAATCGTTGATCCAATGCCTACGATTTTCCTACATATTGATGTTGCTAAGTTACTACTATTGCTGTTACTATTGTCACTGCTACAAAACTATTGCTATCACTGTTACCGTTACTGTTGCTGCTACCACTACTATCAAATCTATCATATTATTATGCTACTGATCACTTTGCTATAGATAATTAATCTCTAGGTGTGACTTAATTGACAACTCAGTTGCTAATACTTGCAAATATTGTTTGGCTCCCCTTGTGTCGAATCTATAAATTTGGGTTGAATACTCTACCCTCGAAAACTGTTGTGATCCCCTATACTTGTGGGTTATCAGTAAACATGACCTAAGATAATTAATGAACTACCTGGGTGGAAACTGGTTTGAATGGTGGCGAAGTACAGTGGGGCATGCATGGGTAACCCATGGTGGTACACCACTAGTGGTCCGTCCGCTCAGGATCAAAAGGATCAAACGTATTTTCATGTCTAGAAGCTTACGTATGCATCCACAAGCCAATATGGGCTCTGGATTAGTTGAGTAGATAGTGTGACCTCTTCCAGGATGGGCTAGCAGATGTAGAATTAGTAGGTGTACCGACCTATCCATGGGTTAAGGGGGAATACTTTCGAAAGATTGTGTCTCGATCTTTCGATCATGGAGGTGGTCGAGTCTTGTGGGGAAAGTGTGCAACCTCTGCAGAGTGTCAACCTAATCGATTAGCCATGTCCCCGGTTACAGACAACTTGAGCATCTAGTAGTGGAGATACCAGGAGATCTCATCACCCTTAATTTAAACAGTTGGGTTTTAAATGAAACTTTGGGAATGGATGGAGTTGGGTTTGCCAACTCGTCCTATGCAATGTTGTAGTAGTAGAATAATATCTTTTATTCTAGGGAAAAACTAGCTTTATGCAAATAAAACTTAGAGCTTTCCACCAGACAAATTGCATGTATAAATAGGTTCATTATTCTCGTGATGTGACTTGCCAGTACATTTAATGTACTAACCTATATGGCTGCAACTTATCATGTTGCAGATATATCTGACAAGGACTAAGGTGTGATAGGCTGATGTTCTACACCCAACCTTTGCACGTGGAGTTGGACTCATTTACTACTTTGCTTGTGCAGTATTTGTTTCATTGGACATTATGCCCTATTTTGTAATAAATGTATTGCTCCTTGACTATCGATGTAATAAAGAGATGTGGGTTATTTCTGTTATTTCATCGAGTAGTGTGTGTGCTAGCAAGTCGATCCAAGGACTAGCACGGTAAGCATAGAGACTTCAACTCTTACCGGGTCGGGTCGCTACAGTATCATATGCATGCGTCTTGCTATACTCTATTCTTGTAGAACAAGTGCTTAAACCTGAAGAACAATTGTTCGCAGGTAAGATTCCATAACTATGGTGCATACTGCTTTGCTCTTGTATCGCTATATTTACTCATACTAACTATTTAAAAAAATGAAGGATCCAATCGAAATTCCAATGGCATAACAGGTATGTTTAAACATGTTTCATTAACTGGTTTTCTCTTCTAAATTGCTCTATGTCGATTTCAACTTCAATTGTGTAGACATTTGCCTTCTCATATCATGCACATTACTAGCATCAGAACAGAGCCAAGTGTTGTCTGTTCTACATGTATACCCGTGGTACCCATTTGAAATCTTGTAGTGTGACGTAGTTTCCCACACTTATATTCTCTCAATGTTGCTTTGTCTTGAACTGATATGATTTGAACCATGTCTCTATTTTGATTAGGCAAGACAATGCAGTGATGGTAGAACCACAAAGATATATGTTTGTTTGATGCTTTTATTATGTACTACTTTGCAATAGAAGACTTGTTAGTTTAATCTTGTCCACCTTACTACTGAACCGGTTCGCCAAAATGAGTTTCATATACTACATGCTAAACCTGTTATGTGTCTGCTTGTTTCTTCTTTTAGAATGCTGACAGAATATTGGAGAAGAGTACCCCATTAAGCAATGGTGAATAAAGTAATGTAGATAAGGTTCAAGATAGTGAGACAACATTGTTTGTCTCCAACAAAGCTGATAAAAAATAAGGAAAAGTATCTTGAAGACAGTGAGACAACCCCAAAGTGTTGTCTTCATGTAGTGTTTGAGTTACTGACCACTACCGCTGGCATGAGCTCTTTGAACTCGCTGGCTGAATTAGTTTGGTTTCTTGAGTCTCAACTACAAGCTAAAAGACATCGATCAGCTGTGTTGCGACAAGAATCCGAAGGGCTGAGGAAGTCCCTGGAGAAATCAGATGCATACTTTTTGGTAAACAATAAGCATTGGAGGGTTTTAACGCCAAACAAGAGAAAGCTAATAAGCTTGCTAAGCTTATTGCCATCATGGTGGATACTCGGGATAACGTTTCTTGAGCTCTTCTAAAGTTGTTTTAGTTCTAGACTTGTTTTGTTGTCGCGTTTATTTGCACTGGTGGCCAACTTAAATACCCAGTGTATGTAATATGCTGCTTTCTTATTCCCTATATTTGCACTGGTGGCAAACTTTGATGCCTAGTGGGTGTAATATGTGTAATAGCTGTAATAGCCTAGTGTTAGTTGCTTGCTTATTTATTTCCTTATTGTCTTGTTTATTTGTTTGCTTGTAGTCACTACAGTTTTTTCCTGCCGTTTGCTAGTGGCCACAATAACCATGGGCTACATACGAACCGTTGTAACCATGGGCCTACTACCTGCTATAGTGACCATTGGCCTCCTACGGGTCGTAGGATCCATGGGCCTCCTACAGGCCATACAATCCATGGGTCTCTGACGGGTCATATGACCCGTGGGCCTCCTAGGGGCCGTAGGACCCATGGGCCACACATGGGTCGTACTATTCGTAGATCGATAACGGACCGCAATATGGGTCGTAAAAGGGCCAAAATCGGAATCACTCGTTTATGGGACAGACCATAATGGGTCGTTAACAGGCCGATATGTGTTAAAGGTTTAATTCTATCGACAGGCATAACGGGTCATTAATGGGCCGGAATACATGACGCGATGAAAACGCCCCAATTGGTTAACTCGCCTATTGTAATCACATGCTGAATTTGGCCCATTAGCGGAACATGCCAGTAATGGACCGTAAGTAACCGAGGGCCGGAAATGAGACCAAGAATATATGGGCCCTTAGAATGCCGAAAGCTAACACGGGCTGGAAACGGCTAATAAACTGTAATGGTCCTATAATGGGTATAATACAATTTACTGTTCATTATGGGCCTGATACGTCTCCGTCGTATCTATAATTTTTTATTGTTCCATGCCAATATTCTACAACTTTCATATACTTTTGGCAACTTTTTATACTATTTTTGGGACTAACATATTGATCCAGTGCCCAGTGCCAGTTCCTGCTTGTTGCATGTTTTTTGTTTCACAGAATATCCATATCAAATGGAGTCCAAACAGGATAAAAATTAACGGAGATTTTTTGGAATATATATGATTTTTTGGAAGAAAAATCCACGCGAGACGGTGCCCGAGGTGGCCACGAGGCGGGGGGCGCGCCCCCGACCCTTGTGGGCCACCCGTAAGGCGGTTGGTGCCCTTATTTCGCCGCAAAAAAGCTAATTTCCGGATAGAGATCATGTTAAAATTTCAGCCCAATCAGAGTTACGGATCTCCGGGAATATAAGAAACGGTGAAAGGGAAGAATCTGAGAACACAGAAACAGAGAGAGACGGAGAGACAGATCCAATCTCGGAGGGGCTCTCGCCCCTCCCGTGCCATGAAGGCCATTGACCAGAGGGGAAACCCTTCTCCCATCTAGGGAGGAGGTCAAGGAAGAATAAGAAGGAGGGGGGCTCTCTCCCCCTCGCTTCCGGTGGCACCGGAGTGCCACCGGGGGCCATCATCATCACCGCGATCTACACCAACACCTCCGCCATCTTCACCAACATATCCATCACCTTCCCCCTCTATCTACAGCGGTCCACTCTCCCGCAACCCTCTGTACCCTCTACTTGAACATGGTGCTTTATGCTTCATATTATTATCCAATGATGTGTTGCCATCCTATGATGTCTGAGTAGATTTTTGTTGTCCTATCGGTGGTTGAGGAATTGCTATGATTGATTTAATTTGCTTGTGGTTATGTTGTTGTCCTTTGGTGCCCATCATATGATTGCGCGCGTGGATCACACCCTATGGTTAGTTGTATGTTGATAGGACTATGTATTGGAGGGCAAGAGTGACAGAAGCTTCAACCTAGCATAGAAATTGATGCATACGGGATTGAAGGGGGACCAATATATCTTAATGCTATGGTTGAGTTTTACCTTAATGAACGTTAGTAGTTGCGGATGCTTGCTAATAGTTCCAATCATAAGTGCATAGAATTCCAAGTCAGGGATGACATGCTAGCAGTGGCCTCTCCCACATAATACTTGCTATCGGTCTAGTAAAGTAGTCAATTGCTTAGGGGCAATTTCGCAACTCCTACCACCACTTTTCCACACTCGCTATATTTACTTTATTGCTTCTTTACTTAAACAGCCCCTACTTTCTATTTGCGTAATCTTTATTATCTTGCAAATCTATCCAACAACACCTACAAAGTACTTCTAGTTTCATACTTGTTCTAGGTAAAGTGAACGTCAAGCGTGCGTAGAGTTATATCGGTGGTCGATAGAACTTGAGGGAATATTTGTTCTACCTTTAGCTCCTTGTTGGGTTCAACACTCTTACTTATCAAAAATTGTTGTGATCCCCTATACTTGTGGGTTATCAAGACCTTTTTCTGGCGCCGTTGTCGGGGAGCAATAGCGTGGGGTGAATATTCTCGTGTGTGCTTGTTTGCTTTATCACTAAGTAATTTTTATTTGTTGTTCTTAGTTGGTTTCTATCTTTACTTATGGGTAGGAAACGCAAAATACCAAAAAAATTAGTTGTACCTACTAAACCAATGGTTGAAGAACCACTCAAAATCTATCACACCGCTGAAGCTTATTACTTGGATCATCTTCGATCCCTATGTGCTCGTGCTGAAACCCCAACTAGCTTAGTTGAGGGCAAATCTTTAGATGAGCATGCTTGTTATGTGCGACACCGAATATCTGAAAAAGGGAAAACTTTACTGGATCAAATTCATCGTTTGCAATGCTATGCTTGGAATTTATGTGAAATATATGATTATACTTGTTGTTCTGAAGACCCTAAGAAACACCTTCCCTACCAATGTTTGTTTAGCGATAATGGAATCGTATCCTCTTATGCTAAGGGTGTTTATAGTTACTATGATGTTCAACAAATTGAAGAATTTGTTGCTTTTAAGGGTGCTTACGAAATTGCTTCTTTGATTGAAAAGTATGATGCTACTCTTTACAAATCTAAATTTTTTTTCCATACTTAAATATTGCTATGATAATTATGCTTCTAATGCCTATGTTGAACCATATATTGAGTACTACTCCGCTGTCCAAGAAGAGACTAATATTTTGCAGGAGTCTATGGAAGAAGAAATTGATGAAACTGTGAGCTCATTGGATGAAAAAGATGAGGAGGAGAGCTAAGAACAAAAGGAGGAAGAGCGGATTAGCTACCCGTGCCCACCTTCTAATGAGAGTAACTCTTCAATTCATACATTGTTTAATTTCCCTTCGTGCTTACCGGAGGATGATTGCTATGATGATTGTTATGATCCCATTGATTCTTTTGAAATATCCCTTTTTGATGATGCTTGCTATGCTTGTGGACAAGATGCCAATATGAATTATGCTTATGGAGATGAACTTGCTATAGTTCCTTATGTTAAGCATGAAATTGTTGCTATTGCACCCACACATGATAGTCCTATTATCTTTTTGAATTCTCCGAACTACACTATATTAGAGAAGTTTGCTCTTATTAAGGAATATATTGATGGGTTGCCTTTTACCGTTGCACATGATGATTTTTATGAATATAATATGCATGTGCTTGCTGCTCCTACTTGCAATTATTATGAGAGAGGAACTATATCTACACCTCTCTATGTTTCTAATATGATAAAATTGCAAGAAACTGTTTATACTATGCATTGGCCTTTACTTTGTGTGCATGAATTGTTCTTTTATGACATGCCGATGCATAGGAAGAGAGTTAGACTTCGTCATTAAATGATATATGCTACCATGTGCTCACCACTAAATTACAAATCATTGTTAATTAAAATTGGCTTTGATATACCTTGGGATCCGGGTGGATCCATTACTTGAGCACTATATGCCTAGCTTAATGGCTTTAAAGAAAGCGCTGCCAGGGAGACAATCCGGAAGTTTTATAGAGTCATCTATTTCTGTTGAGTGCTTTTATATAGTTTAAAAACAACAAAAATAAAGAGGTGAACCCAAAACTTTTTCAAAAAGGAAAGCGAAAGTGAGAAAGACAAGCATTGTTGAAGTGGGAGCTAGCCTTGAACTTTGTTCATGCTCATGGAATTTTTGTGAATCTTGATTACAGAAAATTTTCAATAAAAATAATTATCCCCTTGTAAAATTCCATTGTATTATAAAAAATAATGTGTCAAGGTTTGCCTTTAGGATGTTTACATTTGCTTGATGGTTTGTACGGTGCAGGATAGAAACTTTGGCTGTAGTGAGCGATTTTACATTTTTAGATGGAACGTCAAATGGTTCTGATTATTTTTGCACTGTCTTCCTATACAAATTTTTTATTTTTCCTAATTTTGGTAGAATTTTTCAAGTATCAGAAGTATGGTGAATGTTCAGATTTCTACAGACTGTTCTGTTTTGACAAATTCTGTTTTTGATGCATAGTTTGCATGTTTTGATGAAACTATCAATTTATATCAGTGGATTAAGCTATGGAAAAGTTATATTACAGTAGCTACAATGCAAAATCAAAATATGAATTGGTTTTCAACAGTACTTAGAGTAGTGATTTTCTTTATTATACTAACGGATCTTACCGAGTTTTCTGTTGAAGTTTTGTGCGGATGAAGTGTTCGATGATCGAGAAGGTCTCGATGTGAGAAGAAGGAAGAGAGGCAAGAGCTCAAGCTTGGGGATGCCCGAGGCGCCCCAAGTAAATATTCAAGGAGACTCAAGCGTCTAAGCTTGGGGATGCCCCGGAAGGCATCCCCTCTTTCTTCAACAAGTATCGGTATGTTTTCGGATTCGTTTCGTTCATGCGATATGTGCAATCTTGGAGCGTCTTTTGCATTTAGTTTTCATTTTTCTTTTATGCACCATGCTGGTATGAGATAGTCCTTGGTTGATTTATAGAATGCTCTATGCACTTCACTTATATCTTTTGAGTATGGCTTTATAGAATGCTTCATGTGCTTCACTTATATCATTTGAAGTTTGGATAGCCTGTTTCTCTTTACATAGAAACCGCCATTTGTAGAATTCTCTTTTGCTTCACTTAGATTTGTTAGAGCGTGGGCATATCTTTTGTAGAAAGAATTAAACTCTCTTGCTTCACTTATATCTATTTAGAGAGATGACAGGAATTGGTCATTCACATGGTTAGTCATAAAATCCTACATAAAACTTGTAGATCACTGAATATGATATGTTTGATTCCTTGCAATAGTTTTGCGATATAAAGATGGTGATATTAGAGTCATGCTAGTGGGTAGTTGTGGATTGTAGAAATACTTGTGTTGAGGTTTGTGATTCCCGTAGCATGCACGTATGGTGAACCATTATGTAACGAAGTTGGAGCATGAGGTATTTATTGATTGTCTTCCTTATGAGTGGCGGTTGGGGACGAGCGATGGTCTTTTCCTACCAATCTATCCCCCTAGGAGCATGCGTGTAGTACTTTGTTTCGATGACTAATAGATTTTTGCAATAAGTATGTGAGTTCTTTATGATTAATGTTGAGTCCATGGATTATATGCACTCTCACCCTTCCATCATTGCTAGCCTTTCTAGTACCGTGCAACTTTCACCGGTACCATAAACCCACCATATACCTTCCTCAAAACAGCCACCATACCTACCTATCATGGCATTACATAGCCATTCCGAGATATATTGCCATGCAACTTTCATCATCATCATATACATGACTTGAGCATTCATTGTCATATTGCTTTGCATGATCGTAAGATAGCTAGCATGATGTTTTCATGGCTTGTCCGTTTTTTGATGTCATTGCTATGCTAGATCATTGCACATCCTGGTACATCGCCGGAGGCATTCATATAGAGCCATATCCTTGTTCTAGATATCGAGTTGTAATATTGAGTTGTAATTAAATAAAAGTGTGATGATCATCATTATTAGAACATTGTCCCATGTGAGGTTATCAAAATAAAAGTGGCCAAAGAAGCCCCCCCCCCCAAAAAAAGAGAGAGGCCAAAGAAGCCTACAGAAAAAAGAAAAAAAAGAAAAAAGAAAAAAATGAGAGAAAAAGAGAGAAGGGGCAATGTTACTATCCTTTTACCACACTTGTGCTCCAAAGTAGCACCATGTTCTTCATATAGAGAGTCTCTTGAGTTATCACTTTCATATACTAGTGGGAATTTTCATTATAGAACTGGCTTGTATATTCCAATGATGGGCTTCCTCAAATGCCCTAGGTCTTCATGAGCAAGCAGGTTGGATGCACACCCACTTAGTTTCAGTTTGAGATTTCATATACTTATAGCTCTAGTGCATCTGTTGCATGGCAATCCCTACTCACTCACATTGATATCTATTGATGGGCATCTCCATAGCCCATTGATACGCCTAGTTGATGTGAGACTATCTTCTCCTTTTTGTCTTCTCCACAACCACCATTCTATTCCACCTATAGTGCCATGTCCATGGCGCACGCTCATGTATTGCGTGAAAGTTGAAAAGGTTTGAGAACGTCAAAAGTATGAAACAATTGCTTGGCTTGTCATCGGGGTTGTGCATGATGTGAGTATTTTGTGTGGTGAAGATGGAGCATAGCCAGACTATATGATTTTGTAGGGATAACTTTCTTTGGCCTTGTTATTTTGAAAAGACATGATTGCTTTATTAGTAGGCTTGAAGTATTATTGTTTTTGTGTCAAATGATAGACTATTGCTTTGAATCACTCATGTCTTAATATTCATGCCATGATTAGACATATGATCAAGATTATGCTAGGTAGCATTCCACATCAAAAAAATTCTTTTTTATCATTTACCTACTCGAGGACGAGCAGGAATTAAGCTTGGGGATGCTGATACATCTCTGTCGTATCTACAATTTTTGATTGTTCCATGCCAATATTCTACAACTTTCATATACTTTTGGCAACTTTTTATACTATTTTTGGGACTAACATATTGATCCAGTGCCCAGTGCCAGTTCCTGTTTGTTGCATGTTTTTTGTTTCGCAGAATATCCATATCAAACGGAGTCCGAATGGGATAAAAATTGACGGAGATTTTTTTTGGAATATATATGATTTTTGGGAAGAAAAATCCACGCGAGATGGTGGCCGAGGTGGCCACGAGGCAGGGGGCGTGCCTGCCCCCCCCTGGGCGCGCCCCTGACCCTCGTGGGCCACCTGTAAGGCGGTTGGTGCCCTTCTTTCGCCGCAAGAAAGCTAATTTCCGGATAGAGATCGTGTTAAAATTTCAGCCCAATCGGAGTTACGGATCTCCGGGAATATAAGAAACGGTGACAGGGAAGAATCTAAGAACGCAGAAACAGAGAGAGATAGAGAGACAGATCCAATCTCGGAGGGGCTCTCGCCCCTCCCGTGCCATGGAGGCCATGGACCAGAGGGGAAACCCTTCTCCCATCTAGGGAGGAGGTCAAGGAAGAAGAAGAAGGAGGGGGGCTCTCTCCCCCTCGCTTCCGGTGGCACCGGAGTGCCACCGGGGGCCATCATCATCACCACGATCTACACCAACACCTCCGCCATCTTCACCAACATCTCCATCACCTTCCCCCCTCTATCTACAGCGGTCCACTCTCCCGCAACCTGTTGTACCCTCTACTTTAACATGGTGCTTTGTGCGTCATATTATTATCCAATGATGTGTTGCCATCCTATGATGTCTGAGTAGATTTTCGTTGTCCTATCAGTGGTTTATGAATTGCTATGATTGATTTAATTTGCTTGTGGTTATGTTGTTGTCCTTTGGTTCCCATCATATGATTGCAGGCGTGGATCACACCCTAGGGTTAGTTGTATGTTGATAGGACTATGTATTGGAGGGCAAGAGTGACAGAAGCTTCAACCTAGCATAGAAATTGATGCATACGGGATTGAAGGGGGGCCGATATATCTTAATGCTATGGTTGGGTTTTACCTTAATGAACGTTAGTAGTTGCGGATGCTTGCTAATAGTTCCAATCATAAGTGCATAGAATTCCAAGTCAGGGATGACATGCTAGCAGTGGCATGTCCCACATAATACTTGCTATCGGTCTAGTAAAGTAGTCAATTGCTTAGGGGCAATTTCGCAACTCCTACCACCACTTTTCCACACTCACTATATTTACTTTATTGCTTCTTTACTTAAACAGCCCCTACTTTCTATTTGCATAATCTTTATTATCTTGCAAATCTATCCAACAACACCTACAAAGTACTTCTAGTTTCATACTTGTTCTAGGTAAAGCGAACGTCAAGCGTGCGTAGAGTTGTATCGGTGGTCGATAGAACTTGAGGGAATATTTGTTCTACCATTAGCTCCTCGTTGGGTTCGACACTCTTACTTATCGAAAACTGTTGCGATCCCCTATACTTGTGGGTTATCAAGGCCAGAATCACCACGGGTCGTTAAAGGGCCCAGAGATACAAAAGGCCTCATATGGACCGGAAGTCATCATGGGCCATACATGGGCCGAAAGTGACAACAGGCTAGAATAATATTGGATGGCCCACATGATGCTACTGGGCCGAATTTGAGAAGGCAATAATGGGTCGTGAGTTAACGGGCCGTAAATGGGCTATGTGCGAACACGCCGTTAACAGGCTTTCCATGGGCCTGCTCGCTAACTTTTGACCAAGTCAAATGGACCGGCCTTTTTGACCTATATGGGCCACTGTTGGGCCATGCCACGTGTTGACGTATGATACATCTCCATCTTATCTATAACTTTTGATTGTTTCATGCCAATATTCTAGAACTTTCACATACTTTTCGCAACCTTTTATACTATTTTTGGGACTAACATATTGATCCAGTGCCCAGTGACAGTTCTTATTTGTTGCATGTTTTTTGTTTCACAGAAAATCCATATCAAATAGAGTCCAAACGCAATAAAACTTACGGAGATTTTTTTGTAATATATGTGATTTTTGGGAAAAAGAATCAATGCGAGATGATGCCCGAGGAGCCCACAAGGTAGGGGGCACGCCCCAAGGGATAGGGCGCACCCTGAACCCTTGTGGATGGCCCGTAAGGCATTTGGTGCCCTTCTTTCGCTGCAAGAAAGCTAATATCTAGATAAAAATCAAGTTAAAATTTCAGCCCAATCGAAGTAACGGATCTCGAGGAATTTAAGAAACAGTGAAAAGCCAGAATCTGGGAACACAGAAACAGAAAGAAACAGAGAGAGATCCAATCTCGGAGGGGCTCTCGCCCGTTCGCCGCCATGGAGGCCATGGACCAGAGGGGAAACCCTTCTCCCATCTAGGGGAAGGTCAAGGAAGAAGAAGGAGGGGGGCTCTCTCCCCCTCTTTCCTGGTGGTGCCGGAACACCGCCGAGGCAATTATCGTGTGACGGCGATCTACACCAACACCTCTGTCATCTTCCCCAACATAGTCATCACCTTCCCATCTACATTCAGCGGTCCACTTTCCCGCAAGCCGTTGTACCCTCTACTTGAACATGGTGCTTTATGCTTCATATTATTATCCAATGATGTGTTGCCATCCTATGATGTCTGAGTAGATTTTTGTTGTCCTATCGGGTAATTAGTGAATTGCTATGATTGGTTTAATTTGCTTGTGGTTATGTTGCTGTCCTTTGGTGCCCATCATATGAGCGTGTGCGTGGATCACACCATAGGGTTAGTTGTATGTTGATAGGACTATGCATTGGAGGGCAAGGGTGATAGCAGCTTCAGCCTAGCATAGAAATTGATGCGTACGGGATTGAAGCGGGGCCAATATATATTAATGCTATGGTTGGGTTTTACCTTAATGAATGTTAGTAGTTGTGAATGCTTGCTAATAGTTCCAATCATAAGTGCATAGAATTCCAAGTAAGGGATGACATGCTAGCAGTGGCCTCTCCCACATAAAACTTGCGATCAGTCTAGTAACGTAGTCAATTGCTTAGGGACAATTCCACAACTCCTACCACCACTTTTCCACACTCATTAAACTAACTTACTTTTTTTTATCTAAACAGCCCCTAGTTTTTGTTTACGTGCTCTTTATTATCTTGCAAACCTATCCTACAACACCTACAATGTACTTCTAGTTTCATACTTGTTCTAGGTAAAGCGAGCGTTAAGCGTGCGTAGAGTTGTATTGGTGGTCGATAGAACTTGAGGGAATATTTGTTCTACCTTTAGCTCCTCGTTGGGTTCGACACTCTTACTTATCAAAAGAGGTTACAGCTGATCCCCTATACTTGTGGGTTAACGATGTATCATATGCATGTCTCGTCCATTGGATGAATGGTATCTATCCCAACGCGGAGCTGACACATGGTTCTTTCGGCCCATGAGAATTTCACACGTGGAAAATCAACATTGGTTATGGCTATTAATGGGTTACCAGATCCAAAACCGGACTCAATAGCTTAATGGTGACCCGTTATGGTGGATGCCACGTGTCAATTACCCTTGATGAAAACACTTCCATGACGCACCATTTATAGTCATGAAACTGGACACTTCCCTGATGATAATTTGAGTATTGTCATGGAACACTTCTGCGACGGCACATGTATGACTATCTTGATTCTTTCATAAAATCGTCACGGATGTACATGCATGATAGAAAATGTGACCTACTGTGACACAGACGTATCATCACAGAAGTGTTTTTTTGTAGTGGAATAACATCATAACTACTCCCTCTTTTCCGGTTTATAGGGCTCAAATATGAAATCTCATCAACCAAGGTGTTTTGTGAGTGGAGGAATGTATCTCGTACTTAACAAAATTACCCCAATTAAACTCATGCATTAATTTGGATTAATTGTAGTGCATGCATGCTTGACCACTAGATGAGTAGGAACATTACATGCATTGGTGTGTCCCTTTTTAATTCCTGCATGCAAAGATTTAATGTGCCTCAAAAATTAAAAATAAGATGGAGAATTGCCCTTTAAATTGGAGTTCGGATCCGTATGCTCACCCAAGGGGCTACTTCCGTTAAGGATTCCCCTCCCCGAGGATGGGCGACGCAGACGTGCAACAGGAGGTCCAAAATAACTTTTTGTGGACCATACTCTTTATTCCGAGCCTGTAATATGCCCTTTTTCCTCTGATCCCGACCCCGAGCATGTCAAATAGCCGGGTTCATGGTTTCTTTTCTTCTTCTTCTTCTTCTTCTTCTTATTCTTATTATTATTATTATTATTATTATTATTATTATTATTATTATATATGTATATATATAAATTTATCGTTGGCACATTGCTCCGTTCTCAGTAAGTCTCATCCGAACCAATCTTTCATACTCTTTCAACAATAAGTACGGCCTTAACGGCTGCTCTGTAGATACACCTCAGCATACCCTGCCAGGGGCTCGGCATGGGAACGAATGATCTGCCATTAAAAGTACGAATAGCTCTGTAGCGTACTTCGACGTCGCAAGTTTGGCCTTATATGCATCAGCTCCGAATCATTGTCTTGGGTCAATAGTTGGGTTGCCCGGCTCCTGTGTTTTCTACCCTACGTTCCGCTCTATCGGCTAGGGTAGTAAAGGGAGAACTACTACGATTGTGCCCTGGCCTAGACCGGATGAGCACCTCAGTAGAGAAAGCTGAAAACTGACTATCATGATGCAGCGAGAGCTGGTCAGCCACTTGACGACTTATTGGAATCCTTAGTGATTCTCTGTGTAACACGAAGGATCTTTTTCAGATCAGATATGTAAGGCACCACACGCCGCATACACACCAGGGGCTATGTCGTAGCCCCACCATAAAACTCCTATGGTTAAGTGAAAGTGTTAACGCCTTATAGTCTGATTGCCTGGTTCGCCGCATTATCACCTCCTTCATGGACCAAGACGTTGGATAAAGAGTGATTAAATGCTTTGCCGAACACCCCCATACTTCCTACGAGGGGGCTAAAGCCGACGACTGGAAAACTTTCAGATTATATTAAAACAACCGCAAAGGAGGAATTCAAGCTTTCGAGCAAAACATAAATAGATTAACCATAAAGTTTTCTTTTACAATCATCATACACCTCACTCGAACATTATGTTTTTTGAGCATTGACCCTCTATCAAGCGAGCGGTCTCCAGGACGTCTTCAAAATAGCTCTTTGGTTCCGGACGGTCCCTGCCTCTAGGCGAACCCTTTGTGACGACGTCGATGGCCTTCATCTTTCCCCAGAATGTCTTGACTCGGGCAAGGGCCATCTGTGCACCTTCAATGAATGTCGATCGCTTTGCAGCATCGATTCGCGACACCACGTCGACAAGCTTCTGCACCAAACCGAAATAGCTACTCGGCACAGGCTCAGTTGGCCACAGCCAGATTACAACATCCTTCATGGCAGCGCCAGATACCCTATGAAGTTCGGCCCACTGGGACATCTGTTCATTAAGAAGCAGCGGGTGCTTAGACGCACCGAACTGTGACCAAAAAAACTTCTCCGTTGCATATCCAGCTCGCGCTTGGTAATACCGCGCTGCATCGGAAGAACTCTTCGGCAAGTCCAAATACTCGCCGGAGAACTCCACACTTGGTTCAGCTGAGCATAGTCCGGGTCGCCGAACTTAGTCTGCAGCAGAAAAGGCTTTCCAGCCACTATCTCTTTCGCCTGCCGAACCTCCTCGGGGAGTGCTCTGGACTCTGATCGCGCTTCTCTTGCCTCCTGTCGGGCCTTCTCCAGTTCAAGTGTTAACTTCATTCTCCTTCTCAAGAAATTCGCAGCGGCCAGTGGCATTTTCCAAAGCGAGTGTCATCATGGATACCTTCTCCTCGCCCTGGCATCGCGCAACTTGTTCGGCCTTCAGTTCAACCGATGCCTCTTTAGCAGCAGCATAACTAAGCCGGACCCGCTCCTTGGCCCGGACTAGCTCCGCCCGAAGAGCCTCCACGGCGGCAGCACCATCTGCATTGTATGCACATTTAATATACAACAATTTCCTGCATCAAGCACACTGGTGTAAAGAATGCTCGAAATACATACCTTGCAAGTCGTCAAGACGCCTGTTGATCAATGCAATGTCATCCTCCGCAATATCCAGCTTTTGTTGTAGTTCGGCCACTTCCGTATTCCAGGCAGCCACAAGAGGGGCAGCAGCCTGTATTTCAAATTAAACCAAGGTTAATACCTGAGCATATCTCTTTGATCCTCCGATCGCTTCCTTCGGAAGACAATCCGAGTCTCAGGGGCTACTTCATATACAACAGGTGCATTCTGTCAATAAAATTCAATTGACAAAACTGCATCACAAACCTCAAAACCTCTCAGAAGGCTCGTAAAGGCCTAGTTCAATCCACTCTTCGCGGATAGAACCCTTTTGACCACCGTAGCCATCAAGGTATGGTGCTCTTCTGAAATGGATAATCGTCGTAGCAAGCCCGTCAGGGTGTCGGGCGCTCCTGGGTCTTCGGAAACCGTCATCGGAGTATAATATTCTTGTGAAGGAACCCGCTTACTTGCCTCCAGAGTCGTCTCTGGCTGTAAACCATACGGTTCAGAAACACCAGTCTTGATCCCGGAACCCCGAGTGACAGAGACACCGCCTTCGGGTAACACCTCCTTCGCTTCCTGTACTACTTGGTGTTCAGGAGAAGCCCGTCGGGACGATACCTCGGTATCATCTCCCCTGTCAGGCTATGAGGCCAGAGGAGGCGTGTCACTCTCCATCATCTCCAGAAGAAGATCTCCTGAGGAGGAGGACGATTGAGAAGCACCAGACGTTAACCTGGGTGGATGAACATATATCGGTAGATTACTTCACCAATAGGAAAAGAATGAGGTGCGTTTAAAGTACCCCAACCTCACTTATGGTCTGCCTCGAGGCTCATCCTCATCATCAAACTCTATGGCAGCCTCGCTCGCCCGGCCCAAGCCGCTCAACGATGGCGTTTTTCCTCTCTTGGAAGGTTTCCCCTCCCGATCTTCGGAGGCGACCCTCTTCTTGCCCTGGAGCGCCCCCTCTGCACTCTTTCCCTTGGGAAAAGGGATTTCGGTTTCCCCAAATGCAGCCACCTGGTACGGTGTCGGAATCAGCATTCTCGTCAGCAGGTTGGTCGCAGGGCCTTCGGGAAGGGGCGCCGGACACCAGATTAGCACCGCTTTGTTTATCCAGTCCTGTACAGGGATGGATTGTTCAGTATCTTGATTAAGGGATACCTGAATGGAAGGTGCTCGGATATCGAGTACTTACCGAAGTGCCCGGATGATTGCAGTCAAGGCTAATGTCTTCGGTGGTGTCCAGCCATTGCTCTTGCTCCCCAAAATATAACTTCCACATTCATTCATGCGTGGTGCCGAAGAAGTGTTGTAGAGTTCGCCGCACTTTTGGGTTAAACTCCCACATACGAAGAGGACGCCGCTGACATGGCAGGATCTGGAGGACTAGCATTATTTGAACAACGTTCGCAAGACCGATGCCCTTCTCGGTAAGGCTTTAGATGCGAATTTGCAGAGTCTGCACTTCATTGATGGATCCCCAGTCCAATCCCTTATTGACAGACGAAGCAAGCTGAATTGGAGGGACGGGTCGGAACGCAGGTGTTGCCGCCCACTTGGGGCCCTGCGGCACGTTGTTATAAACCACCCCTGCTGCCACGGGTCGGAAGATGTGGTGAAAGATCCTTCGAGCCAAACAGCATCAGCCAGCTTGCCTATTATGACGCTGCCGCACTCTGCCTGCTCCTCTTCTGCCACCTGCGGCCTCACATCAAAGGTCTTGAGCCACCAACCAAAGTGAGGAGGAGTCCGGAGTAAGGCCTCACACGTGACGATAAATGTCGAGATGAGGAGAATAGAGTCCGGGGCCAGATCGTGAAAATCGAGCCCATGGTAGAACATGAGCCCTCGAACGAAGGGGTTAAGCGCGAACCCTAGCCCGTGAAGAAAGTGGGATACAAACACTACCCACTTGCCAGATCTGGGGGTCGGTATGACTTGCCCTTGTGCCGGAAGCCGATGAAAGATTTCTGAGGTCAGATACCTCGCTGCACGGTGATACGTCTCCGTCGTATCTACTTTTCCAAACACTTTTGCCCTTGTTTTGGACTCTAACTTGCATGATTTGAATGGAACTAACCCGAACTGACGTTGTTTTCAGCAGAATTGCCATGGTGTTATTTATGTGCAGAAACAAAAGTTCTCGGAATGACCTGAAACTTCACGGAACATCTTTTCGGAAATAAAAAAAAATCCTTGCAAAAGATGAAGACCAGGGGGGCCACACCCTAGCCATGAGGGTGGGGGTGCGCCTGCCCCTCTAGGGCGCGCCCCCCTACCTCGTGGGCCCCAAGGAGCTCCTCCAACGTCAACTCCAACTCTATATATTTGCTTTCGGGGAGAAAAAAATAGGAGAGAAGGATTCATCGCGTTTTACGATACGGAGCCGCCGCCAAGCCCTAAAACCTCTCGGCAGGGCTGATCTGGAGTCTGTTCGGGGCTCCGAAGAGGGGAATCCGTCGCCATCGTCATCATCAACCTTCCTCCATCACCAATTTCATGATGCTCACCGCCATGTGTGAGTAATTCCATCGTAGGCTTGCTGGACGGTGATGGGTTGGATGAGATTTATCATGTAATCGAGTTAGTTTTGTTAGGGTTTGATCCCTAGTATCCACTATGTTCTGAGATTGATGTTGATATGACTTTGCTATGCTTAATGCTTGTCACTAGGGCCCAAGTGCCATGACTTCAGATCTGAACCTATTATGTTTTCATCAATATATGAGAGTTCTTGATCCTATCTTGCAAGGCTATAGTCACCTATTATGTGTTATGATCCGTTAACCCCGAAGTGACAATAATCGGGATACTTACCGGTGATGACTGTAGTTTGAGGAGTTCATGTATTCAGTATGTGTTAATGCTTTGGTCTGGTACTCTATTAAAAGGAGGCCTTAATATCCCTTAGTTTCCGCTAGGACCCCGCTGCCACGGGAGGGTAGGACAAAAGATGTCATGCAAGTTCTTTTCCATAAGCACGTATGACTATATTCGGAATACATGCCTAAATTACATTGATGAATTGGAGCTAGTTCTGTGTCACCCTAGGTTATGACTGTTACATGATGAACCGCATCCGGCATAATTCTCCATCATTGATCCATTGCCTACGAGCTTTCCATATATTGTTCTTCGCTTATTTACTTTTCCATTGCTATTGCTATCATCACTACAAAATACCCAAAACAATAGTTTTGCTACTGTACCTTTTGCTACCGTTACCACTACTATCATATTACTTTGCTACTAAATACCTTGCTGCAGATATTAAGTTTCCAGGTGTGGTTGAATTGACAACTCAGCTGCTAATACTTGAGAATATTCTTTGGCTCCCCTTGTGTTGAATCAATAAATTTGGGTTGAATACTCTACCCTCGAAAACTATTGCGATCCCCTATACTTGTGGGTTATCAAGATTATTTTTTGGCGCCGTTGCCGGGGAGCATAGCTCCATTCTTTGAGTCACTTGGGATTTATATCTGCTTATCATTATGAAGAACTTGAGAGATCCAAAAACCAAGATTTATCCCTCAACTACGAGGGGAGGTAAGGAACTGCCATCTAGCTCTGCACTTGATTCACCTTCTGTTCTGAGTAAGCTTGCGACACCTAAACCTGCTTCTGCTATTCGTTATGATATGTCGCATGTTATTGATGATGCCACTTCTGCTATGCATGATACTTATGATGAAACTACTTCTATGTTGGATACTACTGTGCCACTTGGTGAATTTCTTAATGAACAACTTGCTAGGGTTAGAGAGAATGAAAATATTGAAACTGATAATATTGATGAAAGTGATGATGAAGACTCTCCCCCTAATAAATATGAATCACCTGTTATTCCTGAGGGTTATGTTTTTGAAAAAGAAGCTACTTTAGCTATTTTAGCTTGCAAAGATAGATACGAGCTCAAGAGGTTATTAGCTAAATGGAAGCAGCAATCTCTTAATGCTACAATGAAACCTGGCCCTGCTTTTGCTACTTCACCTATCTGTGTTACCGATAAGGATTATGAATTCTCTGTTGATCCTGATATAATTACTTTGGTTGAATCTGATCCTTTTCATGGCTATGAATCTGAAACTGGTGTGGCACATCTTACTAAATTAAATGATATAGCCACCCTGTTCACTAAGGATGAGAGAACTCGTTACTTTTATATCCTTAAAATATTTCCATTCTCATTAAAGGGTGATGCTAAGATATGGTTTAATTCTCTTGATCATGGTTGTGTGCATAGTCCCCATGATATGATTTATTACTTCTCTGCTAAATATTTCCCTGCTCATAAGAAACAAGCTGCTTTGAGGGATATATATATATATAATTTTGTGCAAATTGAAGAAGAGAGTCTCCCACAAGCTTGGGGGAGGCTTCTCCAATTACTTAATGCTTTGTCTGATCATCCTCTTAAGAAAAATGAAATACTTGATATCTTTTATAATGGACTAACCGATGCTTCCAGAGATTACCTGGATAGTTGTGCTGGTTCTGTTTTCAGGGAAAGAACACCGGATGAAGCTGAAATTCTATTGGATAATATGTTGACAAATGAAAATAGTTGGACACTTCCTGAGCCTATTCCTAAACCAACTCCAAGGAAAAGAGGGGTTCTATTTCTCAGTCCTGAAGATATGCAAGAGGCAAAGAAATCTATGAAAGAAAAAGGTATTAAAGCTGAAGATGTTAAGAATTTACCTCCTATTGAAGAAATACATGGTCTTAATTTACCGCCTGTTGAAGAAACATATGATCTTAATCCATTACCTATTGAAGAAATACATGGTCTTGATAACCCGACACAGGTAGTAAAGGTAAATTCTCTCTATAGATATGATAAAGCTGAAATCCCATTTACTAAGTTTGCTAGCCCATGCTTAGATGAGTTTGACAAATTTATGGTTAAGCAAGAAGACTTTAATGCTTATTTTGGTAGACAATTGAAATACAATTCAAATATGCTTGAACACTTGGGTGATTATATGGCTAATGTCAAATGTGAACTTAAACTTATTAGTAAACATGCTTCTATGGTTACCACTCAAGTAGAACAAGTACATAAGGCTCAAAATGATTTGCTCAATGAATTGAATAGTAAGAATAATGATAATGCTGTTAGAGTTATGACTAGAGGTGGTAAAATGACTCAGGAACCTTTGTATCCTCAAGGCCATCCTAAGAGAATTGAGCAAGATTCTCAAAGAAATAATATAGATGCACCTATTCCTTCTAAAAGGAAGAAAAAGAAAAATGATAGGACTTTGCATGCTTCTAGTGAACCTATTGCTGAAACACCTGAGAATCCAAATGATATTTCTATTTCTGATGCTGAAACGCAATTTGGTAATGAACCTGAAACTAGTGATAATGGTAATGATAATGTTCATGATGATGCTCAACCTAGTAATGATAATGATATAGAAATTGAACCTGCTGTTGATCTTGATAACCCACAATCAAAGAATCAACGTTATGATAAGAAAGACTTTGTTGCTAGGAAACACGGAAAGGAAAGAGAACCATGGGTTCAGAAACCCATGCCTTTTCCTCCCAAACCATCCAAGAAAAAGGATGATGAGGATTTTGAGTGCTTTGCTGAAATGATTAGACCTATCTTTTTGCGTATGTGATTAACTGATATGCTCAAAATGAATCCTTATGCTAAGTACATGAAAGAAATTGTTACTACTAAAAGAAAGATACCGGAAGCTGAAATTTCCACCATGCTTGCTAATTATACTTTTAAAGGTGGAATACCAAAGAAACTTGGAGATCACGGAGTACCAACTACACCATGCTCCATTAAAAGAAATTATGTTAAAACTGCTTTATGTGATTTTGGAGCCAGTGTTAGTGTTATGCCTCTCTCTTTATATTGTAGACTTGATTTGAATAAGTTGACACCTACTGAAATATCTTTGCAAATGGCTGATAAATCAACTGCTATACCTGTCGGTATTTGTGAGGATGTGCATGTTGTAGTTGCAAACGTTACTATTTTAACGGTCTTTGTTATTCTTGATATTCCCGAGGATGGTAGTATGTCTATTATTCTTGGAAGACCCTTTTTGAATACTACATGGGCTGTTATTGATTGCACTAAAGGCAATGTCACTTTTCATGTCAATGGTAATGAGCATACGGTGCACTTTCGGAGGAAACAACCTCAAGTTCATAGTATCAACTCTATTGGAAAAAATTACATCGATTATTATTGGATGTTTTGAATTTCTCCTACCTACTACCAAAAAGAAATATGATATTCTTATTATTGGGGATGTGCATATTGAAGGAAATATGCCCTATAGGCAATAATAATGTTATTATTTTATTTCCTTATATCATGATAAATGTTTATTATTCATGCTAGAATTGTATTATCAGGAAACATAATACTTGTGTGAATACATAGACAAACCAAACGTCACTAGTATGCCTCTACTTGACTAGCTCATTAATCAAAGATGGTTAAGTTTCCTAACCATAGACATGTGTTGTCATTTGATTAACGGGATCACATTATTAGGAGAATGATGTGATTGACATGACCCATTCCATTAGCTTAGCACCCGATCGTTTAGTATGTTGCTATTGCTTTCTTCATGACTTATACATGTTCCTATGACTATGAGATTATGCAACTCCCGTTTGCCATAGGAACACTTTGTGTGCTACCAAACGTCACAACGTAACTGGGTGATTATAAAGGAGCTCTACAGGTGTCACCAAAGGTAAATGTTGGGTTGGCGTATTTCAGATTAGGATTTGTCACTCCGATTATCGGAGAGGTATCTCTGGGCCCACTCGGTAATGCACATCACATAAGCCTTGCAAGCATTGCAACTAATGAGTTAGTTGCGAGATGATGTATTACGAAACGAGTAAAGAGACTTGCCGGTAACGAGATTGAACTAGGTATTAAGATACCAACGATCGAATCTCGGGCGAGTAACATACCGATGACAAAGGGAACAACATATGTTGTTATGCGGTCTGACCGATAAAGATCTTCGTAGAATATTTAGGAGCCAATATGAGCATCCAGGTTATACTATTGGTTATTGACCGGAGACGTGTCTCGGTCATGTCTACATTGTTCTCGAACCTGTAGGGTCCGCACGCTTAAGGTTTCGATGACAGTTATATTATGAGTTTATGAGTTTTGATGTACCGAAGTTAGTTCGGAGTCCCGGATGTGATCACGGACATACCGAGGAGTCTCGAAATGGTCGAGACATAAAGATTGATATATTGGACGGCTATATTCGGACACCGGAAGTGTTCCGGGTGATTTCGGAGAAAACCGGAGAGCCGGAGGGTTACCGAAACCCTACTGGGAGAAGTAATGGGCCATATGGGCCTTAGTGGAGAGAGAGAAGGGCAACCAGGGTGGGCCACGCGCCTCCTCCCCCCTGGTCCGAATTGGACTAGGAGAGGGGGGCGGCGCCCCCCTTTCCTTCTCCCTCCCCACTTCCTTCCCCCTCCTAGTAGGAGTCCTACTCCTACTAGGAGGAGGACTCCTCCTTGGCGCGCCTATAGGGCCGGCCGGCCTCCTCCCCTTGATCCTTTATATACGGGGGCAGGGGGCACCCCTAGACACACAAGTTGATCCAAGTGATCATATTCTTAGCCGTGTGCGGTGCCCCCTTCCACCGTAATCCTTGATAATATTGTAGCGGTGCTTAGGCGAAGCCCTGCGTCGGTAGTACATCAAGATCGTCACCACGCCGTCGTGCTGACGGAACTCTTCCCTGACACTTTGCTGGATCGGAGTCCGGGGATCGTCATCGAGCTGAACGTGTGCTAAAACTCGGAGGTGCCGTAGTTTCGGTGCTTGATCGGTCGGGCCGTGAAGACGTACGACTACATCAACCGCGTTGTGCTAACGCTTCCGCTGTCGGTCTACAAGGGTACGTAGATCGCACTCTCCCCTCTCGTTGCTATGCATCACCATGATCTTGCGTGTGCGTAGGAATTTTTTTGAAATTACTACGTTCCCCAACAGATATCCCCGTTGAGGTAACATAGTGTTATTCGAAATTTCTCCGGTTCCATGTTATTCGGAATGAGTTTGTTAACAAGACCTGATCAACCTTGTTAGTGGATTCCTTTTGATGAGCATGAGATGGATGAAACTAGAAGGCACAACCTTCTGTACCCTCCGTTTACTTTATGTTATTTATATTAAATAAAATAAAAATAATATTTTTCTGTCTGTTATCTGAATTATCCGTGCAATATAAAAATACCCCGAAAATAAAAGTTCTCCAAATGCCCTGAAATTTGAATATGATTTTTTCTAGAATATTTGAGAATATTTGGCACTGAGAACACAATAGGGGGGCATCCACCTGGCCATGAGGGTGGAGGGCGCTCCCTACCCCCCTGGGCGCGCCCCCTGCCTCGTGGGCCCACGGTGGCCCTCCTCCACTTATTCCTGCACCCACACACTTCTTCTTCCTCCCACAAACACGAATATCCAGCTCAAGCATGAGTTCTAGCTCATTTTGCTGTGATTTTCGATCTCCTTGCTTGGGGGATTGTTCCTTAGTATGTGACTCCTCCATTGGTCCAATTAGTTTTTGTTCTAGTGCTTTATTCATTGCAAATTTGTGCTGCCTAGGTGACCCTGTTCTTGAGGTTGCATGTCAAATTTATATGGTCCCAAGTAGTTCTAATGCATGATATAGGCTCTAGGCACTTGTAGGAGTTGTTGCTATCAATTTTGTTGAGCTTGGCTCACTTTTATTTGAAGTTACTAAAAATTTCAGAATTTTTCAGAAAATAATGAAGAGATTTTTGAGGGGCTCATCGAGCCGAAGCTCGAAGGAAAAGCAAAATGAAAAAGCAGAGAGGCCCAAATATAATCTTCCTCGCACCGTTGAGGTTCAGCCGTGTGAATGGCCTTCCGATGATTTCTTGAGAGCAGCCGGGATTTATGATGATTTTTATGAATTGGCTGAGAATGCAGGTCTCACCGCCTTCTGCTACCTCTTGAGCACTGCGTTGGAATTCCTTGAAGAGGAAAGGATGATGCAGCAAAGTAGCGTAAGTATTTCCCTCAGTTTTTGAGAACCAAGGTATCAATCCAATAGGAGGTTACACGCGAGTCCCTTGTACCTGCACAAAACAAATAACTCTTCGCAACCAACGCGATAAGGGGTTGTCAATCCCTTCACGGTCACTTACGAGAGTGAGATCTGATAGATATGATAGGATAATATTTTTGGTATTTTTGTGATAAAGATGCAAAGTAAAATAAAAGCAAAGTAAAAAAGCAAAGAAAATAACTAAGTATTGGAAGATTAATATGATGAAGATAGACCCGGGGGCCATAGGTTTCACTAGTGGCTTCTCTCAAGAGCATAAGTATTTTACGGTGGGTGAATGAATTACTGTTGAGCAATTGAAAGAATTGAGCATAGTTATGAGAATATCTAGGTGTGATCATGTATATAGGCATCACGTCCGAGACAAGTAGACCGACTCCTGCTTGCATCTACTACTATTACTCCACTCATCGACCGCTATCCAGCATGCATCTAGAGTATTAAGTTCATGAAAACAGAGTAATGCCTTAAGCAAGATGACATGATGTAGAGGGATAAATTCATGCAATATGATAAAAAAACATCTTGTTATCCTCGATGGCAACAATACAATATGTGCCTTGCTGCCCTTACTGTTACTGGGAAAGGACACCGCAAGATTGAACCCAAAGCTAAACACTTCTCCCATTGCAAGAAAGATCAATCTAGTAGGCCAAACCATACTGATAATTCGAAGAGACTTGCAAAGATAACCAATCATACATGAAAGAATTCAGAGAAGATTCAAATATTGTTCATAGATAATCTTGATCATAAACCCACAATTCATCGGTCTCAACAAACACACCGCAAAAAGAAGATTACATTGAATAGATCTCCACAAGAGAGGGGGAGAACATTTTATTGAGATCCAAAAAGAGAGAAGAAGCCATCTAGCTAATAACTATGGACCCGAAGGTCTGAGGTAAACTACTCACACTTCATCGGAGAGGCTATGGTGTTGATGTAGAAGCCCTCCATGATAGATGCCCCCTCCGGCGGAGCTCTGGAACAGGCTCCAAGATGGGATCTCGTGGATACAGAAGGTTGCGGCGGCGGAATTAGGTTTTTGGCTCCGTCTCTGATCGTTTGGGGGTACGTAGGTATATATAGGAGGAAGGAGTACATCGGTGGAGCAACAGGGGCCCACGAGGGTGGAGGGCGCGCCTAGGAGGGGTAGGCGCGCCCCCTACCTTCCTTTATTTCTTGACATAGGGTCCAAGTCTCCTGGATCATGTTCGTTCTGAAAATCACGTTCCCGAAGGTTTCATTCCGTTTGGACTCCGTTTGATATTCCTTTTCTGCGAAACTCTGAAATAGGCAAAAACATCAATTCTGGGTTGGGCCTCCGGTTAATAGGTTAGTCCCAAAAGTAATATAAAAGTGGATAATAAAGCCCAATAATGTCCAAAACAGTAGATAATATAGCATGGAGCAAACAAAAATTATAGATACATTGGAGACGTATCAAGCATCCCCAAGCTTAATTCTTGCTTGTCCTCGAGTAGGTAAATGATAAAAAAGATAATTTTGATGCGGAGTGCTACTTGGCATAATTTTAATGTAATTCTTCTTAATTGTGGTATGAATATTCAGATCCGAAAGATTCAAGATAAAAGTTCATATTGACATAAAAATAATAATAATACTTCAAGCATACTAACTAAGCAATTATGTCTTCTCAAAATAACATGGCCAAAGAAAGTTCATCCCTACAAAATCATATAGTTTAGTCATGCTCCATTTTCGTCACACAAGAATGCTCTCATCATGCACAACCCCGATGACAAGCCAAGCAATTGTTTCATACTTTAGTAATCTCAAACCTATAAACTTTCACGCAATATATGAGCGCGAGCCATGGACATAGCACTATGGGTGGAATAGAATATGATGATGGGGGTTATGTGGAGAAGACAAAAAAGGAGAAAGTCTCACATCAACGAGGCTAATCAATGGGCTATGGAGATGCCCATCGATTGATGTTAATGCAAGGAGTAGGGATTGCCATGCAATGGATGCACTAGAGCTATAGATGTATGAAAGCTCAATAAAAGAAACTAAGTGGGTGTGCACCCAACTTGCTTTCTCACGAAGACCTAGGGCACTTGAGGAGGCCCATTGTTGGAATATACAAGCCAAGTTCTATAATGAAAAATTCCCACTAGTATATGAAAGTGACAAAACAAAAGACTCTCTATCATGAAGATTATGGTGCTACTTTGAAGCACAAGTGTGGCAAAGGATAGTAGCATTGTCCCTTCTCTCTTTTTCTCTATTTTTTTGGGCCTTCTTTTTTATGGCCTTTCTCTCCCTTTTTTTTAATTCCTCACTTGGGACAATGCTCTAGAAAATGATGATCATCACACTTCTATTTATTTACAACTCAATGATTACAACTCGATGCTATAACAAAAGATGACTCTATATGAATGCCTCCGGCGGTGTACCGGGATATGCAATGAACCAAGAGTAACATGTATGAAAGAATTATGAACGGTGGCTTTGCCACAAATATTATGTCAACTACATTATCATGCTAAGCAATATGACAATGATGAATGTGGCATGATAAACAAAATGGTGGAAAGTTGCATGGCAATATATCTTGGAATGGCTATGGAAATGCCATAATAGGTAGGTATGGTGGCTGTTTTGAGGAAGATATAATGAGGTTTATGTGTGAAAGAGCGTATCATATCACGGGGTTTGGATGCACCGGCGAAGTTTGCACCAACTCTCAATGTGAGAAAGGGCAATGCACGGTACCGAAGAGGCTAGCAATGATGGAAGGGTGAGAGTACGTATAATCCATGGACTCAACATTAGTCATAAAGAACTCACATACTTATTGCAAAAATCTACAAGTCATCAAAAACCAAGCACTACGCGCATGCTCCTAGGGGGATAGATTGGTAGGAAAAGACCATCGCTCGTCCCCGACCGCCACTCATAAGGAGGACAATCAAAGAACACCTCATGTTTCAAATTTGTTACATAACGTTTACCATACGTGCATGCTACGGGACTTGCAAACTTCAACACAAGCATTTCTCAAATTCACAACTACTCAACTAGCACGACTTTGATATTATTACCTCCATATCTCAAAACAATCATCAAGCATCAAACTTCTCTTAGTATTCAAAACACTCATAAGATTTTTTTTACTAATCTTGAATACCTAGCATATTAGGATTATTTAAGCAAATTACCATGCTATTTAAGACTCTCAAAATAATCTAAGTGAAGCATGAGAGATCAATAGTTTCTATAAAACAAATCCACCACCGTGCTCTAAAAGATATAAGTGAAGTACTAGAGCAAAACTATATAACTCAAAAGATATAAGTGAAGCACATAGAGTATTCTAACAAATTCCAAATCATGTATGGCTCTCTCAAAAGGTGTGTACAACAAGGATGATTGTGGTAAACTAAAAAGCAAAGAATCAAATCATACAAGACGCTCCAAGCAAAACACATATCATGTGGTGAATAAAAATATAGCTCCAAGTAAAGTTACCGATGGAAGTAGACGAAAGAGGGGATGCCTTCCGGGGCATCCCCAAGCTTTGGCTTTTAGGTGTCCTTAGATTATCTTGTAGGTGCCATGGGCATCCCCAAGCTTAGGCTCTTGCCACTCCTTGTTCCATAATCCATCAAATCTTTACCCAAAACTTGAAAACTTCACAACACAAAACTTAAAGTAGAAAATCTCGTGAGCTCCGTTAGCGAAAGAAAACAAAAGACCACTTCAAGGTACTGTAATGAACTAATTATTTTTTTATATTGGTGTTAAACCTACTATATTCCAACTTATCTATGGTTTATAAACTATTTTACTAGCCATAGATTCATCAAAATAAGCAAACAACACACGAAAAACAGAATCTGTCAAAAACAGAACAGTCTGTAGTAATCTGTAACTAGCGCAAGATCTGGAACCCCAAAAATTCTAAAATAAATTTCTGGACGTGAGTAATTTATCTATTAATAATCTTAAAAAAGAATTAACTAAATATCACTTGCAAAATAAAAATGGCAGCATTTCTCGTGAGCGCTAAAGTTTCTGTTTTTTTACAGCAAGATATCAAGACTTTCCCCAAGTCTTCCCAACGGTTCTACTTGGCACAAACACTAATTAAGCACAAAAAACACAACCAAAACAGAGTCCAGATAAATTATTTATTACTAAACAGGAGCAAAAAGCAAGGAATAAAAATAAAATTGGGTTGCCTCCCAACAAGCGCTATCGTTTAACGCCCCTAGCTAGGCATAAAAAGCAAGGATAGATCTAGGTATTGCCATCTTTGGTAGGCAATCCATAAGTGGCTCTCATAATAGATTCATAAGGTAATCTAATTTTCTTTATAGGAAAGTGTTCCATGCCTTTCCTTAACAAAAATTGGAATCTAATATTTCCTTCTTTCATATCAATAATTGCACCAATCGTTCTAAGGAAAGGTCTACCAAGGATAATAGGACATGAAGGATTGCAATCTATGTCAAGAACAATAAAATCTATGGGCACATAATTCCTATTTGCGACAATAAGAACATCATTGATTCTTCCCATTGGTTTCTTAATAGTGGAATCCGCAAGGTGCAAGTTTAAAGAGCAATCATCAAAATCACGGAAACCTAACAAATCACACAAAGTCTTTGGAATCGTGGAAACACTAGCACCCAAATCACATAAAGCATAGAACTCATGATCTTTAATCTTAATTTTAATAGTTGGTTCCCACTCATCATAAAGTTTTCTAGGGATAGAAACTTCCAACTCAAGTTTTTCTTCATAAGATTGCATCAAGGCATCAACGATATGTTTAGTAAACGCTTTATTTTGACTATAAGCATGAGGAGAATTTAGCACGGATTGCAACAAGGAAATACAATCAATCAAAGAGCAATTTTCATAATTAAATTCCTTGAAATCCAAAATAGTGGGTTTAGCAACATCTAGGGTTTTAATTTCTTCAATCCCACTTTCATCAAATTTAGCATCAAGATCTAAAAACTCCAAATTTTTGGAACGCCTTCTAGGTAAAGGTGGATCATATTCAGTCCCATCATTATCAAGATTCATATTGCAAAACAAAGATTTAATAGGGGACACATCAATAACTTTTAGATCTTCATCTTTATTTTCATAAAAATCCGGTTTAGCGGCCATCCTATTAACTAAGGTAGCCTGCTTATCCGAAATTTCAGCAGTCAATTTCTCAAGACGAGCAATTTGGGATCTTAAACCATCAAATTCTTTAGACATATCATCGAGCTCTTTATTCATAAAACTCATAAAACTTTTCTGTTCCTTAAGCTCGTTTCTGAAGAAATTATTATGCTCAAATTGCAAAATCATAAAACTCCTGACATTGCTTTCGATATCTTCTAACCTTTTAAGGTGAAGATCACCAAATCTAGGTAGAGCCATTGTGACAAACAAGCAAACCAACACAGAAGCAAACAAAAAGCAAGCGGGCAAAAAGAGGCAAATAGAGAAAGAGAGGGAGGATAGAGAGAGAGGGCGAATAAAACGACAAGGGTGAAGTGGGGGAGAGGAAAACGAGAGGCAAATGGCAAATAATTTAATGCGAGAGATAAGGGTTGTGATGGGTACTTGCTATGTTGACTTTTGCGTAGACTCCCCGGCAACGGCGCCGGAAATCTTCTTGCTACCTCTTGAGCACTGCGTTGGATTTCCTTGAAGAGGAAAGGATGATGCAACAAAGTAGCGTAAGTATTTCCCTCAATTTTTGAGAACCAAGGTATCAATCCAGTAGGAGGCTCCGCGCGAGTCCCTCGTACCTGCACAAAACAAATAACTCCTTGCAACCAACGCGATAAGGGGTTGTCAATCCCTTCACGATCACTTACGAGAGTGAGATCTGATAGATATGATAGGATAATATTTTTGTGATAAAGATGCGAAGCAAAATAAAAGCAAAGGAAATAACTAAGTATTAGAAGATTAATATGATGAAGATAGATCCGGGGGCCAAAGGTTTCACTGGTGGCTTCTCTCAAGAGCATAAGTATTTTACGGTGGATGAACGAATTACTGTTGAGCAATTGACATAATTGAGCATAGTTATGAGAATATCTAGGTATGATCATGTATATAGGCATCACGTCCGAGACAAGTAGACCGACTCCTGCCTGCATCTACTACTATTACTCCACTCATCGACCGCTATCCAGCATGCATCTAGAGTATTAAGTTCATGAAAACAGAGTAACGCCTTAAGCAAGATGACATGATGTAGAGGGATAAATTCATGCAATATGATTGTCGGTGTACTAGAGTAGGGGTACCCTAGTATCCCAAACTTGTGCACGGGCAGTCGCAGCATCCCGCGGCAAGGCTTGCCGGGTGACCGCCAAGGTCCTCCGTGGTTCCTTTGAAGCCATTCAAGAACAAAGTATCCAAGCCAAGGAGACAAGACCCCGGCAAGAGGAGCTTGCCGGGAAGGCCAACCAAGGCAAGGCGCCTAAGGAGACAAGACCCCGACAAGAGGAGCTTGCCGGGAAGGCCAACCAAGGCATCTCAAGGAACTTGCCGCGACGCGCCACGCGTCCCGGCAAGGCCCGGTGAGCGACGAGCTCCCGGACGCGGCAAGACAACAACCGCGGCAAGGCGCTTGTTGTGGCAAGCCACCACTCTGTGCACGCGCTCCAGCACATCCACCAACGTGTCGCTCTGGGACCCTTCCAGGCGTACGTGGCGGGAGGCTGTGCAGCCAGCGGTGCGCGGTGGCAAGCGGTGCTGACAAGATTGCCATCGTGGTGAGCGGTGGCGTCCCTGACGGTCCCTTTTGCACTATTTAGGCGACACAGACGGGCATTTAATGCCCTTGTCCCCTGCCGTCAGGGTTAGGTATGATACACTGTAGCAGGTAGTTGTACCAACCGCAACACCTTTCCATTTTTACCCTTGTCTACGTTGCCACCTGTTGGTGACCCCTTGAGCATATAAAAGGAGGCCCATACGCAATGTAGCAGAGGGGGGGAAGAGAACTCTCACGCTCGGTCTCGTTAGCTGCTGGGGTGTACTGTAGCACTCCGCGCTCCCGAGCAAGAACTCAATACAAACCACAAAGCAGGAGTAGGGTTTTACGCATCCGTGTGGCCCGAACCTGGGTAAACCGCTCGTGTGCTTTGCCTAGATCCGCTCTTCGCGCGACCTCCGCCCCCGCCGAACCAAAAGGGACTTGGTCCGCCGGTCCCATAGGTGCTCATGGATCAGAACCCCGGCATCTTTGGCGCGCCAGGTAGGGGGCGTCGAGGTTGTGTGAACCAGATCCGACGCTCACACGAGCTAGATCTTCATCATCTTCATCGACATGCCACCGAAGAAGAAGGCTTCGGAGGCGGCTGCTCCATCCGTGCCGAACCCACCACCGCCGGAGCAAACGGCTGATGGGGCAGACGCCGGCGGAAGAACGGGCATCGACGAGGGAGCTCACGGTGCTGCCAGGTCCAAGGACAAGGCTGCGATGCCCATCGGCGGCGTAGCCGGTTCCAACAACGACCGGGCGCACTCCAAGACCTCGGCGTCCGTACATGCACCACGCCCATCTCAGGAGGCGCGGGACCGGCAGCGTCATGGTGCTCACAGTACCATGTGTTTGCTGGACCAAGATCGAGCTGGTGGATCTCGGAGTGCTCAAGACCAGCATGGACGCCAACATGCCGACACGAGCGAGGCACGGTCGCCCGGACGGGATACTGCTCCTTCTAACATAGTTAGAAGTCCGAGCATATCCCGCTCCTCGCACCGTTCGCCACCGCCACCCGCCACTCCAGCAGAAGCTTTGGCGCGAGCTCAACTGCTCCTGGACTACCCTCCAACGGCAGACAAGATCGACGACTGGAGGGCCACCATTCAGAGTCTCATCGGCTTCGCCAACGGCGACACTCAACGGTAGCCGAGCACGTCGCAGCCGCGGCAAGTCAGCCAGGCATGAGCCGGTGGCGACAAGACTGGTGGGGGTGCAACCACTGTGCACTCTCCGCCCCGAAGGCCAAGATCGCCGACTCGCCGGATCCACCTTGACAGCGACTCCACCGCGTCATCAGATCCACGAGCTCGTCGCGATCAGCGCCAAGTTCTTCACGAACGACAGCAAGAGGACGCTCGTACTCGCATCAAGTGCCGAAGAGAAGCGCGACGTCAATCGGACCAGCGCGCTGGGCCCTCTGTCGACATGCATGCGCCAGGGGAACCAGGCGACTTGCCGTACGCGGTAGGTTGCCCTGCGTTTACTCGTGAGCTGCGGCAAGTCCAATGGCCCAGCACGAAGAATTTCAAGCCAGACGTACCAGAGAAGTACGACGGCAAGTCGCATCCGTCGGAGTTCCTCAGCATCTACACCATCTCGGTGCAGGCTGCCGGGGGGCGGGACGACAAGATCCTTGCCAACTACTTCCCACTGGTGCTCAAGCCCAACGTCAGGTCCTGGCTCATGCACTTGCCGGACAACTCCATATCCTCCTGGGCAGACCTATGCCATCAGTTTGTCGGTGCCTTTACAGGCGGCCACAAACCTCATGGCCAAGAGAGTGACCTTCATCTGCTCGCCCAGAAGGAAGGAGAGCCCCTGCGCAAGTACATTCAAAGATTCAGCTGTGTACAGCACAACATCCCAGATGTCCACCCTGCCACGGTCATCAGCGCGTTCCATCAGAACGTGCGTAACCGCAGGATGCGGGAGGAGATGGCGATGTGCAGGATCAGAGACGTCAGTGAGCTGTACGCCCTGGCCGACAAGTGTGCACGTGCTGAGGAAGGGAGGAAACTCCCCGGAGAGAATACAGGAGCAGAAGGATCTGACAGTGAGGATGCTACCCCGGCAAAGAAAAACCGGCGGCGGAACAGCAGGAAGAAGAAAGGCAAAGATGTGCTAGTCGTTGAGCAGTCCGGCAACGAAGGTGGCGCCAAGAAAGCCAAAGCTGGTAGCTCCGGCAAGGATATTGCCGCATGCACCAACTGCCAGGCTATGGCGGTCGCCGACAAGCAGGACGGCACCGACAAGCAGTACTGCAAGATCCACCACACCAAGGGCCATGACCTCCAGAGCTGCAAGAAGGTCGAGCAGCTTGTCCAGCAGCAAAAAGCTGAATACGAGCGACGCGACAAGGAGAGGGCCCAAGGAGGCACTGGAGAATCCGGCAAGAAGCGCGCCGGCCGGGGAGGACGCCGCGGCAAGGCCAAGCAGCGGTAAGGAGACAGACCTCCCCGCGGCCGCGACAAGGATGAAGATGACGACGACGACGAAGACATGGATGATGTCGAGACCAGTGAGCAGGAATTCCAGAAAGCCACAGAGGTCTTGTGCGTTGACGGCGGTTCTTATCTACATACTTCGCACCGCCAACTCAAGCAGTGGGTGCGGGAAGTCAATGCAGCGGAACCACCTGTCGAGTCACGCAAGCTTCTGAAATGGTCCAGCACGCCTATCATCTTTGATATTGAGGACCACCCTGATCGCACAACTGCGGTCGGGTGCTTGCCGATGTTGGTTTCACCAACTATCCACAACCTCAAAGTCACTAAGATGCTAGTTAACGGCGGGGCCGGCTTGAACCTGATCTCCTCCGCTGTACTCCAGAAACTCCAGATCCCTGACAGCGAGCTTGAAGAGACCGGCACATTCCAAGGAATCAACCCGAGAAGGAGCAAGCCGAAGGGGAAGGTCACGTTGCCAGTAACATTTGGCAGCGAGGTGAACTTCAGGACTGAGAGGGTCACTTTTGACGTTGCCGATTTTCCGTTGCCTTACAATGGGATACTCGGCCGCCCAGCACTTGCCAAGTTCATGGCAGCCTCTCACTATGCATACAACATGCTGAAGATGCCAGGCCCGATAAGCGTCATCTCTGTCCCTGGCGACAAGAAGGATGCTCTTATCTGCGCCGACAAGATCTACCGGGAAGCGGCAGCCACAACAGATCGCAAGTCACCTGCCGTTGAAGCTCGCGGGGGGAAGAAGAAGACCAAGTCCGGCAAGAGTTCTGATGCCCACTCCGGCAAGCGCACCTCTTCGGAGTGCTGCGCTGCCGTCAAGAACGCACCATCGAGCTCCATCGACAAGTGTAAGAAGGCAATGGCAGCTCCTCCAGAGACCAAGAAGGTGTCCGCCAAGGAGGACGGCACTGGTGGTACCTTCACCATCAGTGCCACTCTCGACCCTAAATAGGAAAGCGCGCTCATTGCTTTCCTGCGGGCGAACGTCGACGTGTTTGTGTGGCAACCGTCTGACATCCCCGGTGTTCCCAGGAAAGTAATTGAGCACCATCTTGCCGTTTGTCCTCATGCGCGGCCCGTCAAGCAGAAGGTCAGGAAGCAAGCAGTGGAGCACCAAGAATTCATCGTAGAAGAGATCAAGAAGTTGGAAGCAACAGGCCTTGTCAGAGGAGTGCTCCATCCTACGTGGTTGGCCAATCCTGTAGTCGTGCGCAAGGCGAACGGGAAATGGAGACTTTGTATCGACTTTACCGATGTTAACAAAGCTTGTCCCAAAGACCCATTTCCTTTGCCGCGCATTGACCAGATTGTTGACTCCACGGCCGGATGTGATTTGCTTTCATTTCTTGAGGCATACTCAGGATACCATCAGATCATCATGGCAGAAGAGGATGAGGAGAAGACTGCATTCATCACTCCATGTGGCACGTACTATTTCATACGGATGCCTTTTGGTTTAAAAAATGCTGGTTCAACATTTGCAAGGGTAGTCCATGTCGCTCTTGAGCCACAAATACACAGAAATGTGGAAGCCTACATGGATGACATAGTGGTCAAGAGCTAGGACAAGGCGACTCTGATTCAAGATTTAGACGAGACATTTGCAAATCTGCGCAAGATCAGCCTCAAGCTCAACCCCGAGAAGTGCGTGTTTGGAGTCCCCTCCGGCAAGCTTCTCGGGTTCTTCGTGTCTCAGCGGGGAATCGAAGCCAATCCCGACAAGATCAAGGCCATTGAGCATATTGAAGCACCAAAGCGCGTCAAGGATGTACAAAGACTTGTCGGTTGCGTGGCTGCTCTCAGCAGGTTTATCTCTAGGTCTGCTGAGCGTGCCCTGCCGTTTTTCAAAATATTGAAAAAGGCAGGTCCAATGAAATGGACTCCAGAAGCGGAGGTTGCGCTGCAAGACTTGAAGAGATACCTGTCCTCCGCTCCAACACTTGTCGCACCTAAGCCACAAGAGAAGTTGCTGCTGTATATAGCGGCAACCAATCAAGTGGTTAGTGCTGTGTTAGTAGCAGAGAGGGAGGCAGATGACGAGCCAGCAACCACAGCAGGCGCATCCAGCGACAAGCAGGGGGCTTCCCCAACAAGCTCTGGTCCCGACAAGGATGGATCTGCGCAGACGCGCGAGGAGATACAGAAGAGAATGGTGCAGCGTCCAGTTTACTTTGTCAGTTCCCTTCTGCAGGGGGCTAGGTCAAGGTACTCTGGCGTGCAGAAATTGCTTTTCGGCCTTCTCATGGCCTCGAGAAAGCTGCGCCATTACTTCCAAGCACATGAGATCACAGTTGTCACTCGTTTTCCGCTGAAGAGGATACTACAGAATCCAGAAGCGACAGGCAGGATTGTTGAGTGGGCACTGGAATTGTCAAGCTTTGGCCTAAAGTTTGAAAGTACTTCAACTATCCAAAGCAGAGCATTGGCAGAATTCATAGCAGAATGGACACCAACACCAGATGAAGAAATTCCAGAAACGAGCATCCCCGTCGAGGAAGCAAGCAAAGAGTGGCTGATGTACTTTGATGGTGCCTTTTCACTACAAGGCACCGGCGCTGGCGTGCTGCTTGTCGCACCCACCGGAGAGCACCTCAAGTACGTAGTTCAGATGCACTGTCCCAAGGAGCAAGCAACAAACAATACTGCAGAGTATGAAGGCTTGCTTGCCGGTCTCAGGATCGCGGCAGACCTTGGGATCAAGAAGATCATTGTCAGGGGTGACTCGCAGCTTGTCGTCCGCCAAGTGAACAAGAGCTATCAGAGTCCGTTGATGGAAGCCTACATCGACGAAGTGAGAAAACTAGAAGAGTACTTTGACGGCCTACAGATGGAGCATGTTCCAAGAGCTCAGAACGCCATTGCCGATGGCCTATCAAAGTGCGCCGCACTTAAGTTACCTGTGGAACCAGGGATCTTTGTGCTCAAGCTGACTCAACCGTCTATAATGCCATCAACTGGACAGAGCAAGAAGAAGAAGTTGATTTCTGGTGACTATTTTTCGGCAGAGCTTCCCGAAGCCGCCGCCAAGAAGGTCCCCAAGATCAACGCCAAGAGCACTGAGGAGCAGTCTGCTCCAGCAAGCCCCAGGGTTTGTCCCGTTGAAGCAGAAGCTCCCGACAAGTTTTGCTCCGGCAAGCTTGCCGAGGAACGTCACGCTCCGGTAGAGCCGCAGGTTCTCGCCGTAGAAGCGGACGTTCCCGCAGCAACAGATTTGCCTTGCGCTGAGGAGCAGTCTGCTCCGGCAAGCCCCACGGTTTGTTCCGTTGAAGCAGAAGCTCCCGACAAGTTTTGCTTCGGCAAACTTGCCGGGGAACGTCAAGCTCCGGCGGAGCCGCAGCTTCTCGCCGTAGAAGCGGATGTTCCCGCAGCAGCAGATTTGCCTTTAGTCCTTGTTGTCGAGCCACAAGCTCCAGCATGGGCACAGCAGATTGTTCGTTTCCTTCAGATAGGAGAACTTCCCGAAGAGCAAGAAGAAGCGGAAAGAGTAGCCCGACAGTCAAGTATGTACCAGTTTGTCGACAACACACTGTACAGAAGAAGACTCAACGGCGTGAAATTGAAGTGTATTCACCGGGAAGACGGACAAAAGCTGTTGGCAGAGATACATGGAGGCATATGTGGTCACCACATTGGCGCAAGAGCACTTGCCGACAAAGCATTCCGGCAAGGTTTCTTTTGGCCGACAGCCCTCCAGGATGCAACTGCACAAGTAACCAAGTGTGAAGCGTGCCAGTTCCATTCCAAGCAGATACACCAACCAGCTCAAGCTCTCCAGACGATCCCTTTATCCTGGCCATTTTCGGTCTGGGGGCTCGACATCCTCGGCCCCTTTCCCCGAGCAGTCGGGGGCTTTGAGTACTTGTACGTTGCAATCGACAAGTTCACAAAGTGGCCGGAAGTGGAACCAGTGAGGAAGGTGACAGCACAGTCAGCAGTCAAGTTCTTCAGGTCGATTGTTTACCGCTTCGGGATCCCCAACAGGATAATCACCGACAATGGTACGCAATTCACGAGCCGCACCTTCATGCAGTACGTCCAAGATCTTGGCGCCAAGGTCTGCTTCGCTTCTGTTGCTCACCCGAGAAGCAACGGTCAAGCGGAGAGGGCGAATGCTGAAGTGCTGCGTGGGCTCAAGACCAGGACTTTCGACAGGCTACACAAGTGCGGAAGAAACTGGATCGAGGAGCTTCCGGTGGTTCTTTGGTCGATCAGGACGACGCCAAATCGAGCCACTGGACAGACACCTTTCACTCTAGTCTATGGAGCAGAGGCAGTTCTCCCCACAGAGCTCGTATACGGGTCACCTCGAGTGCTCGCTTATGATGAGCTTGAGCAAGAGCAGCTGCGACAAGATGACGCGCTACTCCTTGAGGAAGACCATCTTTAGGCTGCTGTGCGAGCTGCTCGCTACCAGCAAGCTTTGCGCCGCTACCATAGCCGCAAAGTTAACGCCAGAAGTCTCGAGGAAGGCGACCTTGTTCTTCGGCGTGTTCAGTCCGCCAAGAATTCCAACAAGTTGACGCCAAAGTGGGAAGGCCCTTACCGGGTGAAACGAGTCACTAGGCCTGGCGCTGTCCGCCTTGAGACCGAAGATAGCATTCCGGTGAGCAATTCCTGGAACATTGAGCATCTTCGTAAGTTTTACCCGTAAGGCGCGGTTGCCGGGACCTGTTCCGGCAACCACCTTTTGTACAAGTCTTGCCGCTGTTGCATGTAATCCTTTGTACAAAGCCGGGCGCAGACCCTGTGCATAAGTAAAGCTCATGTGCTCCGCACATCTTATCAATTTCATGCTTTCTATTTTTTGATATGTGATCTGACACTTTGTGCAGCACCTACTCCCAGGTAAGCGATAACGAGCCGTAAGGCTCCATATCTTTATTTTCTCTTCTTTCTTTTTTCTCAAGGAAAGTAAGGTTCCCTCGCCCACAAGTTTGCCGGGGGGAAAGGAGAAGATAATGGTATGGACCAGGCGTCGTTCAAGAAAGTTTCGCCTTACCGGGAAGCAAACAACAGAAAAGCTAAGTTGCCAAAGTTTGAGCAATCAGATTTTTAAAAATTTTAAGTTATCTCCCTTGAACGACCCCACTTTGTATGGAAAACCTGTGCGCGGAGGAACCAACTCGTAGCTAGTTGCGCCCTTACTTTGTTTCGAGTCCGCTCAACAACTTAAGTGAGATGCAACTGGTTGTGACAAGGTTTCTTGTCGGTAGCGGCACCGCCAGCAGGCTACTGACGTCCCGCACTCAGTGCTCGCGGCTCAGGTGCCTGCACTGGCAAGTTCCCTAAAAGCGTAGGGTAAAAAAACATACAAAGGGAGGAATCAAGTAAAGGGAATAACATTGCAATCATTTCCCGGAATAGAGTTATATTACAAGATAGCTTGTTGCGGCTCTAACAGATTGTTTTCATAACATGACAAACAGCGACAAGAAAAGAAGAAAACGGGCGGCCTAGTCTACGCGATCGCCCTCAATCCTCTTGATCCCGCTCACCTTGTCCACAATGGGTGCGACAAGGGTCTTGAGTGCCTCCAGATTAGCATCCGGCGGCAGGGTCTTGAGGATGTTGGTGAGGTTGAGGCCCGGGTTGCGGAAGGCCACCTTCATCAACACCTTTTGAAGAGCTCCCGCGCAGATCTTGCGCGACTCGTCGGCCAGCTGCTTTGGGATCCTCTCCCGGAGTCGCTGGAGGGCCGTCGCCACGCCTTTGAAGAACAACGTGAGCTTGGCGCTGGGTTGGAGGTTCTCATCAGATGGATACCCGAGATCCTCCACCCCCAGCTGCGCCAGCTCCCTGTCGATATCTGCGGCAGCACTCACGAGACTCTCCGTCCAGTGCTCCACATTCTCCCTAAAAGCATTCTGGGCGGCGGCAGCACTCGCCAGCAGTGCCTTGTCGGCCTTGATCTCCTCCTTCAAGGCCATCTCCTGCTCCTTGGCACCATCCAACGCCTTGGTCAAAGTGGTCAGCTTTAACTCAAGATCTGCGTTGGAGTCCTTGGCGGCGGCAAGCTCTTTACCACTCGCCTTGAGATCGGCCTCCAGCTGCGCCACCTTCGTCTCCAACTCCTTCTTGGCGGCCTCGGCGGCTGCGGCAGCATCCTCCGCCTGCTTAAGGGCTCCGCCGAATTGTTGCTCGCATGCGGCAAGCTCCTCCTCGTGGGCGTCAAGGTTAACCTTTCGCTGCGCCAGCTCGCCCTCCTGCGCAAACAGCTTCTCAGCGGCAAGCCGCCGTTGCTCTTCAACTTCGGCCTTCTCAAGGAAGAAGGCCTTCTGCTCTTCGGCGAGTTGCTCCCGCTCCTCCGCCAAGGACCGGAGAGCTTCCTGGTGGAGACCCCGGAGCTCCTCCGCGCGCTTCTCGATGTCTGCTCCCGCCTTCGCGACAAGTGCCTCGCGGGATTCCAGCTTGGCTTGCCGCACACGGTAGAGCGACAACAACTTCCGCAGCAGCCGCTCCTCCTCAGGCTCGTTGCTGCTGCTGCTCGGCGCGTCAACCAGCGTTAGCCCAGCGGAGGCGAGCACCTCCCCGTCGAAGATCTCTCCCTCGACCGGCGCCCTGGAGCTTGACGCCCAGGGGAGGTTGATGAAGACGCCATCGCCGGCCTTCAAGTAGACGCCTGGCTGGGGCTCTTCGAAGCCTGGCGCTGCGGCAGTGGCGGACGGGTCGGCGGTCGACGTAGCGCCTGGCGCTCCTGCGGCCTCAGGGCCGTCAGTGCAATCGCCAGACCCCTCGCCAGTTGCTGCGGCGGCAGCCTTGGCGGCCTCTGCGCCGGCGCAATCGTCAGCACTGGCTGCCTTTTCGGTGGCAGCGGCGTCGGCGGCGGCAACCTCGGTCTCCATCGGCTCCGTAGCAGATGGGTCTGACCGCCGGAAAAGGGAGAAGAGTCAAGCAAATACCCAAGAAGATCAAAAGAAGAAGAACCCAAGGGAAGTTTTGAAGCGAGAAGAGTACCTGTACCGGGTCCTGCAGTCGTGGTCTCTGCCGTCGGGGGGCCGCTGGTGCTGTCCCTTGCCGGAGAACTCTCCCTTGCCGGAGACTTCTCCCTTACCGGAAAACTCTCCCTTGCCGGAGGACTCTCCCTTGGCTCCTGGTGGGGCTGCTTTGCTCCTACACAAACCAACAGTCAGATGGCAGCAAAGAAAGAGTATCCATGCGCGCCTAACAGCGGAAAGTGAACCATATACTTACGCTGGGGGCTGCTTTGGAGAACAGTTGCCGGGTCCGGCAAGGTGGGTTCGTCCTCGATGACAATCACCGGGACCTTGGCTCTCTTCGCTGCTCTCTGGGCCAGAGTCCTAAAAAGGAATAAGTTCTGAGTAAAGCAAGTGAGATACAAGACAAAACAGCAAGAATTGAAGAACTGCAAGTACAACAAGAGAATCTTACTCTTCTTCTTCCTCGTCGGAGCTGAACGCGGAGAAGTCGAAGTCCGGCTCACGTACGGCGCGAGGAGACGGAGGAGTAGTTTCCCTTGGCCGCTTGGCGGGAACAGTGGCGGTGGCCTGAGATGACCCCGCTCCGACTGCCGCCGCGGTGTGAGAAGCGGTGGTCCGGGAGGGCCCCGCTCCAGTTGCCGTCGCTGCGTGAGGTGCTCCCGCGGCAACAGTGCTTGCCGCGGTGGAGCGTGTCACGCGGTGCGGCGACTGTTGACTCGCCTGCCGCTCCGCTACGTCACCGGCCTTGCGGAGATGCCTTCTTGGTGGGGATGGAGGCTCTTCTTGCGGCGAGCTGCCTGAAGATGAGGAGGAAGAGGAGTTGATCTCCAGCGAGCCGCTCGCATCCTCGGCGGGCTCGCTCGACTCGACGCCATGCCCGGCAAGCCCTTTCTGCCCGGCAAGCTCTTTCTCGCCGGTGGGCTCCCCTCGCTCGGCACGGCTTGCCGCCTCTGTTGCATCTGCCTCCTCCACGGTGAATTCAAATTCGCCCGCGGCTGCGGCTGCCGCCGCCTCTTCCAGCCTAGTGGCGATGCGTGTCATCTCTGCATCGGTGGTGTCGTGGGTGAGGCTATCCTTTTCGTCGGAGCGGATCGGCACTTCTACCAACCCATCGAAGAATTGCTGCACGACATCGTCTACAGGCTCTTGCCAAGTTGGGACAATTCCATGCGAATCGCACAGCGGCATCATTGCACGGATGCGGTCGAGCGCAGAGTTGTTGCACAGCGGCATCATTGCACGGATGCGGTCGACCGCAGAGTTGTTGCACAGCGGAACGACACCCCCCGGCAACCTGAACACTTCGGGATGTTGAGGGTCGTACTTGAACAGCTCCTCGAGCATCGCGTTGAGCTCCAGAACAGTGAAGTTGAAGTTGAGGCCCGGGCGCAGCCTCATGATATCCGCCGCATTCTTGAATTCCCAGGCGGGTCTCCCCCGTTCCTGCAGGGGGGCGATGCGGCGACGAAGAAAATCTGTGCCAACAGCGCCTACAGTGAGCCCGGCAAGCCTGAGGCGTAGGATCCGGGTGACGGCAATCTTCAGCCTATCGTCTTCCGTGGCCACGTCACTCCAATCGCTGCCGCGTGCTATTGGGGCTTGGCGCCGGGCGGTAAATGGCTGCGGGTTCTCCTCGACAATCCAGCACCAGTCTGCTCTCCATTCCTCCCACTTGCCACGGAACTCTCCTTCCAGATAAGTGTCCTTCTTGCCGGCCCTCGAGATCCAGGCGATTCCGCCGGATAAAGGCTCTCCTCTCTCTACTCGGGGCATAAAGAAGTGGCGAAAAAGGGCTACATTGGGATGGACTCCGACAAAGTTTTCGCAGAGATGTGCGAAAACTGCCATGGTCAGAACGGCACTGGGGGTGAAGTCAAGGAGGTGGAACCCGTAGATGTTCATAATATCGCAGAAGAACTCAGAGAAAGGCAGGCAGAGCCCGCAGTAGAAGAACAAGGCGAAGAAAGGGTATCCATTTGGAGCCGTTTTCCAAGCGGCGGCTGGAAGTACCTTCGTGCGCGGGTGCGCTCGCATCCCCGTCGACCAGAAGAGGTAGTAATTCTCTCTCAGCTCCCTCGCGGCGAGCTTGGGGGGAAGATTGCCCGCTCCTTTTGCAGCGCCGCAAGCCGCTGCGCCTCGGTCGACTTCACAACCTTCCCCTTGTCGGCTCTCGGAGCCATGGCGGAAGTGGTGGAGGAGGTCGACGGCGTTGGTGATGCTGGTGGCGATGGGGGGCGGGGCGCTGCTCTCTTTCAGCTTGGGGAAGACGAGGGAGCGGCGGAGATTTCCGAGATTGGAGTAGCAATCGGCGAATGGGCGAACTACCCCTGTTTCCCCTGCTTATAAAGAGGGAGGGGGTGGACGTTCCGCATTTTCGAATAAAGAAATCACCCACGATCTCTCCCACGACGCCGCATTCAACGCGTGCCGTTCGGGGAGGGCGTGGTGGATACGGAGAGAGATACGGCGTAACCCAGGCCGTGTGTGCCCGTGCCCTGTTTTGGGCCTGGCCCAACAGTGCCCGGCACCGTGTATGGCCCAGGCCCGGGGCTCCTGTCGGTGTACTAGAGTAGGGGTACCCTAGTATCCCGAACTTGTGCACGGGCAGTCGCAGCATCCCGCGGCAAGGCTTGCCGGGTGACCGCCAAGGTCCTCCGTGGTTCCTTTGAAGCCATTCAAGAACAAAGTATCCAAGCCAAGGAGACAAGACCCCGGCAAGAGGAGCTTGCCGGGAAGGCCAACCAAGGTAAGGCGCCTAAGGAGACAAGACCCCGACAAGAGGAGCTTGCCGGGAAGGCCAACCAAGGCATCTCAAGGAACTTGCCGCGATGCGCCACGCGTCCCGGCAAGGCCCGGTGAGCGACGAGCTCCCGGACGCGGCAAGACAACGACCGCGGCAAGGCGCTTGCTGCGGCAAGCCACCACTCTATGCACGCGCTCCAGCACATCCACCAACGTGTCGCTGGACCCTTCCAGGCGTACGTGGCGGGAGGCTGTGCAGCCAGCGGTGCGCGGTGGCAAGCGGCGCTGACAAGATTGCCATCATGGCGAGCGGTGGCGTCCCTGACGGTCCCTTTTGCACTATTTAGGCGACACAGACGGGCATTTAATGCCCTTGTCCCCTGCCGTCAGGGTTAGGTATGATACACTGTAGCAGGTAGTTGTACCAACCGCAACACCTTTCCATTTTTACCCTTGTCTACGTTGCCACCTATCGGTGACCCCTTGAGCATATAAAAGGAGGCCCATACGCAACGTAGCAGAGGGGGGGAGAGAACTCTCACGCTCGGTCTCGTTAGCTGCTGGGGTGTACTGTAGCACTCCGCGCTCCCGAGCAAGAACTCAATACAAACACAAAGCAGGAGTAGGGTTTTATGCATCCGTGCGGCCCGAACCTGGGTAAACCGCTCGTGTGCTTCGCCTCGATCCGCTCTTCGCGCGACCTCCGCCCCCGCCGAACCGAAATGGACTTGGTCCGCCGGTCCCATAGGTGCTCGTGGATCAGAACCCCGGCAATGATAAAAAAACCATCTTGTTATCCTCGATGGCAACAATACAATACGTGCCTTGCTGCCCTTACTGTCACTGGGAAAGGACACCGCAAGATTGAACCCAAAGCTAAACACTTCTCCCATTGCAAGAAAGATCAATCTAGTAGGCCAAACCAAACTGATAATTCAAAGAGACTTGCAAAGATAACCAATCATACATAAAAGAATTCAAAGAAGATTCAAATATTGTTCATAGATAATCTTGATCATAAACCGACAATTCATCGGTCTCAACAAACACACCGCAAAAAGAAGATTACATCGAATAGATCTCCACAAGAGAGGGGGAGAACATTGTATTGAGATACAAAAAGAGAGAAGAAGCCATCTAGCTAATAACTATGGACCCAAGGTCTGAGGTAAACTACTCACACTTCATTGGAGAGGCTATGGTGTTGATGTAGAAGCCCTCCGTGATGGATGCCCGCTCCGGCGGAGCTCCGAAACAGGCCCCAAGATGGGATCTCGTGGATACATAAGGTTGCGGCGATGAAATTAGGTTTTTGGCTCCGTCTCTGATCGTTTGGGGGTACGTAGGTATATATAGGAGGAAGGAGTATGTCGGTGGAGCAATAGGGGGCCCACGAGGGTGGAGGGCGCGCCCCCCTACCTCGTGGCTTCCTCCTTTATTTCTTGACGTAGGGTCCAAGTCTCCTGGGTCATGTTCGTTCCGAAAATCACGTTCCCGAAGGTTTCATTCCGTTTGGACTCCGTTTGATATTTCTTTTCTACAAAACTCTAAAATAGGCAAAAACAACAATTCTGGGCTAGGCTTCCGGTTAATAGGTTAGTCCCAAAAATAATATAAAAATGGATAATAAAGCCCAATAATGTCCAAAACAGTAGATAATATAGCATGGAGCAATAAAAAATTATAGATACGTTGGAGATGTATCACCTTCCTCCATGACCAATGCGAACGGTATATCTTACTCACCAATATCTTTGTGCAAAACTTTCATTTCCATGCTAGGAGCTCACCACCTACGGTGGAGTTTTATTTATATGATGAGCATAAGGAGATGTCACTTTATGATTTTTGTCGGGTTTGTTTGATCCCTTTCGAGGGCACAATAGAGGAACCACACCGCGGTGATGTGGATGGGTTTATTGATACCATCACTGTAGGGGAAACGAGGAAGGTTTCCGATGCACGAATCACTAGCATACATTTTCCTGTTTTACGCTACTTTGCAATATTTGCTAGTCGTTGCTTAATTGGTCGCGGAAACTATGGAAACCTTAGTGTTCCTGATATTATTATTTTGTTCCATGGTTTATTCTGTGATAACTCTGTTAGTATGGGTGGTATTATTGCTAAACGGTTAAGTCTGAACCGTACAAAGGGCCCCATCTTTGGAGGCATCTATACTTCACGCCTAGCTGCACATTTTAACATACCTATTAGGCATTATGAGAAGGAAGAAAAATTGTTGCCTCCTGTTTATTTAGATTATAAGAGTATGGTGGCACATGACTTTATTGTTAAGAATAGGGAAGGGGATCTTAAATACAAATTGTTCTTTCATAAACATCATTCTGAGACTATTACCCTGCCTGCTCCATCCTTGTTTGATTTGTCTGCAGGCCAGTACCTTGTTCGTTAGAGGCTATTCACGCCTACCGGAACCCTACATCAGCCACAGAGCTAGAGTCGGAACCATAAGTTAATCCTCCACGACAGTCTAATTACCATTGGGATCCGGAAATGATTGCCAACCAGTGGCAATCAGAGTCTTCTTCTTCACAGTATGACCCCAACTATTACTATGGATATCTGCCAGGCCAACCGTGGCCATAGACCAACTTAGGCCAAAAGCCTAAGCTTGGGGGAGTACGTATTTCTCACCGACATTACATTTATGTTCACACACTCATTGCTAGATGTCGGTGCTCATACTTTTTCATTGTATCATCCATGCTAGTTTATTTCCCTTTTTATGCTTTCTTCTTGTGTGTTAATAAACCTTAAGAAAAACCAAAAAATTAGTTGTAGCTTTTAATTAGTTTACTTTCCATGCTTGTAGTAGTAATTAAAAAGAAAATCAAAAAAGATTTCTTGTTCTTCTTTTGCTTGTTGGGAGCTTTCCCGTGTAAATAGTTTTATTTCTTTTCTTTTCTTTGGGGGTCGATAGGAGAAGACCATAATTAAAGTGTTGAAGTGACTCTTATATGCATTATTGTTGATCTGACAAAAGAGCCCATATTGCCTTGTCTTCTCATGTTTATTGAATGCTTGCAGATTCCAGCTTAGTCCAATGCACGTGCACTGTTATTATTATTCACGTCATTCGGTCGTGCAAGTGAAAGGCAATTATGACGATATATGATGGACTGACTGAGATGAGAAAAGCTGGTATGAACTCAACCTCTCTTGTTTTTGTAAATATAATTAGTTCATCATTCCTGATTCAGCCTATTATGAATAAACATGTTTGCAATGAAAACTAGAGATCATAGTTTCTTGTGCCATGCTTGATTAGCTAGGAGCTTATAATGGTTTACCTTGCATGCCAACATGCTATTAAAATGGTTGTGATGTGGTATGATAGGGTGGTATCCTCCTCTGAATGATTTAAGTGACTTGACTTGGCACATGTTCACGCATGTAGTTGAAACAAAATCAACATAGCCTTCATGATATTTATGTTCATGGTGGATTATATCCTACTCATGCTTACATACGGTGTTGATTAATTTTAATGCATGTTCATGACTGTTGTCGCTCTCTAGTTGGTCGCTTCCCAGTCTTTTTCTAGCCTTCACCTGTACTAAGCGGGAATACTACTTGTGCATCCAACTCTATAAACCCCAAAGTTATTCCATATGAGTCCACCATACCTACCTATATACAGTATCTACCTGCCATTCCAAGTAAATTTGTATGTGCCAAACTCTAAACCTTCAAATAAATATCCTGTTTTGTATGCTCGAATAGCTCATGTATCAACTAGGGTTGCCCGTATCTTCCATGTTAGGCGGGTTATTCTCAAGAGGAGTGGACTCCGCTCCTCACTGACGAGAAAGTGGCTGGTCACCAGGATGCCCAGTCCCATGCTTTATGCAAACTAAATCAAAATAATTGCAAACAAAACTCCCCCTGGGACTCTTGTTAGTTGGAGGCACTCGTTGTTTCGAGCAAGCCATGGATTGATGCTTGTTGGTGGAGGGGGAGTATAAACTTTACCATTCTGTTTGGGAACCACCTATAATGTGTGTAGCATGGAAGATATCGCCATCTCTTGGTTGTTATGTTGACAATGAAAGTATACCGCTCAAAATATTATTCACCTCTATTTCAAAACCGAGCTCTGGCACCTCTACAAATCCCTGCTTCCCTCTGCGAAGGGATTATCTATTTACTTTCATGTTGAGTCATCATCCTCTTACTAAAAAGCACCAGTTGGAGAGCACCGCTGTCATTTGCATTCATTACTGTTAGTTTACATTGAGTATGACTTGACTGGATCTCTTTTACCATGACTTACAATGTCTAGTCAGTCCTTGATCTTTAAAGGTGCTCTGCATTTATGTTTTGCGGTCTCAGAAAGGTCTAGCGAGATACCATCTTGTTATATCATATTATGACTATTTTGAGAAAGTGTTGTCATCCGAGATTTATTATTATTGCTCGCTAGTTGATTATGCCATTGATATGAGTAAACACGAGACCTATGTTATTGTGAATGTGGTTAGTTCATAATCTTTGCTGAAAACTTGAATGCTGGCTTTACATATTTACAACAACAAGAGCAAACAGAGTTTGTAAAAGTTTTTCTTTATCACTTTCAGTTTGTCAACTGAATTGCTTGAGGACAAGCAAAGGTTTAAGCTTGGGGGAGTTGATACGTCTCCGTCGTATCTACTTTCCAAACACTTTTGCCCTTGTTTTGGACTCTAACTTGCATGATTTGAATGGAACTAACCCAGACTGACGCTGTTTTTAGCAGAATTGCCATGGTGTTATTTATGTGCAGAAACAAAAGTTCTCAGAATGACCTGAAACTTCACGGAACATCTTTTCGGAAATAATAAAAAATCCTTGCAAAAGATGAAGACCAGGGGGCCCACACCCTAGCCACAAGGGTGGGGGCGCGCCCCCTACCTTGTGGCCCCCTGGAGCTCCTCCAACCTCAACTCCAACTCTATATATTTGCTTCCGGGGAGAGAAAAAATAGGAGAGAAGGATTCATTGCGTTTTACGATACAGAGCCGCCGCCAAGCCCTAAAACCTCTCGGGAGGGCTGATCTGGAGTCCGATTGGGGCTCCGGAGAGGGGAATCCGTTGCCATCGTCATCATCAACCATCCTCCATCACCAATTTCATGATGCTCACTGCCATGCGTGAGTAATTCCATCATAGGCTTGCTGGACGGTGATGGGTTGGATGAGATTTATCATGTAATCGAGTTAGTTTTGTTAGGGTTTGATCCCTAGTATCGACTATGTTCTGAGATTGATGTTGATGACTTGCTATGCTTAATGCTTGTCACTAGGGCCCGAGTGCCATGATTTCAGATCTGAACCTATTATGTTTTCATCAATATATGAGAGTTCTTGATCCTATCTTGCAAGTCTATAGTCACCTATTATGTGTTATGATCTGTTAACCCCGAAGTGACAATAATCGGGATACTTACCGGTGATGACCGTAGTTTGAGGAGTTCATGTATTCACTATGTGTTAATGCTTTGGTCCGGTACTCTATTAAAAGGAGGCCTTAATATCCCTTAGTTTCCATTAGGACCCCGCTGCCACGGGAGGGTAGGACAAAAGATGTCATGCAAGTTCTTTTCCATAAGCACGTATGACTATATTCGGAATACATGCCTACATTACATTGATGAATTGGAGCTAGTTCTGTGTCACCCTAGGTTATGACTGTTACATGATGAACCGCATCCGGCATAATTCTCCATCACTGATCCATTGCCTACGAGCTTTCCATATATTGTTCTTCGCTTATTTACTTTTCCGTTGTTATTGCTATCATCACTACAAAATAACAAAAACACTACTTTTGCTACTGTTACCTTTTGCTACCATTACCACTACTATCATATTACTTTGCTACTAAATACTTTGCTGCAGATATTAAGTTTCCAGGTGTGGTTGAATTGACAACTCAGCTGCTAATACTTGAGAATATTCTCTGGCTCCCCTTGTGTCGAATCAATAAATTTGGGTTGAATACTCTACCCTCGAAAACTGTTGCGATCCCCTATACTTGTGGGTTATCACGCAGAGCTTCGCAATATCCTCCTCCGTGACAGAAGAAGCCACCCATCGGCCCTGATGGTTGGATCCGCACATGACTAGGGCTGGTGGCGATTGGAACCCGAGGGTTGGAACTTGGGGTGGCCGGGTTGAGGAAGGAGCAAGCGCAAGGGAAGAAAACGAGACTGGCTCTCTATATAAAGGCCCTGAATATTGGGCGTCTCCCCCAGGGTCTCTAAACTTACCTATCACCAAGGAGTTGTACCCAGGGGACGGTTGGGTTACCCACGCATGCATTAATGAAAATCATGTAAATAAAGGGACACGATCTCTGCCCTGACGAGACATGCCAGTAAAACCGCACCTCGAGACGTGGGGCAGTTCGCTAACTGGCGGTTGGAAATAGCAACCGGGCAGGCATGATACGACGTCATGAACAGCTATCAACAAGTTGGGCTCGTGGGGTGTTATATTTTCTGCCATTATATACACATGTCTGTATATACTTACTTCGTCTGAAGACTATTCTGGAGTTCGGAAGGATGGAACCCGCCTTGCAATGCCGAATACAAATCTGCGCGCCGGACTCCTCGTCATTTGAAGCCAGGTTCAGTGGCTACTGAGGGAGTCCTAGACTAAGGGGTCCTCGGGCGTCCGGCCTGTTATCCATGGGCCGGACTGATGGGCCGTGAAGACGTGAAGACCGAAGACTGCACCGTGTCCGGATTGGACTCTACTTGGCATGGAAGGCAAGCTTGGCGACCGAAGATTCCTTTTCATGTAACCGACTCCATGTAAACCCTAGATCCCCTCGGTGTCTATATAAACCGAAGGGGATAGTCCGGAAAGGATAACACACATATACTCATTACCATATTCATAGGCTAGACTTCTAGGGTTTAGCCATTATGATCTCGTGGTAGATCAACTCTTGTAATACTCATATTCATCAAGATCAATCAAGTAGTATAACACCCTCGATGCGGCTATATCTCCCACGTGTCGAAGCACGACTTAGAGGCATAACCGCATTGAAAGCAATGTCGCAAGAGAGGTAATCTTCACACAACCCATGTAATACATAAGGGAAAGAGATACATAGTTGGCTTACAATCGCCACTTCACACAATTACATGAATAAAGCATTACATCATCCAGATACAATCAAGGTCCGACAACGGAACCAAAATAAAAGAAGAACCCCAAATGCGACAAAGGTCCCCCAATCGACCCCAACTGGGCTCCACTACTGATCAACTAGAACGAATCAACATAAAGGACAAGATCTTCATCGAGCTCCTCTTGAGCTTGGTTGCGTCATCTGCACGGACTCATCGGCACCTGCAAGCTGGTTTTGGAAGTATCTGTGAGTCACGGGGGCTCAGCAATCTCACACCCTCGCGATCAAGACTATTTAAGCTTATGGGTAGGGTAAAAGGTATGGGGTGGAGCTGCAGCAAGCGACTAGCATATATGGTGGCTAACATACGCAGAGGAGAGCGAGAAGAGAAGGCAAAGCACGTTCGAGAAAGTATGATCAAGAAGTGATCCTAAAACAACCTACGTCAAGCATAACTCCAACACCGTGTTCACTTCTCGGACTCCGCCGGAAAGAGACCATCACGGTTACACACGCGGTTGATTCATTTTAATTAAGGTCAACTTCAGGTTTTCTACAATCGGACGTTAACAAATTCCCATCTGCCCATAACCGCGGGCACGGCTTCTGAAAGTTCAAATCCCTGCAGGGGTGTCCCAACTTAGCCCATGACAAGCTCTCACGGTCAACGAAGGAATAGACCTCCTCCCGAGACATTCCGATCAGACTCGGTATCCCGGTTCTACAAGACATCCTCGACAATGGTAAAACAAGTCCAGCAAGACCGCCCGATGCGCCGACATCCTGATAGGAGCTGCACATATCTCGTTCTCAGGGCAACACCGGATGAACACAACGTACAGCTAAAACCAGCCCTCAAGTTTCCCCGAGGTGGCGCCGCAAGTGGCTCTAGTTTGGACCAACACTTAGACAAGCACTGGCCCGGGGGGGGTTTAAAATAAAGATGACCCTCGAGATGCGCGACTGCCAAGGGAAAAAGGCTAGGTGGCGAATGGTAAAACCAAGGTTGGGCCTTGCTGGAGGAGTTTTATTCAAAGCGAACTGTCAAGGGGTTCCCATTATAACCCAACCGCGTAAGGAACGCAAAATCCGGGAACATAACACCGATATGACGGAAACTAGGGCGGCAAGAGTGGAACAAAACACCAGGCATAAGGCCGAGCCTTCCACCCTTTACCAAGTATATAGATGCATTAGTTAAATAAGATATATTGTGATATCCCAACAAGTAAACATGTTCCAACGAGGAACAACATCTCCATGTTCCAACAAGGAACAAACTTCAATCTTCACCTGCAACTAATAACGCTATAAGAGGGGTTGAGCAAAGCGGTAACATAGCCAAACAACGGTCTGCTAGAACATGGTGGGTTAGAGGTTTGGCATGGCAATTTGGGAGGCTTGAAAGCAAGTGGTAGGCATCGTAGCATTGGCATAGCAAAAGAGCGAGCATCTAGCAAAGCAAAGATAGTAGTGATTTCGAGGGTATGATCATCTTGCCTGAAATCCCGCAAGGAAGAAGAACGAGTCCTTGAAGAAGACAAACGGACGTAGTCGAACGGTTCCTCACAAGCACGACGTTATCGGAACCAACCCGAAGAAGCAACAGCGGAAAGAAAGCACACAACATAGTAAACAACCACGACATGAACATGGCATGATGCACAATCAAGTATGATGCATGTCCGGTTTAATGAAACATGGCATGGCAAAATGCACAAACAACACTACAAGTTAAGTGGAGCTCAATATGCAACGAGGTGCATATTGACGGAACACCACATGCCTTATCTTAGTTCTCTCTCGTTTATGTACTCAACAAGATTAAATGTTGTTAGATCCTCGAGGTGAAGCAAAGTAAACTACCTATCTAGTCAAGTTTAAATGAGGCCGGAAGCAGCGAACAACAATTCCGGAAACTCCTCATGAGCATATTATAGATTTGGTACTGTTCTGCCTTAAACATTATTTTAGAGTTATTAAACATGCAAAACAAGTACATCATGTTAAACTAGGCATTTTTCCACCCCATTTACATATAAAGATTATTAAATTCCGAGTTACGGTTGAATAGTTATGAATTAAATCATTTTAGCAAGTTATTTAAGCAAATTTAAACAAACATCATTTTAAGCATTTTAAACATGGATGAAAATGACATATTATTAAACTAGACAAAATTCTAAGCAAGTTTCATATATAAATCATTTTAATCCGATGCACGAATTGTGAGTTATTATATGCATGAACATGAGGGTCTTTTCTGTAAAACTGCTATCTCTGGAAAAAATAGCTAAACTCGTCGAATAGGGAAAAAAACATGGCATGGGCCGCATCTGTTCTCACCATGGGCCTTGCCCGGAACTGTAGAGAGGTATCCAGGAGGGGCGCGCTGGGCTGGCGCGGTGTAGTAGAGGAGTGGCTGGGCCTGGCTGGAGAGATGGGCCGGCCCACACGCGGTCAACGGGCAGGTGCGGATCGGGGACCTCCCGATCGAGTGAGGCGGCAACGACTCCTGCGCTCCGCCGAGCAGGTGGCGGCGGGCCCAAGCGAAGGGCGTCGGAAGATGACGGATCCGGAGGTGGTGGCTCAGTTTTTGGGCGAATCCAGCGGCGGGAGGCGAGGGCGACACCGAGGGAGCTCCGGCTCTAGCGAACTCCCATGGCGGCGGCGGTTCCTGCAGGGAGGCGACACTAGTGAGGAGCAGAGAGAGAGAAACGGAGGGAGAAGAAATGAGAGGGGGCGCGGGGCAATGGCCTGGGTCGGAGGTGCTCGTCGGCGGCGAGGCTCCGGTGGCCGGCGAGTGCAAGACGGCGGCGATGGAGATCGGGCGCTGTCCGATCCAGGCGCGGGAGGTTGGAGGGGCTCGAGGCGAGCGGGATCCGTCGGCGGGCCACTTCTGGCCGGGCGGGCTGCGGCCGGGCCTGGAGGGCCGCGGTGCGGTGGAGGGCACGGGGAGGCGACGTGGCGGCTTGCCACTGGCCACGGGCGGTGCTGAGTGGCGGCGCAGCCAATCAGAGAGCGCCAAGTGGCGGTAGAGGGGTGGCCGGCACCGAAAATAGAGGAGAGGAGGTGGGAGGCGGCTGGCTGATGATTGGGGGCGCGGATTTCGAGGAGGAGGAAGGAGAAGGCCCAAAATGGCATGGAGGGGGTCTATATAAGGCAGGATGAGCTAGGGTTGGGGGTTTTAGTCCGTTCCGGAGCCATTCGATCTCGATCGGATGACCCGGAGCGGAGGGGGTTAGATAGGTGGGCTAGCAAGTGGGTTGCGAAAAGAGGTTGGGCTGAGATGAGAGGAGAGGAGTGCAGCCCGGCAACTGTTTCCGGAGATCGAAAACGTCCGACGATAGACCGACTATAATGTCGCTATAGTTATCCGTTGGCCTATCAAACGAACTCCGAATGCGATGAAACCTGGCAGGCGGCCTACCTACAACATAACAACACCACATGCCAACTTTCAACCCATTCTGAGAACATTTTATGGCCACTTATAAAATAATATTTCGGACGTGCCGCGGGCGCGTGCAAGTGTGGTTGGGCTCAGAACGGACAACGGGCGAAACGAGGAGGCCGGGACAGATGCAAGTTTTGAAAACATGAAGATGCAATGCAGATGATGACATGATAAGATGCAACACGCAAGCAAATGACAACGCAACAGCAGCGAATAACTGGACGACACCTGGCACATCGGTCTCGGGGCGTTACAAGCAGGAAGTAGGGTATTACCTCCATAGAGAGGGCCCGAACCTGGGTAAACATCGTGTCCCCTGTCTCCTATTACCATCGATCCTAGACGCACAGTTCGGGACCCCCTACCCGAGATCCGCCGGTTTTGACACCGATAGGGGGGGCGGCCAAGGGGGTGCTTGCCCCCCAAGTTGGTGGGGGGCATCCCCACCCCTAGGGTTTTTACCCTAGGCGCCTTGGGCCCCTTGGGGGCGCACTAGCCCACTAGGGGGATGGTTCCCATCCATGTTCAGCCCATTTGGTCCCCTGGGGCAGGTGGCCCCACCCGGTGGACCCCCGGACACCTTTCGGTGGTCCCGGTACAATACTGATAACCCCCGAAACCTTCCGGCAACTGAAAACTGGACTTCCCATATATAAATCTTCACCTCCGGACCATTCCGGAAATCCTCATGACGTCTGAGATCTCATTCGGGACTCCGAACGACTTTCGGTAATCACATACAATTCTCATTACAACTCTAGCGTCACCGAACCTTAAGTGTGTAGACCCTACGGGTTCGGGAACCATGCAGACATGACCAAGACACCTCTCCGACCAATAACCAATAGCGGGATCTAGATACCCATATTGGCTCCCACATGTTCCACGACCATCTCATCGGATGAACCACGATGTCGGGGATTCAATCAATCCTGTATACAATTCCCTTTGTCCTTCGGTATGTTACTTGCCCGAGATTCGATCGTCGGTATCCCCATACCTTGTTCAATCTCGTTATCAGCAAGTCTCTTTACTCGTTCCGTAGCACACGATCCCGTGGCTAACTCCTTAGTCACATTGAGCTCATTATGATGATGCATTACTGAGTGGGCCCAGAGATACCTCTCCGTCATACGGAGTGACAAATCCCAGTCTCGATTCGTGCCAACCCAACGGACACTTTCGGAGATACCTGTAGTGCACCTTTATGGTCACCCAGTTACATTGTGACGTTTGATACACCCAAAGCATTTCTACGGCATCCGGGAGTTGCACAAGCTCATGGTCTAAGGAAATGATACTTGACATTAGAAAAGCTCCAGCAAACGAACTACATGATCTTATGCTATGCTTAGGATTGGGTCTTATCCATCACATCATTCTCCTAATGATGTGATCCCGTTATCAACGACATCCAATGTCCATGGTCAGGAAACCACAACCATCTATTGATCAACGAGCTAGTCAACTAGAGGCTCACTAGGGACATGTTGTGGTTTATGTATTCACACATGTATTACGATTTCCGGTTAATACAATTATAGCATGAACAATAGACAATTATCATGAACAAGGAAATATAATAATAACCATTTTATTATTGCCTCTAGGGCATGTTTCCAACAGATGCGCCACCCAGGTGCGCACAATATGACCTCCTGTCAACTGGCCCTTCTTCAGGCGAGCAGTGGCCTCCGGCGTCAACTTTGCCAATGGAGCCCACGACCATGGCTTCTTTGGGGCTCATTCACGAAGGCCGGTAGATCTTCACCGAGGCCCTCCACGTAGAACCAGGATTTATGCCACCCCGTACAAACTTCGGGAGATTGAAGCAAAAGAACATGGAATTGGGGTGGAGCTGTAGGATGGCACCTCCGAGGTTGCAGACGGCGCCCTCATTTATCTGAACGCAAACCTGAAAGAAGTAGCGGAACAACTCAAAGAGGGGAGCTGTTCCAAGATAGCACTCACGGAAAGTAATAAAGTTGGTGATGTGGAGCACACCGTCGGGTCGGATGTGATGCAGCTGACAGCTGAAGAAGTGCAGGAGGCCCCACATGGAGTTGTTGAGCGGGAGTCCAAGCCCTCGCCCAAAATAGCCAGGACAGAACATGCTCGCCACAGCGGGGCTTCGGCGGGACCGCCCCGGTCAGGAGCCGGACACTTAGATTCACCTGCACAAGGAGTTGGTCCTTGTACCCTTGGATCTCGCCTTCCGTGGCTACGGAAGGGAACCACTTCCCGGTGGACCTAGGGGCAGCGTGCGTCGATTTCGCCTCCCTTATGGAGGTGGCCCATTTCTGTTTCCTACCAGCAGCGCTCGACGACCACTCTTGGCGAAGAGCTTGCTTCCCCTTCTCGCTCCTTGTCCTAGCCATTGGTGGCGAAGAGGTGGGGGCGCGACAGAGAGACGAAGTTGGCACGACGATGCGTCAGGGGGTTTGGAAATAGTCTGGGAGGTTGAACTGAGCAGAGGCGGGGTGCGATCTGAAACCCTCCTTTTCCCTCTCTTATAAACAACCAAAACCCTAAGCGTCACCCGCCTGAGACGGAACAAGTGTCTTCTCCAGTTTGGAAAGTTCCCTCTTGTTATAGAACAATTGAAGCGACAGTCACAACGGCATCACCACTCCATCCCGGGATCCGTGGGAATCCTAACGAGAATCCAGTTGACTACACCGAAAGGCATTCCATGTGAACCAGAGGCTCAAGCAGACCATCGTCTGAGCTCCATGCCGGAGAAAACTTGAGAAGATTTCAAGCAGGTGCGGGAGCCCGCCAGAGGTCTTGCGGCCACCCTCTCTGACCTCTGCCACTCTCGGGGGCTACTAATGGGGTCCTGTACCGGGGATGACTATTGCCAGGGAGCCCGGCTGTTGGAAATATGCCCTAGAGGTAATAATAAAAGTATTATTATTATATTTCCTTGTTCATGATAATTGTCTTTTATTCATGCTATAACTGTATTATCCGGAAATCGTAATACACGTGTGAATACATAGACCACAATATGTCCCTAGTGAGCCTCTAGTTGACTAGCTCGTTGTGATCAACAGATAGTCGTGGTTTCCTGGCTATGGACATTGGATGTCGTTGATAACGGGATCACATCATTAGGAGAATGATGTGATGGACAAGACCCAATCCTAAGACTAGCACAAAAGATCGTGTAGTTCATTTGCTAGAGCTTTGCCAATGTCAAGTATCTCTTCCTTCGACCATGAGAGCGTGTAACTCCTGGATACCGTAGGAGTGCTTTGGGTGTATCAAACGTCACAACGTAACTGGGTGACTATAAAGGTGCACTACAGGTATCTCCGAAAGTATCTATTGTTTTATGCGGATCGAGACTGGGATTTGTCACTCCGTGTAAACGGAGAGGTATCTCTGGGCCCACTCGGTAGGACATCATCATATGCGCAATGTGACCAAGGAGTTGATCACGGGATGATGTGTTACGGAACGAGTAAAGTGACTTGCCGGTAACGAGATTGAACAAGGTATTGGATACCGACGATCGAATCTCGGGCAAGTAACATACCGATAGACAAAGGGAATTGAATACGGGATTGATTAAGTCCTTGACATCGTGGTTCATCCGATGAGATCATCGTGGAACATGTGGGAGCCATCATGGGTATCCAGATCCCGCTGTTGGTTATTGACCGGAGAACGTCTCGGTCATGTCTACATGTCTCCCGAACCCGTAGGGTCTACACACTTAAGGTTCGATGACACTAGGGTTATAAAGGAAGTTTGTATGTGGTTACCGAATGTTGTTCGGAGTCCCGGATGAGATCCCGGACGTCACGAGGAGTTCCGGAATGGTCCGGAGGTAAAGATTTATATATGGGAATTCCTATTTTGGCCACCGGAAAATGTTCGGGATTTTTCGGTATTGTACCGGGAAGGTTCTAGAAGGTTCCGGAGTGGGGCCCACCTGCATGGGGGACCCACATGGACGTGGGTAGTGGGGGCAAGGCCCCATACCCCTGGTCAAGGCGCACCAAGATCCCCCCTTAGAAGGAATAAGATCATATCCCGAAGGGATAAGATCAAGATCCCTAAAAAGGGGGATAACAATCGGTGGGGAAGGAAATAATGAGATTTCTTTCCTCCCACCTTGGCCAACGCCCCAATGGACTTGGAGGGCAAGAAACCAGCCCCTCCACCCCTATATATAGTGGGGAGGCGCATGGGAGCTATAGACGAAGTTCTGGCGCAGCCCTCCCCCTCTCACAAGTACTCCTCCTCTCCCGCGGTGCTTGGCGAAGCCCTGCAGGATTGCCACGCTCCTCGACCACCACCACGCCGCTGTGCTGCTGCTGGATGGAGTCTTCCTCAACCTCTCCCTCTCTCCTTGCTGGATCAAGGCTTGGGAGACGTCACCGGGCTGTATGTGTGTTGAACGCGGAGGTGCCGTGCGTTCGGCACTTGATCATCGGTGATTTGAATCACGACGAGTACGACTCCATCAACCCCGTTCACTTGAACGCTTCCGCTTAGCGATCTACAAGGGTATGTAGATGCACTCTCTTTCTACTCGTTGCTGGTCTCTCCATAGATAGATCTTGGTGACACGTAGGAAAATTTTGAATTTCTGCTACGTTCCCCAACAGTGGTATCAGAGCTAGGTCTATTGCGTAGATTCTTTGCACGAGTAGAACACAAAGTAGTTGTGGGCGTCGATGTTGTTCAATATGCTTACCATTACTAGTCCAATCTTGTTTCGACGGTATTGTGGGATGAAGCGGCCCGGACCGACCTTACACGTACTCTTACGTGAGATAGGTTCCACCGATTGACATGCACTTGGTGCATAAGGTGGCTAGCGGGTGCCAGTCTCTCCCACTTTAGTCGGAACGGATTCGATGAAAAGGGTCCTTATGAAGGGTAAATAGCAATTGGCATATCACGTTGTGGTCTTGCGTAGGTAAGAAACGTTCTTGCTAGAAACCCATAGCAGCCACGTAAAACATGCAACAACAATTAGAGGACGTCTAACTTGTTTTTGCAGGGTATGCTATGTGATGTGATATGGCCAAGAAGAATGTGATGAATGATATGTGATGTATGAGATTGATCATGTTCTTGTAATAGGATTCACGACTTGCATGTCGATGAGTATGACAACCGGCAGGAGCCATAGGAGTTGTCTTTATTTATTGTATGACCTGCGTGTCATTGAAGAACGCCATGTAAACTACTTTACTTTATTGCTAAACGCGTTAGTCATAGAAGTAGAAGTAGTCGTTGGCGTGACAACTTCATGAAGACACGATGATGGAGATCATGATGATGGAGATCATGGTGTCGTGCCGGTGACGATGATGATCATGGAGCCCCGAAGATGAAGATCAAAAGGAGCAAAATGATATTGGCCATATCATGTCACTATTTGATTGCATGTGATGTTTATCATGTTTATGCATCTTGTTTGCTTAGGACGACGGTAGTAAATAAGATGATCCCTTACAAAATTTCAAGAAGTGTTCCCCCCTAACTGTGCACCGTTGCTACAGTTCGTCGCTTCTAAGCACCACGTGATGATCGGGTGTGATGGATTCTTACGTTCACATACAACGGGTGTAAGACAGTTTTACACAGCGAAAACACTTAGGGTTAACTTGACGAGCCTAGCATGTGCAGACATGGCCTCGGAACACGGAGACCGAAAGGTCGAGCATGAGTCGTATGGTAGATACGATCAACATGAAGATGTTCACCGATGATGACTAGTCCGTCTTGTTGGGGAACGTAGCAGAAATTCAAAATTTTCCTACGTATCACCAAGATCTATCTATGGAGAAACCAGCTACGAGTAGAAGGAGAGTGCATCTACATACCCTTGTAGATCGCTAAGCGGAAGCGTTCAAGTGAACGGGGTTGATGGAGTCGTTCTCGTCGTGATTCAAATCACCGATGATCAAGTGCCGAACGCACGGCACCTCCGCGTTCAACACACGTACAGCCCGGTGACGTCTCCCACGCCTTGATCCAGCAAGGAGAGAGGGAGAGGTTGAGGAAGACTCCGTCCAGCAGTAGCACAACGGCGTGGTGGTGGTGGAGGAGCGTGGCAATCCCGCAGGGCTTCGCCAAGCACCATGGGAGAGGAGGAGTAGGGAGAGAGGTAGGGCTGCACCAAGAGGGATAGAACTCATGTGTATGGCAGCCCCAAACCTCAACTATATATAGGGGGAAGGGGGGGCTGCGCCCCCTTTAGGGTTTCCCACCCCCAAGGGGTGCGGCCAGCCCTAGATGGCAAAGGGGGTGGCGGCCAAGAGGGGAGAGGAGAGGGAGGCGCACCAATATGGGCCTTAAGGCCCATCTGGACTAGGGTTTGCCCCCTCCCACTCTCCCTTGCGCCTTGCACCCTTGTGGGGGGCGCACCAGCCCTCCTAGGGGCTGGTACCCTCCCACACTTGGCCCACGCAACCTGCTGGGGCAGGTGGCCCCACTTGGTGGACCCCCGGGACCCTCCCGGTGGTCCCGATACAATACCGATATCGCCCGAAACTTTTCCGGTGACCAAAACAGGACTTCCCATATATAAATCTTTACCTCCGGACCATTCCGGAACTCCTCGTGACGTCCGGGATCTCATCCGGGACTCCGAACAACATTCGGTAACCACATACAAACTTCCTTTATAACCCTAGCGTCATCGAACCTTAAGTGTGTAGACCCTACGGGTTCGGGAGACATGCAGACATGACCGAGACGTTCTCCGGTCAATAACCAACAGCGGGATCTGGATACCCATGTTGGCTCCCACATGTTCCACGATGATCTCATCGGATGAACCACGATGTCAAGGACTTAATCAATCCCGTATTCAATTCCCTTTGTCTATCGGTATGTTACTTGCCCGAGATTCGATCGTCGGTATCCAATACCTTGTTCAATCTCGTTACCGGCAAGTCACTTTACTCGTTCCGTAACACATCATCCCGTGATCAACTCCTTGGTCACATTGCGCATATGATGATGTCCTACCGAGTGGGCCCAGAGATACCTCTCCGTTTACACGGAGTGACAAATCCCAGTCTCGATCCGCATAAAACAATAGATACTTTCGGAGATACCTGTAGTGCACCTTTATAGTCACCCAGTTACGTTGTGACGTTTGATACACCCAAAGCACTCCTACGGTATCCAGGAGTTACACGCTCTCATGGTCAAAGGAAGAGATACTTGACATTGGCAAAGCTCTAGCAAACGAACTACACGATCTTTGTGCTAGGCTTAGGATTGGGTCTTGTCCATCACATCATTCTCCTAATGATGTGATCCCGTTATCAACGACATCCAATGTCCATAGCCAGGAAACCATGACTATCTGTTGATCACAACGAGCTAGTCAACTAGAGGCTCACTAGGGACATATTGTGGTCTATGTATTCACACGTGTATTACGATTTCCGGATAATACAGTTATAGCATGAATAAAAGACAATTATCATGAACAAGGAAATATAATAATAATACTTTTATTATTGCCTCTAGGGCATATTTCCAACAGTCTCCCACTTGCACTAGAGTCAATAATCTAGTTCACATCGCCATGTGATTAACACTCACAGGTCACATCGCCATGTGACTAATACCCAAGAGTTTACTAGAGTCAGTAGTCTAGTTCACATCACTATGTGATTAACACTCAATGAGTTTTATGTTTGATCATGTTGCTTGTGAGAGAGGTTTTAGTCAACGGGTCTGAACCTTTCAGATCCGTGTGTGCTTTACAAATCTCTATGTCATCTCCTAGATGCAGCTACCACGCTCTATTTGGAGCTATTCCAAACAACTGTTCTACTTGGAGCTATTCTAAATTATTGCTCCATTATATGTATCCGGTCTCTCTACTCAGAGCTATCCGGATAGGTGTCAAGCTTGCATCGTCGTAACCTTTACGACGAACTCTTTTACCACCTCCATAATCGAGAAAATTCCTTAGTCCACTAGTTACTAAGGATAACTTTGACCGCTGTCCTGTGAGCCATTCTTGGATCACTCTTGTACCCCTTGACTGACTCATGGCAAGGCACACTTCAGGTGCGGTACACAGCATAGCATACTGAAGAGCCTACGTCTTAAGCATAGGGGACGACCTTCGTCCTTTCTCTCTATTCTGCCGTGGTCGAGCTTTAAGTCTTAACTTCGTACCTTACAACTCAGGCAAGAACTCCTTCTTTGACTGGTCCATCTTGAACACCTTCAAGATCATGTCAAGGTATGTGCTCATTTGAAAGTATTATTAAGCATTTTGATCTATCCTTATAGATCTTGATGCTCAATGTTCAAGTAGCTTAATCCAGGCTTTCCATTGAAAAACACTTTCAAAATAACCCTATATGCTTTCCAGAAATTCTACGTCATTTCTGATCAACAATATGTCAACAACATATACTCATCAGAAATTCTATAGTGCTCCCACTCACTTCTTTGGAAATACAAGTTTCTCATAAACTTTGTACAAACCCAAAATCTTTGATCATCATCAAAGCATACATTCCAACTCCGAGATGCTCACTCCAGTCCTTAGAAGGATTGCTGGAGCTTTGCATACTTATTAGCATCTTTCGGGATTGACAAAACCTTCCGGTTGTATCACATACAACCTTTCCTCATTAAAATCGTCGAGGAAACAATGTTTTGACATCCTATCTGCAAGATTTCATAAATAATGCAGTAATCGCTAATATAATTCCAACAGACTCTTAGCATCGCTACGAGTGAGAAAATCTCATCGTAGTCAACTCCTTGAACTTGTCGGAAAACATCTTAACGACAAGTCGAGCTTTCTTAATGGTGACATTTACCATCATTGTCCGTCTTCCTTTTGAAATCCATCTGTACTCATTAGCCTTACGACCATCGAGCCGTTCTGCCAAAGTCTACACTTTGTTTTCATACATGGATCCTCTCTCGGATTTTATGGCCTCAAGCCATTTATCGGAATCCGGGCCCACCATCGCTTCTCCATAGCTCGTAGGTTCATTGTTGTCTAGCAACATGACCTTCAAGACAGGATTACGTACCACTCTGAAGTAGTACGCATCCTTGTCATCCTACGAGGTTTGGGAGTGACTTGATCCGAAGTTTCATGATCAATATCATAAGCTTCCACTTCAATTGGTGTAGGTGCCACAGGAACAACTCCCTGTGCCCTGTCACACACTAGTTGAAGAGACGGTTCAATAACCTCATCAAGTCTCCACCATCCTCCCACTCAATCTTTCGAGAGAAACCTTTCCTCGAGAAAGGACCCGATTCTAGAAACAATTCCATATTGCTTTCGGATCTGAATTAGGAGGTATACCCAACTGTTTTGGGTGTCCTATGAAGATGCATTTTATCCGCTTTGGGTTCGAGCTTATCAACCTGAAACTTTTTCATATAAGCGTCGCAGCCCCAAACTTTTAAGAAACGACAACTTAGGTTTCTCTAAACCATAATTCATACGGTGTCATCTCATCGGAATTACGTGGTGCCCTATTTAAAGTGAATGTGGTTGTCTCTAATGCCTAACCCATGAACGATAGTGGTAATTCGATAAGAGACATCATGGTACGCACCATATCCAATAGGGTGCAACTATGATGTTCGGACACACCATCACACTATGGTGTTCCAGGCGGTATTAATTGCGAAACAATTTCCACAATGTCTTAATTGTGTGCCAAAACTCGTAACTCAGATATTCATCTCTATGATCATATCATAGACATTTTATCCTCTTGTCACAATGATCTTCTACTTCACTCTGAAATTACTTGAACCATTCAATAATTCAGACTTGTGTTTCATCAAGTAAATATTCTCAACATCTACTCGAATCATCTGTGAAGTAAGAACATAACGATATTCACTGCATGCCTCAGCACTCATTGGACTGCACACATCAAAATGTGTTACTTCCAACAAGTTGCTATCTTGTTCCATCTTACTGAAAACGAGGCTTTTCAGTCATCTTGCCCATGTGGTATGATTTGCATATCTCAAGTGATTCAAAATCAAGTGAGTCCAAACGATCCATTTGCATGGAGTTTCTTCATGCATATACACCAATAGACATGGTTCGCATGTCTCAAACTTTTCAAAAACGAGTGAGTCCAAAGATCCATCAACATGGAGCTTCTTCATGCGTTTTATACCATTATGACTTACATGGCAGTGCCACAAGTAAGTGGTACTATCATTACTATCTTATATCTTTTGGCATGAAAATGTGTATCACTACGATCGAGATTCAATAAACCATTCAGGTTTAATACTAATCTTGATGGTAGAGGGAGCGTGCGATGTTTGATCACATCAAACTTGGAAACACTTCCAACACATATCGTCAGCTCTCCTTTAGCTAGTCTCCGTTTATTCCGTAGCCTTTTATTTCGAGTCACTAACACTTAGCAACCGAACCGGTATCTAATACCCTTGTGCTACTAGGAGTACTAGTAAAGTACACATTAACATAATGTATATCCAATATACTTCTATCGACCTTGCCAGCCTTCTCATCTATCAAGTATTTAGGGTAATTCTGCTCCAGTGGTTGTTCCCCTTATTACAGAAGCACTTAGTCTCGGGTTTGGGTTCAACCTTGGGTCTCTTCACTGGAGCAGCAGCTGAATTGCCGTTTCATGAAGTATCCCTTTGTTCCCTTGCCCTTCTTGAAACTAGTGGTTTCACCAACCATCAACAATTGATGCTCCTTCTTGATTTCTACTTTCGCGGTGTCAAACATCGCGAATACCTCAAGGATCATCATATTTATCCCTGATATGTTATAGTTCATCACGAAGCTCTAGCAGCTTGGTGGCAATGACTTTGGAGAAACATCACTATCTCATCTGGAAGATCAACTCCCACTCGATTCAAGTGATTGTTGCACTCAGACAATCTGAGCACAAGCTCAACGATTGAGCTTTTCTCCCTTAGTTTGTAGGCTAAGAAAATTGTCGGAGGTCTTATACCTCTTGACGTGGGCACGAGCCTGAAATCCCAATTTCAGCCCTCGAAACATCTCATATGTTCCGCGACGTTTCGAAAACGTCTTTGGTGCCTCTACTTAAACCATTTAACTGAACTATCACGTAGTTATCAAAACGTGTATGTTCGATGTTCGAAACATCCACAAACGACGTTTGGGGTTCAGCACACTGAGCAGTGCATTAAGGACATAAGCTTTCTACTGTCGCATAATTGCTACTATCAACTTTCAACTATATTTTCTCTAGGAACATATCTAAAACAGTAGAACTAAAGCGCGAGCTACGACATAATTTGCAAAAGGTCTTTTGACTATGTTCAGGATAATTAAGTTCATCTTATGAACTCCCACTTAGATAGACATCCCTCTGGTCATCTAAGTGATCACATGATCCGAGTCAACTAGGCCGTGTCCGATCATCACGTGAGACGGACTAGTCATCATCGGTGAACATCTTCATGTTGATCGTATCTACTATACGACTCATGCTCGACCTTTCGGTCTCCGTGTTCCGAGGCCATGTCTGCACATGCTAGGCTCGTCAAGTTAACCCTAAGTGTTTTCGCTGTGTAAAACTGTCTTACACCCGTTGTATGTGAACGTAAGAATCCATCACACCCGATCATCACGTGGTGCTTAGAAGCGACGAACTGTAGCAACGGTGCACAGTTAGGGGAGAACACTTCTTGAAATTTTGTAAGGGATCATCTTATTTACTACCGTCGTCCTAAGTAAACAAGATGCATAAACATGATAAACATCACATGCAATCAATAGAGTAGTGACATGATATGGCCAATATCATATAGCTCCTTTGATCTTCATCTTCGGGGCTCCATGATCATCTTGTCACCGGCATGACACCATGATCTCCATCATCATGATCTCCATCATCGTGTCTTCATGAAGTTGTCACGCCAACGACTACTTCTACTTCTATGACTAACGCGTTTAGCAATAAAGTAAAGTAGTTTACATGGCGTTCTTCAATGACACGCAGGTCATACAATAAATAAAGACAACTCCTATGGCTCCTGCCGGTTGTCATACTCATCGACATGCAAGTCGTGAATCCTATTACAAGAACATGATCAATCTCATACATCACATATCATTCATCACATTCTTTTGGCCATATCACATCACATAGCATACCCTGCAAAAACAAGTTAGACGTCCTCTAATTGTTGTTTGCATGTTTTACGTGGCTGCTATGGGTTTCTAGCAAGAACGTTTCTTACCTACGCAAAACCACAACGTGATATGCCAATTGCTATTTACCCTTCATAAGGACCCTTTTCATCGAATCCGTTCCGACTAAAGTGGGAGAGACTGGCACCCGCTAGCCACCTTATGCACCAAGTGCATGTCAATCGGTGGAACCTGTCTCACGTAAGAGTACGTGTAAGGTCGGTCCGGGCCGCTTCATCCCACAATACCGTCGAAACAAGATTGGACTAGTAACGGTAAGCATATTGAACAACATCAACGCCCACAACTACTTTGTGTTCTACTCGTGCAAAGAATCTACGCAATAGACCTAGCTCATGATGCCACTGTTGGGGAACGTAGCAGAAATTCAAAATTTTCCTACGTGTCACCAAGATCTATCTATGGAGAAACCAGCTACGAGTAGAAGGAGAGTGCATCTACATACCCTTGTAGATCGCTAAGCGGAAGCGTTCAAGTGAACGGGGTTGATGGAGTCGTACTCGTCGTGATTCAAATCACCGATGATCAAGTGCCGAACGGACGGCACCTCCGCGTTCAACACACGTACAGCCCGGTGACATCTCCCACGCCTTGATCCAGCAAGGAGAGAGGGAGAGGTTGAGGAAGACTCCATCCAGCAGCAGCACAACGGCGTGGTGGTGGTGGAGGAGCGTGGCAATCCCGCAGGGCTTCGCCAAGCACCATGGGAGAGGAGGAGTAGGGAGAGAGGTAGGGCTGCACCAAGAGGGAGAGAACTCATGTGTATGGCAGCCCCAAACCTCAACTATATATAGGGGGAAGGGGGGGCTGCGCCCCCTTTAGGGTTTCCCACCCCCAAGGGGTGCGGCCAGCCCTAGATGGCAAAGGGGTGGCGGCCAAGAGGGGAGAGGAGAGGGAGGCGCACCAATATGGGCCTTAAGGCCCATCTGGACTAGGGTTTGCCCCCTCCCACTCTCCCTTGCGCCTTGGCCCCTTGTGGGGGGCGCACCAGCCCTCCTAGGGGCTGGTCCCCTCCCACACTTGGCCCACGCAACCTTCTGGGGCAGGTGGCCCCACTTGGTGGACCCCCGGGACCCTCCCGGTGGTCCCGGTACAATACCGATATCGCCCGAAACTTTTCCGGTGACCAAAACAGGACTTCCCATATATAAATCTTTACCTCCGGACCATTCCGGAACTCCTCGTGACGTCCGGGATCTCATCCGGGACTCCGAACAACATTCGGTAACCACATACAAGCTTCCTTTATAACCCTAGCGTCATCGAACCTTAAGTGTGTAGACCCTACGGGTTCGGGAGACATGCAGACATGACCGAGACGTTCTCCGGTCAATAACCAACAGCGGGATCTGGATACCCATGTTGGCTCCCACATGTTCCACGATGATCTCATCGGATGAACCACGATGTCAAGGACTTAATCAATCCCGTATTCAATTCCCTTTGTCTATCGGTATGTTACTTGCCCGAGATTCGATCGTCGGTATCCAATACCTTGTTCAATCTCGTTACCGGCAAGTCACTTTACTCGTTCCGTAACACATCATCCCGTGATCAACTCCTTGGTCACATTGCGCATATGATGATGTCCTACCGAGTGGGCCCAGAGATACCTCTCCGTTTACACGGAGTGACAAATCCCAGTCTCGATCCGCATAAAACAATAGATACTTTCGGAGATACCTGTAGTGCACCTTTATAGTCACCCAGTTACGTTGTGACGTTTGATACACCCAAAGCACTCCTACGGTATCCAGGAGTTACACGCTCTCATGGTCAAAGGAAGAGATACTTGACATTGGCAAAGCTCTAGCAAACGAACTACACGATCTTTGTGCTAGCTTAGGATTGGGTCTTGTCCATCACATCATTCTCCTAATGATGTGATCCCGTTATCAACGACATCCAATGTCCATAGCCAGGAAATCATGACTATCTGTTGATCACAACGAGCTAGTCAACTAGAGGCTCACTAGGGACATATTGTGGTCTATGTATTCACACGTGTATTACGATTTCCGGATAATACAGTTATAGCATGAATAAAAGACAATTATCATGAACAAGGAAATATAATAATAATACTTTTATTATTGCCTCTAGGGCATATTTCCAACACGTCTCACGTGATGATCGGACACGGCCTAGTTGACTCGGATCATGTGATCACTTAGATGACCAGAGGGATGTCTATCTAAGTGGGAGTTCATAAGATGAACTTAATTATCCTGAACATAGTCAAAAGACCTTTTGCAAATTATGTCGTAAGCTCGCGCTTTAGTTCCACTGTTTAGATATGTTCCTAGAGAAAATATAGTTGAAAGTTGATAGTAGCGATTATGCGATCAGTAGAAAGCTTATGTCCTTAATACACCGCTCAGTGTGCTGAAACCCAACGTCGTTTGTCGATGTTGCGAACATCGGACATACACGTTTTTGATAACTACGTGATAGTTCAATTAAATGGTTTAAGTAGAGGCACCAAAGACGTTTTCGAAACGTCGCGGAACATATGAGATGTTTCAAGGGCTGAAATTGGGATTTCAGGCTCGTGCCCACGTCAAGAGGTATAAGACCTCCGACGATTTTCTTAGCCTGCAAACTAAGGGAGAAAAGCTCAATCGTTGAGCTTGTGCTCAGATTGTCTGAGCACAACAATCACTTGAATCGAGTGGGAGTTGATCCTCCAGATGAGATAGTGATGTTTCCCCAAAGTCATTGCCACCAAGCTGCTAGAGCTTCGTGATTAACTATAACATATCAGGGATAGATATGATGATCCTTGAAATATTCATGATGTTTGACACCGCGAAAGTAGAAATCAAGAAGGAGCATCAATTGTTGATGGTTGGTGAAACCACTAGTTTCAAGAAGGGCAAGGGAACAAAGGGATACTTCATGAAACGGCAATTCAGCTGCTGCTCTAGTGAAGAAACCCAAGGTTGAACCCAAACCCGAGACTAAGTGCTTCTGTAATAAGGGGAACAACCACTGGAGCAGCATTACCCTAGATACTTGGTAGATGAGAAGGCTGGCAAGGTCGATAGAAGTATATTGGATATACATTATGTTAATGTGTACTTTACTAGTACTCCTAGTAGCACCAGGGTATTGGATACCGGTTCGGTTGCTAAGTGTTAGTAACTCGAAATAAAAGCTACGGAATAAACGGAGACTAGCTAAAGGTGAGCTGACGATATATGTTGGAAGTGTTTCCAAGGTTGATATGATCAAGCATCGCACGCTCCCTCTACCACCGAGATTGGTGTTTGCGTTGAGCATAGACATGATTGGATTATGTCTATCGCAATACGGTTATTCATTTAAGGAGAATAATGGTTACTCTATTTTGAATAATACCTTCAATGGTCTTGCACCTAAAGGAATGGTTTATTGAATCTCGGTCGTAGTGATACACATTTTCATGCCAAAAGATATAAGATAGTAATGATAGTACCACTTACTTGTGGCACTGCCATGTAAGTCATAATGGTATAAAACGCATGAAGAAGCTCCATGTTGATGGATCTTTGGACTCACTCGTTTTTGAAAAGTTTGAGACATGCGAACCATGTCTATTGGTGTATATGCATGAAGAAACTCCATGCAAATGGATCGTTCGGACTCACTTGATTTTGAATCACTTGAGATATGCAAATCATACCACATGGGCAAGATGACTGAAAAGCCTCATTTTCAGTAAGATGGAACAAGATAGCAACTTGTTGGAAGTAACACATTTTGATGTGTGCAGTCGAATGAGTGCTGAGGCATGCAGTGAATATCATTATGTTCTTACTTCACAGATGATTCGAGTAAATGTTGAGTATATTTACTTGATGAAACACAAGTCTGAATTATTGAATGGTTCAAGTAATTTCAGAGTGAAGTAGCAGATCATTGTGACAAGAGGATAAAATGTCTATGATATGATCATAGAGATGAATATCTGAGTTACGAGTTTTGGCACACAATTAAGACATTGTGGAAATTGTTTCGCAATTAATACCGCCTGGAACACCATAATGTGATGGTGTGTCCGAACATCATAGTTGCACCCTATTGGATATGGTGCGTACCATGATGTCTCTTATCGAATTACCACTATCGTTCATGGGTTAGGCATTAGAGACAACCACATTCACTTTAAATAGGGCACCACGTAATTCCGATGAGATGACACCGTATGAATTATGGTTTAGAGAAACCTAAGTTGTCGTTTCTTAAAAGTTTGGGGCTGCGACGCTTATATGAAAAAGTTTCAGGTTGATAAGCTCGAACCCAAAGCGGATAAAATGCATCTTCATAGGAAACCCAAAACAGTTGGGTATACCTCCTAATTCAGATCCGAAAGCAATATGGATTGTTTCTAGAATCGGGTCCTTTCTCGAGGAAAAGTTTCTCTCGAAAGAATTGAGTGGGAGGATGGTGGAGACTTGATGAGGTTATTGAACCGTCTCTTCAACTAGTGTGTGACAGGGCACAGGGAGTTGTTCCTGTGGCACCTACACCAATTGAAGTGGAAGCTTATGATATTGATCATGAAACTTCGGATCAAGTCACTCCCAAACCTCGTAGGATGACAAGGATGCGTACTACTTCAGAGTGGTACGTAATCCTGTCTTGAAGGTCATGTTGCTAGACAACAATGAACCTACGAGCTATGGAGAAGCGATGGTGGGCCCGGATTCCGATAAATGGCTTGAGGCCATAAAATCCGAGAGAGGATCCATGTATGAAAACAAAGTGTAGACTTTGGCAGAACGGCTCGATGGTCGTAAGGCTAATGAGTACAGATGGATTTCAAAAGGAAGACGGACAATGATGGTAAATGTCACCATTAAGAAAGCTCGACTTGTCGTTAAGATGTTTTCCGACAAGTTCAAGGAGTTGACTACGATGAGATTTTCTCACTCGTAGCGATGCTAAGAGTCTGTTGGAATTATATTAGCGATTACTGCATTATTTATGAAATCTTGCAGATAGGATGTCAAAACATTGTTTCCTCGACGATTTTAATGAGGAAAGGTTGTATGTGATACAACCGGAAGGTTTTGTCAATCCCGAAAGATGCTAATAAGTATGCAAAGCTCCAGCAATCCTTCTAAGGACTGGAGTGAGCATCTCGGAGTTGGAATGTATGCTTTGATGATGATCAAAATTTTGGGTTTGTACAAAGTTTATGAGAAACTTGTATTTCCAAAGAAGTGAGTGGGAGCACTATAGAATTTCTGATGAGTATATGTTGTTGACATATTGTTGATCAGAAATGACGTAGAATTTCTGGAAAGCATATAGGGTTATTTTGAAAGTGTTTTTCAATGGAAAGCCTGGATTAAGCTACTTGAACATTGAGCATCAAGATCTATAAGGATAGATCAAAATGCTTAATAATACTTTCAAATGAGCACATACCTTGACATGATCTTGAAGGTGTTCAAGATGGACCAGTCAAAGAAGGAGTTCTTGCCTGAGTTGTAAGGTACGAAGTTAAGACTTAAAGCTCGACCACGGCAGAATAGAGAGAAAGGACGAAGGTCGTCCCCTATGCTTAAGACGTAGGCTCTTCAGTATGCTATGCTGTGTACCGCACCTGAAGTGTGCCTTGCCATGAGTCAGTCAAGGGGTACAAGAGTGATCCAAGAATGGCTCACAGGACAGCGGTCAAAGTTATCCTTAGTAACTAGTGGACTAAGGAATTTTCTCGATTATGGAGGTGGTAAAAGAGTTCGTCGTAAAGGTTACGACGATGCAAGCTTGACACCTATCCGGATAGCTCTGAGTAGAGAGACCGGATACATATAATGGAGCAATAATTTAGAATAGCTCCAAGTAGAACAGTTGTTTGGAATAGCTCCAAATAGAGCGTGGTAGCTGCATCTAGGAGATGACATAGAGATTTGTAAAGCACACACGGATCTGAAAGGTTCAGACCCGTTGACTAAAACCTCTCTCACAAGCAACATGATCAAACATAAAACTCATTGAGTGTTAATCACATAGTGATGTGAACTAGACTACTGACTCTAGTAAACTCTTGGGTATTAGTCACATGGCGATGTGACCTGTGAGTGTTAATCACATGGCGATGTGAACTAGATTATTGACTCTAGTGCAAGTGGGAGACTGTTGGAAATATGCCCTAGAGGCAATAATAAAAGTATTATTATTATATTTCCTTGTTCATGATAATTGTCTTTTATTCATGCTATAACTGTATTATCCGGAAATCGTAATACACGTGTGAATACATAGACCACAATATGTCCCTAGTGAGCCTCTAGTTGACTAGCTCGTTGTGATCAACAGATAGTCATGGTTTCCTGGCTATGGACATTGGATGTCGTTGATAACGGGATCACATCATTAGGAGAATGATGTGATGGACAAGACCCAATCCTAAGACTAGCACAAAAGATCGTGTAGTTCATTTGCTAGAGCTTTGCCAATGTCAAGTATCTCTTCCTTCGACCATGAGAGCGTGTAACTCCTGGATACCGTAGGAGTGCTTTGGGTGTATCAAACGTCACAACGTAACTGGGTGACTATAAAGGTGCACTACAGGTATCTCCGAAAGTATCTATTGTTTTATGCGGATCGAGACTGGGATTTGTCACTCCGTGTAAACGGAGAGGTATCTCTGGGCCCACTCGGTAGGACATCATCATATGCGCAATGTGACCAAGGAGTTGATCACGGGATGATGTGTTACGGAACGAGTAAAGTGACTTGCCGGTAACGAGATTGAACAAGGTATTGGATACCGACGATCGAATCTCGGGCAAGTAACATACCGATAGACAAAGGGAATTGAATACGGGATTGATTAAGTCCTTGACATCGTGGTTCATCCGATGAGATCATCGTGGAACATGTGGGAGCCATCATGGGTATCCAGATCCCGCTGTTGGTTATTGACCGGAGAACGTCTCGGTCATGTCTACATGTCTCCCGAACCCGTAGGGTCTACACACTTAAGGTTCGATGACGCTAGGGTTATAAAGGAAGTTTGTATGTGGTTACCGAATGTTGTTCGGAGTCCCGGATGAGATCCCGGACGTCACGAGGAGTTCCGGAATGGTCCGGAGGTAAAGATTTATATATGGGAAGTCCTATTTTGGCCACCGGAAAATGTTCGGGATTTTTCGGTATTGTACCGGGAAGGTTCTAGAAGGTTCCGGAGTGGGGCCCACCTGCATGGGGGGACCCACATGGACGTGGGTAGTGGGGGCAAGGCCCCACACCCCTGGTCAAGGCGCACCAAGATCCCCCCTTAGAAGGAATAAGATCATATCCCGAAGGGATAAGATCAAGATCCCTAAAAAGGGGGGATAACAATCGGTGGGGAAGGAAATAATGAGATTTCTTTCCTCCCACCTTGGCCAACGCCCCAATGGACTTGGAGGGCAAGAAACCAGCCCCTCCACCCCTATATATAGTGGGGAGGCGCATGGGAGCTATACACGAAGTTCTGGCGCAGCCCTCCCTCTCTCCAGTACTCCTCCTCTCCCGTGGTGCTTGGCGAAGCCCTGCAGGATTGCCACGCTCCTCCACCACCACCACGCCGTTGTGCTGCTGCTGGATGGAGTCTTCCTCAACCTCTCCCTCTCTCCTTGCTGGATCAAGGCGTGGGAGACGTCACCGGGCTGTACGTGTGTTGAACGCGGAGGTGCCGTCCGTTCGGCACTAGGATCATCGGTGATTTGAATCACGACGAGTACGACTCCATCAACCCCGTTCACTTGAACGCTTCCGCTTAGCGATCTACAAGGGTATGTAGATGCACTCTCTTTCTACTCGTTGCTGGTCTCTCCATAGATAGATCTTGGTGACACGTAGGAAAATTTTGAATTTCTGCTACGTTCCCCAACACCGGCCTCATCGACCACAAGGGGGTTGCTAGGCCCAATAAAAGGAGCAAACCCTAGGAGGCGAAGACAGCGTTCATGATCTTCAAGACTAGAGGGCAGCAGCGCCCCAGATTGCATCTGCCATGTAAACCCTAGACCTCTCTTGCCTATACAAAGGGAGGGGTAGGGTCCTCATTCATCATCTATCCACATATAGGAAACTCTCGATAGCAATCTCATTCACCATTGTAATCCCGCATGAGGTATCCCTCCATTATCAATCATCAAAACCAGCAGGACGTAGGGTATTACTCTCGGGAGGCCCGAACCTGTATAAACTCCTCGTGTGACCTCCGATTCATGACTTCCAGCTACGCTTGGACCCCTACCGAGGGATGTGACAGTATTTTGCACCGTCAACGGATGTGCCCGATCACGGCCGGGCCTCCCTGTATCCGCCCTACATTTGAGTTGCATATAAGGGTGCCGATCAGCTCGGACGTTTGAGGATGTTTTGAGGTGCCCGTGTGGTCGACTTTTTTTATCGACCACCGATCCGCCCGGACGTATGAGGGGGGCGGGGGGGGGGGGGGGGTTGAGGTGCTCTAAGGATGACGGAATATTTCATTACATATTCAACATCCACTGGTAGTGTTTTAAAGAAAAAAACAGAGAACCTGTAATCCCGAATGCAAGCAAACTTTGGAGAATAAACTAGTGGATGAGTAGTCAGCTTCTACTAGCCCCGACGGAGGAAAAACTGGTGGCTTGTTGTTTTCGTCAAGCAATTGACAATGGCCAATTGGTAAACTCCGGCCTCCGCAGTTGCTCTCACCTTGAAAAAGAAAATCAGGAACCCGTTTTATTAATAAATTCAGAAATCTGCTGGCTGCAAAGGAGGGAGAAGCACGCAACATTTGGGACTCCATTTTCCCTTCGAATCAAATCGGAGTCTGCGGCAGAGCTCCACTCGGCCGATTGGCTCCGCTCCACTGGAATCTGGATTTGCGGGGACGACGGGACAAGTCACCAGCGCGGGGGTCGGGAGACGGAGACGCTGATGCCCATGCTATCCTCCGCACGCAAACGCCAGTCAAAAGCTGACCTTTCCGGCTCACACATCAGGGATCAGACCACCGCACCACGCCACCCTGAGGCCTCCACGACACGACCCAGCCGCATCCCCAGCGCGCCACCCACCCCACCACATCCACCCCCACGAGTCCACCACCGCCGTTGGCCACGCGCCACCGCGCCACGACGCCCGGCCTCGCGTCCCCTGTTCGGCCCCGGATCCGCTGCGCTCACTGCCATCTACGAAGGCGGGCCCCGGCCGAGCGACTCCCACGGGCCTCCTGCACCGCGCTCCGTCCGTCGGCGGTAAAAAAAAGAGAGAGGAGTAAGCAGGGGCGGCCGGCTGTGAGACCCGGGTCCAAATCTGGGTGACGCCCGTTGACCGCGACCAGGAGGCGAGGGGAGTGGCCGGGAGCGAGCGAGGGAGGAAGAGGGGAGGAGTGAGCCGGACGGACGCAAGCGCGAGCAGCAGCGGCCACCCCGCGCACGCATTCGCCCGTACGCCCCCACCCGCTCCTTCCTTATCTTTCCCCCTCGGCGGCAGCCCCCCCGCCCTCCTCGGCGGGCCGATCTGGCATGAAGCGCCAGCGGTCGTCCTACGTCGACGACGACGACCCGGACGGCGACAGGCGGAGGTTCTACGACCGCGGGGGGCCGCCGTCGCCGCGCCGCCGCCCCGCGGAGTACGAGAGCGACGAGTTCGACCGCCGGGCCGGCTTCGGCGGCGGCAGGTTCTACGACCACCGCTACCGGGACTCCCCCTCGCCGCGGGGCTATGGCGGGGACCGCGCGATGCACCGCTCCGAGAGCTTCTCCGGCTTCCGCCGCGAGTTCCCCAAGGGCTTCCGCGCCGACCGCGACCGGTCGTCGCGCTGGGACGCGAGCGGCAGCGGCAGCGGCGGCGGCGGCGGCTCGGCGTGGCGCCGTCCCGGTGGCCCCTGGAGGGATCCGCACGGCTTGGACGGCCACAAGTCTGCCACCAGGCGGCAGGCGCCGTCGCCGCCTACGCCCCCTCGCCGGTCTCCTAGTGAGCCCAGGAGGAGGATAGATGGTCCCAAGGGGGACAAGTTGAGGAAGCACAACTGCGGCGCCGGTGAGATCGAGGAAGGGGAAGTCGCGCCAGATCCGGACGCCAAAGCCCCGCCTCCGCCTGCCGTCGCGGAGCATCAGAAGTGGGTTGACTCAGGCCGTCCTGATGACAAGGGAACTAGCAAGAGATGCGAGTTAAAGAAAGTGGATTCACCTGGGCCAAGACTAAGAGTGGATTTGAGAACTCAAGCTGCCGACAACTCGGGGAAGGAGAAAGGGAAGATCAGCGATGATGCAGTTGCAGAAGCAGGGAAAGTAACAACCACGCAGCATGAGAAATCAGCATCAGATGTCACAGGGAAAGTAGCAAACACACAGCATGAGAAATCAGCATCGGATGTCACGGGGAAAGTATCAAACACACAGCATGAGAAATCAGCATCGGTTGTCACAGAGAAAGTAGCAAACGCACAGCATGAGAAATCAGCATCGGTTGTCACAGAGAAAGTAGCAAACGCACAGCATGAGAAATCAGCATCGGATGTCACGGAGAAAGTGTGTGGAGGAGATGGAGCTGCCAGTGCCGTTGATCAAGGTGGAGAGAGCACTTCCTCCGCTATGCAGCTGGAAGCGCGGCATGAGGAAGTCGTTACACGACAAGATGGTGCCAATGCTGCTCATGTGGGTGGGCAGAGCACTTCATCTGGTATCCTCAAGGAGGCTACCATGGAAGAAGTGACAACACAAGTTGAAACTGCCATTGCTGTCAATGATGTTGGGAAGGGCACTTCATCCAGCACACAAAAAGAATCACTGCAGGATGTAGTAATGGCATTAGGTGAGACTGCTAGTGACGATGATATTGTTTGGATTGGCAGTTCATCGACTACGCTGCAGAAAGTTCTTCCTAAAGAAGCAACAGATGGAAACATCAATGCCGGTGGCGATGTTGGATATTGCGCTTCGTCCAGTATCCTGCAGGGGGCGACGCAGGAGGAAGTGAAATATGTAGATGTAGCTGCCAATATTACAGATGCGCCGAAAGAGGTCAGTTCTTTCAGTATGCCGAAGGAAGCGGTTCATGAAGAGGACACACCGCTAACTGCTAATACCATTAATTTGCTAGGAGATAGCAATTCATCCGTTATGCTGGAGGAAGCAATGCATGAGACAGTAACCACGAAAGAACTATCTGCCAATGCGCTTGACATAGCTGGAAAGAGCAGCTCATCTACTATGCTCCAGGAAGATGTCATGACTTCTCTCTGCCAAGAGTCTCAAGAAATTAAAGAAACTGAAATAGGAAATGTTGGAGACAAGAAGATTGATGAAACAACTGAATCTATCGCATCCCAGCCAGTGGAAGAGGGACTCGAGAGGTACGGTTGTGAAAATAGAGTTGCGCTTGACAAAACTGAAGTTGTAGAAGAAAAAGAAGCAGCGGTTGAGAATGAAATCGTTGCGAAACAAGTAATACATGTTGATCTGGAGGCCAAACTTGCAGGTACTGGTGCTTTCCTTCAACCACCCAAGGACCATATTAAGGATACTGAGGAAGAGGACACGACTTTGGATCTGATTATGGAGAAGCCAAGGGCTGAAGATAAAGGAAAGGGTATAGCATTTGATGTCCTTAATAAGGCAGGTGGTGGTACTTTAGCGGGGAGAGGTTTTGACATAGGATTGCAGCCTGACACAGACCAAAAAGAAGCATGGAAATCTACAAGCACTACTTCCGTAAAGCAGGAAGATGACACACTCAAGATAGGGAGACTCGATCTTTCACTAAGCTTGTCAGGTGGTTTACACGATCCTGAATTCAGAAGTTCTGTTCCCGGACCTGATTCTGTAGCCCATGGACCATGCTCTCAGTTGTCGTCGTCATCATCATCATTCTGCACAAATTCAGATGGAATAACAGCTTCTGTATCATTGACCAATTCTCAAGCATTTGTTCGCAACCCTAGTTTCTCACATACTCAACGGTCATTGGACAATTGTGAGCACTCAGTAGGCAGTAAACCTTTGTTTCAAGGAGTTGATCAGGTGAGCAACAGCACAGGATGGCAAGTAGAGTTGTCGTCAAACATATCTACCGAGAAAGGGAACCCTACCCCGCTACTTCAGAAAGCACTCCAAAATGGTCATTTGTCAGATACCACTTTGGTTGGTGTGAACATGCAGAACAATGGGCTATCGCCAGTCCTGTCGACAGCACATAATCATGGTTCGCTTGATGCTGGATTGGGACATAGTAGACATAGAAGGCAGCTCACAAGAGAGAGAAGTAGCAGCAGTCTTTCAAGGGGTGAGCTACAGCATGAGGAACAGCTTGTTCTGAATGGTGCTGGTGTTGTTGAGAGGGTTATTTCCAAGATTGTTTCAGACCCTCTGAATTATACAGGAAGGATGCTTCAAGAGATGACAGGCAATTCTAGAGCATATTTGAGGGAGGCCATTTCTGAGATCATAATTAATGCTGATAAAAGAGGACAAATAGTAGCGTTGCAGGAGGCACTTAAAAAACGATCAGACTTGAATAGTGAAATACTGCAAAGGTGTCCACGGGTGCTGTTGGAGATACTTGTTGCTATAAGGACGGGTCTTCCAGATTTTTTAAAGAAAAGCAGTAGCATTGCTACACCTGATTTGGTTGACATTTTTTTGAATTTGAAATGCCGCAATCTCTCATGCCAAAGCGTTCTACCAGTGGTTGATTGTGATTGTAAAATTTGTAAGCAGAAGAATGGTTTCTGTAGTTCTTGCATGTGCATTGTCTGCTTGAAGTTTGACACGGCATCTAATACATGTAGTTGGGTTGGCTGTGATGTCTGTCTTCATTGGTGCCATACGGATTGTGGCTTACGCCACTCCCTTATTCGAAAGGGGGGAGCTGGTTCTAGGGCACATGGTACTAATGAAATGCAGTTTCATTGCGGTGCTTGTGGACATCCATCAGAGATGTATGGTTTTGTGAAAGAAGTCTTCCGAACATGTGCCAAACAATGGAGGGTGGAGGCTCTGATCAGAGAGCTTCAATACGTGGAAAGGATCTTCTCTGCAAGTGATGATGCAAGGGGTAGGAGAGTCAGGGACTTTGTCAAGCAGATGTTGATTAAATTGGAAAACAGGGGTTATTATTCTGAAGTCATCAAATATGTCATTGCATTCTTTTCTGGTAAGCCGCTACCATAAGTAGTGAGAAATAATAGTTAACATTGCCATGCTTGTTCAGTTCTTGCTTTTACTTATATATTTCTAGACATATAAGACTAGTGACCATGTTATCGTCAACCATGCTTGATCTTCAAACCAATGACAGTTATCCAGCTTGTAGGCTTTCTCATTAAGGATTCTCCAGTACTACAGATTTTGTGGTCCATGCTTTCAAAACTGGTGTAAATACGAGTGCAAGCTGTCATCGATCGGCAAATTATATCTTGCTAACGCTCTGTTTCTAATTCCAGATGACAATCCTAACATGGGCAGTGGTCCATTAGTGCCACTAAAGGGCATTCCATGCAGCATTGCTGAAGGAATAAATGGGATTCCTAGTTCGAGTCGAACGGCAACATGGTTACCATCAGTTACCTTAGAAGGAGTCCCGTTCCTACAAAAAGCAGGTGTTGTTTCTACTGCTGGGAGCCAATCGATGTCTAGAAAAATAGCTGAAACTGGATTTCAGGCGGTCAATAATAAGCCAGTTTCTGATGAACTGGATGGTCTAGTGAGGTTAAAGCAGGCTGAAGCAAATATGTACCAGGAACGTGCCAATGAAGCACGTAAAGAAGCTGAGAGTCTGAAAAATATCGTGATGGTAAAATATGCACGCATTGAAGAACATTATGCTACTCAAATGTCTGAACTCCACATAAATGAGTCGCAAGAGAGGCGCAAGCAAAACATTGAAGAACTTCAAGTCATTGAAAGATCGTACCATCAATTTCTCAGCATGAAAACGAGGATGAAAGATAACATTAGGGAGTTATTGTTGAAAATGGAGGCAACAAAACAGAATCTAAGCACATAAACGAGGTTACTGCCCGTGTTTAGTTGCAGATACCAAACTTGCTGAGCTTAGTGAAGGCAGACTCCATATTGTGTAAGTTATAAATCTTTCATGGTATATTCCCTTGATGATGCTGAGACTACCATACAGTAAGATTATTTATTCTCAAATGTTACCCAGTATCTTCCTTTCATAATACATTCAGTTTTTGAAGCTGACATATCTACACAAGTTTTACATGTTATCAGCTCCTATATTTTGTGCACCATTCACATTGGTAAAATTATGAACAATTAACTTTAGTTGTTGATGCTTATTTTTGAATAACTATTTACATGCATGGGTTCTGTTTTCCTGATGTAAGTTTCTGTGAAATGGACTAAACAAAGTCACTGATTCTTTTCGAAGGTTCAGCTACTAAATTAGGCCTTATACAATGCAAGGTGCTTAGAGAAATAAACCAGGCTTTCCTTAAGCACCGGTGCTTATTTCTATTGAGTAGACGCTTAATTAGGCGTCTCTCCTACAGAAATAGGCACTGGTGCTTCAAAAAAACCCGGTTTATTTTCCAAGCACCTCCGTAAGCACCTAGCATTGTACAAAGCCTTAGTGGACCTACCATTGAGTTCTATTCTTATTAAGAACATACCATCTGCTATCAGTAATGGCATGGCCTGTTGATTCAGAGAATTATCACAATGCAGCTACTTTGCACTTTCTTTTCCTATTTGAACAGTTTACTACAATGCAGACCCACACACAATGTCGTATATGATTATCATAATGTAGAAGAAGCAAAAAAAA